>NW_014554309.1:2257258-2403474 GCF_001313825.1 Dinoponera quadriceps
GGGGGGGGGGGGGGGAACGACCGTTTTCTATTCTCAACCTCTTTCACCGTCATATTTTTCCGTGAGATTACGTTTCTCGGAACGATTGTCCTTTCTTCGCCGCGAGCTCGGCTCTGCGAGCAACCGCGTCCGATATGACATCTGACCTTTGATTACCGCAACCATACCGTCCTATTCTCGCTGTTCCGTCCGATACCTCCGGATCTCCTTGAGAAGCCTTTTCTACGGTCATTGAATCAACAGCTGGCCCAACAATCGTCCGGTGGTCGTTCATTCGAAGCCCGATGAAAAACCGCAGACCGTGCGCGTTATCTCATCGCGGGGAAACTCGATGAAAAGCCCCCCCCCCTCCCCCTCCACCCGCAAGTAGCATTGTCGCTGAAATATTTAGCGGACGGTGACTCAATTCGCCTCGCATCACGCGAGTTCACCGCCGAGAGAAGTTTTTATACTTGGCGTATAAAAGGGAAAAACGCGTCGCGGACGACGAGAGGCTATACCGAAGGCGAGTGTTATAGACCGGGAACGTGACGGGAAACTTACGCCGAAGCTCGCTGATCGCGAGCGGCGGCAGTCAGCCTATGAACTTCTTTGCGTAATGATAGAGTGTGTATACGCCTGTATACACCGAGCTCGCGCGCAACAAAGAGACAAACTCCCCGCAGGCCGGGCGGCCATCTCTCCCTCGTCGCGCCAAGGGCCGTCATCCTGTCCGCGTTTAATCCGTCGTGTCATCCATCGCGTGGGATCGAAAACGTCGAACGTTGACCGGCCGAGTGCAAGGGCCTGCATAGCTAATCGAAGCTGATAAGCTTCCAACCACGTATCTGCCTGTACTAAATGAGGGGGTCGACAACTATCGCGCTCGCTCGAAATTCGGAAAAAGAGAAAGCCACGACGCGAATACAACGGTAAAGCTTACTTTTTCCCGTAATGTAAAATCATTTGTGTTTCCCCGTCGATTTGAAGCGATCATTTCAAGCTCCATCGTGCGTTCGCATCAAGATGCGTTCGAGACAAGGCGCGACGTTTGAATAAAGAAAAGAAACTATGCGCGCGAATATAACGGAAGGTATTTCCCTTGAAAATTCCTCCCCTCGATATATAAAATCATTCCTTCCTCTCTTTCTCTCGCGTATTCGAATTGAAATATGATCGAGCGCAAACCGCGAAACATGAAAGGGAAGGTTTGAGATTATTTTGACGAGACCGCGTCAAAGCTGCTCCAGCGGCGGCATTTCCGGCCAGTTAATTAGCGGAGATTCAGAACGGGAAAGCCTAAAATACTCCAGCGTCTCGTTTTAGCGCGACCTGGAGATTTGGCCATCTTAGCCACCGAAAGCGGGAAAGCGCGAGGCAGAATACTGCGCACGACGCCGAGCGCTAGTAATCCCATGATGACTATCACCGACTGCTTATAAATACGCGGTATTTATACGCGGACGAGACACGCATACGCTACTGGAAGCGGCCGAGCTGGGGAGATTAGAGAGGGAGTGAGCGAGTGAGAGAGAGAGAGAGAGAGAGAAAGAGACGCGGACGTGGGTGTGCGACGGGATCGAGACGGTCATAAGTAATTCATCGCCTCGTAACGTGCGAGCGAGTCCGCGCCGATGTAAATATGCTCCAACTCGGCTCCGACGTTCGCGAGCACCTTTCATTAGCTTCTACTGGCGCCTGCAACCCAAAGGCTTCTGACCTTCGAAGCTTTACTTTTCGCCTCTAATAACTGACCGTATCGTGCTTAATAAAATAAAAAAAAATGCAAGGAATTTAACACACTCGCGAGCAGCGTCACACATGTGCATTGATTTTCCTTACGCTTATATTATCAAATTAATTCTGTTCTATATAATTACGGAAAGAAAATGCGAAGTGTTCTATAGGGTGGAGTCTTCCAGATAAATTGTGATAGCAAACGTATCAACAATAAAGAACGCATCTTCGTGTCTCACGACGCGCAGCCAAGCCGGAGAGCAAGTGACAGCAATGCGAGTTAATTAAAATTCTAGATATAAGCAGAGTAGCGTTTTATATATATATATAAATAATCCGTTCTACCTTCACACGAGCTTTTGTATGAAACATAACCAGACAGCCCGTATATAAGTAAAATCCTTTTTCGACGTGCCGGGTTATAACGAGAACTTACAAATTACGGGAAGAGCATTCTTACATAAACTAATCGTAAAGGTGAATTTTTCGACGGCTAACTTTTCTTCTTTATTTATCGCTTACTCCAAATAGCGCGTAACCGCGGAAAGCTCGCTTGATCCACGCGAGTACGATGCGTATACGATAGTGACGTTTGATATTTCGAACGATAACACGGCCTCTATTATTAGCCAGGACTCCAGTATCGGGAAGGAATGACGGATCGTTGAAACCGCGACCGTCTTCGCAAGTCTTCACCATTGCGTTCTTCTCATAGCGTTCTCCTTATAGCGGCCGCTCACCGGCGCTCCCTTCTCACTTTTTCCTCGAGCTTTCTCTCTCGTTCCAGGGAACTCTCTATCTTTATCCTCGGCCTCTCGCTCAGCGTCCGTGTGTATTTTGGCAGTGTGTGCCCTAATGTAAATAAATGCCCTGCGAGTCGACGACGACTGTACGACCTCACGATGGCCGTTAACCGTTAATGACGAGCGGCTGCGGCCGTCGCGCTGCGAACGGGGAGAATGCGCTTAGGGAGCGCGTAAAGAAGTAACGGCGAGTTCGGTTAGAGAGCGAACTGCGCGACGGCAGATGAAAAAGAAACGGAGAGTCGGCTAAAATGTGACTGAGGGCGAGTGAAAGGAGAGCTGCTGTGTGCCGGGATTGGTGTGGTGAAGGGACGTGGCGAGGGTGGACGAGGGAGAAAGGAAGGAACGGAGAAAGAGAGAGAGAGAGAGAGCATAGAGGAGCACATCGACACACGCAGACGCAGTTATCTGTTCCAATTAACCTCTTACATTTCGTTCCCTTCCCACTAAATCCCTCCTTCCATCCCCGTCCCGGATCCTTCGCCTGTCCACAGTCTGGAACGCTGAAATTGAATCGAAGCTCACCACGCTCTCCGAAATGGAAGACGCGACGAAGCACCGTTTCCATGGCACTTCAAAAATACGCGCCGGTTGCTGGTCATTACGTCGATAAAGCAGCGAAAAAGGACACGGCGTCTCGCCGACGTGGCACGCCCCGTTACACACACACACACACACTCTCTCTCTCTCTCATTGCCACGAGGCTTCATTTCCAACGAGCATTATTGATATTTAATGCGTATCGCGCGCTGATCAGGCACGTACGCGCACGAACACCTCGGAATTTTCAGTAAACTGCGACGACCCGTTTGAGCTCTCTCTCTCTCTCTCTCTCTCTCTCTCCAGAGTGCGACCGCCGTTAAAAAGTACCGATGACGATGCAACACTCGCGACCGCGCGCTGGTTAGGCCACCTCGTTTCATATAGTCACGGCACGCAGTCGTTACACGAAGTCACTTTAGTTCAAAGTGCTTTACACTTATGGATGTTAATGTTTGCCGGCGCATATCAGCGAATCTAAATTGCCATTTTCTTAAACGCATCCAGAAGGTACTTTGCATTTAATAAACGAACGTTTCTGTCGCGCCGTACTGTATTAATTAACGTTCGTATTGAATTGTGGTACTCCTGCGAGTACCAGCTACTTTTTCGATGAGACCGAGAATATCGCTCTACGGTCTTCGTCGGAACGTACAGCCCGGTCGAAATATTGATATTACTTTGACGCTCTTAAGCCTCCCGTTTCCTCGCTGTAGCTATCTTGATCAGTGACGTCAGAAGTGAGGAAACTTACGGCCAGGATTTTTGCGAAATATGTGAAAATAAAAGGATATGTTCATGTAGGAAATGTCACTTGTGACCTACTGAGCATATTTGTAAAATATTGTGAAAACCTTCCTTTTGCTTCATAATAATCAATAAACAGTCGTAAAATTAACGTAACAAAAGCATAGAAAAAGATAGGTTTAAAAGAAAGTTTGTATGTCGTGTCAATTTTACCGTTATTTATTGATTGTTAAAATGAGAATAGTTTTTGGAATATTTTTTTATAAATACAAGATCGATTGATCACAAGTGTTATTTTATGGAGATATTCTTTCCAATTTCAACATATTTTGCAAGAATTTTGCGCGTCCATTTTCTTGCTTCTAATGTTGTCTAATAAAACGTGATAATGCGTGAGGTATCCGCATGTCTCACGACAACGCTCGTCGTTGTGTAGTTCGTAGTGGAGAAAATTATTCGGCGATTACGAATTACGCGAATTAAAAGATACGTAATGCGCGACTGCGCAAACTGTGTTTCGAGTGCCACGTGTGCCACGTCTCTCTGCATCGGCACGAAGTAATAACCGAAGCGGCACCGCCACGTCGGCCCGGATCAATATCGGTCGCGGGGGTTGAAAGTACAAACGGATAGAAAGAGAGAGAGAGAGAGAGAGAGAGGAAAGAGTGATGGACGGACGCGGGCGAAGGAATCGTGCAACAAGCCGGCGTAAACGAAACGACATCGGGGCGGCTGCTTCGTCGTCGTCCTCGTCGTCGTCGTCCTCGAGTTTCGGTTTTCGTAACTTTCGAGTCGGCCGACGCAGCGAACGCGATCCCGACGCACTTCCCAACAGCGGCAACTTTTGACCGCACGTAATACGCACAACTTCTTGTGACAACGACGCCTGATAAATATTGCATGTAACCGTGATCAATTTTTACGACGCGGATGTCGTCGCGGCGCACATAAAAACCTCAAGCGAGCGCCGGAATTTCGCGCAAAACGCGCCCAATAAACGATGAATCACGAATAACGACGATGACAAGGCGAATATTTAAGGGCGCCGGGGAGACGTTCGTACGCGGAGAAAAATGCGTATAATTTTATTGTACCGCGTGAATGCATCAGGCACATGCTCGTCGCGCTCTCTTCCAGAGAATAACGTGTTTTCCTCACCGTCATTTCACGCAATTAAATTTAATTTAATTCCGGCAAAAATCTCCAACTCTGTGTACGCAATATATAAATCTCTCTCTCTCTCTCTCTCTCTCTCTCTCTCGCTAATTCGATTCCTCGAGTTCAAAAATTCTGCCGCGCGTGTCATGCCGAATCGGAATTTTAGCCCTGTATTAAACTTTTAATTCCACAACACAGTAGAAGGGCTAAGATAATAATAAAATAGGTTAAATTTTAACGATATAACGATTGCAGGAAATGCAAATTATTTTTAAAGGCGTCAAATCAACGGTAAGACTTCGACTGGCGGGTGCCCGATGCGTTCGGCGCGGTCGAATCTTCCCGAGAAGATGCTCACGCTTCTAATTACGATACACCATGTACACGCATGTCGCATCCGACGTCGCTGCGTCGCGACCATATTGGGAATTTGTCCGCGAAGGGGGACTTCCGGCCGCTCCTCATTACGGCGAGGTAATAAACGACTGGGAGCCGTTTTCCGGGGTGCGCTCAATGCGCGCGCATGCTGCTGCGGATCTCGCGGATTCCAGCCTCATGATTAATGCAGGCCTTTCGCCGGCACGACATTTCCCAATGACAGGAAACGCGGCTTGAAAATTTCCCGCAGCGGCGGCGCATACAGCCCCGCCGTGTCTGAGATCCGCTCTCGTCGGTGAGGGCGGCGGAGGGGAAGAGGGAGAGGTGAAATCGTGGGCGCGCGTCGCCGGTATAAATAGATAATGCGTTGGATAAACGTCGGTAGCTAGAATTTTAGATGAAAGGGGCCTGCGGTCGGTCGCCTCCAGGAGTCACTTCGCGGGACGTTAATGACATTAGTCCTCTCGTCGTCGTAAAACCGCGAGATTGTCGCCCGATAGTTGAGGAACTGCGAAAATTCATGGAAAACCCACCCGACTGCTCCGATTTCTGCGTGTCACATCACGTGGGTGTCTGCGGTAATGGCGGTCATGCGGAATTCCGATGCTGCTTCGGCGAACTTTAAAGTCATTTTCGCCTTCTTAGACGGTGCATAATACTAATGGAAACTTACTTTGCCGGTACTAACACTCATTAACTTCTCTTTTGAATCTTCAATTCCACAGATCTCATTTTAATGCTCTACTTTGAACAATCTATTTTGACGCTAAACTAACCGAAAACGGATATTTAAAACATCATCGGAAAGCTTGTTTTCAACTTTTTCACTCGCCACTTGTATGCAAAAATATGAAATTCCTTCTATGAATTGAACGTGTCTCCGCGCTCGTCATCTCTCTGCGAGAAGTCACTCGGTAAAGTGCGAATCTCGTAACAGCGTCGACGGGCTCGCGTTTCGTGATAGACGTTGTAGAATCGAATGGTGGCAGGAAGAGACTATGGTGGCAATGGTGAAGTGCGATTTCAACAACGACGTTGTTGACACCGTAGACCGAGGAACAACGAACGCCGAGTCAATTCCGGGGTCGCGAAAATTCGAAGCGGCCGGAACCCGAAGCGCGCTATCGTAAACATAAATAATGTATAACTTCATACCGCGCAATAAATAGGTAATGTGCTGTATACATTAGATATCGCTTCAAAGCCACATGATGGACGATTAGAAGGCATTACACGCGGCCCCTCGCTTTTCCGATTTATTCCGCGGCCAGTAATGACAGTCGCCGCGTGCGTAACGAGCAACCGTAGCATAATTTAAAAACCGGCCGGACTTTCGAATTTCGAGCGTTCGGGCGAACCGCGCACACCTGCAATCTATCAAAGGAGCAGCCGAGCTTCAAACGGGACAGATGTTCCTTATGTAATTAAAGGCGCGTATTTATGCAATTAAATACACCGTAGTAACCCCTCCCACCTCCCTCTCTCTCTCTCTTTCTTCGGCTCCGCCGTGCACTCGACGTGCACCGACGCGATATCTCCGCTTCCGTATTTCGCAATGTTGGTTTCGGTGCTCCCGCAGCCCGAAACATAGAGAGAGAGAGAGAGAGAGCCGGAACTGTGGTGATAAACGATCGCAGTGCAGTGTGCCAGTAACACACAGCGGGAGTTTATCCGGTATGAAACAAAATAAGTAGATCATAGCGACGGATAAAAGCGCGCGACGGCGCGATTCGCCTGAAAGGGATCCGCGGATTGCCCGAGGAATCGCGCGCACCGCGTCGTCGTCGTCCCGCGAGACGTTAATAACGTTAACCCCGCCGTAAACTGCGAGATTACGGTGGTGGGCCAATCTGGAAATCGCGCGGCGGCGACGGCGGAAGAGGGGGGAAGCGTGTTACGACTTAAGTCGATCCGCGTAATATCGCGCGCTCCGCTACCGCCGATGTACCGCCGCCGCTACCACCCGGTTTACCAGCCGGCGACCGCCGCTCGTGTCGCGCTTTGCATACAATACCGCTCTTTTTTGGCTTAACCGCGCGGATGGCGCGCGGCCCGTTGCCGGCCGTGTTATTTCCTGGTGCCTGGCGTTAATTCTTTTTCCCTCCGGCGCCGGCGGATGAGAATGCAAGGAATTAGATTATATTTAGACCGAGAGGGAGAGAGAGCGGGAGAAAGGCCGAGCCGAAATTTTGACTATATGTTAAATTTGTAATTTTAGGACACGCTAAAAGTTAAGATAGCAATGAGGCCTCACGCATACGCAATTTCAATTCTGATAATACGATTTACTGCTACTTTGACCACGATGACGCCTTAAATTTCCATTTTCGTAGGTTCAACATCAAAATAAATTGTTCAAGGTAACGTCAAAATGACATCTGTGGAAGTAAAAGTGGAAGAGAGAAGTTAGCCCTGATAATAACACCGCGATTTTGACGCGGAAGTAACGTCATAGGTCTCTCAGACGTGTATCAGGAAAAAGTCAGGATGAAAATCATGGTTTCTCGTATTAAAACAATTTTTTTTTATTACTTTGCAGTTTAAATTGAAAAAATAGTGCAAAGGAAAACAATATTTATTCGTTTATTAACATTGCGACAAAAATTACGGGAAATCTCAGAGCAATGCACCGTTAGAAATTGGAGAAATTTTTATAAGGAAAAATGACAAACCGGTCATTCGACCGGTCGTGGTAGGTTTAGTGTTAATTCTACGACACAGTAGAATCTGAGATAGCAAAATAGATTCGCACAATTTAAATTCTAATAATATAATTTATTCCTTTCGCACCCCAATGATGCCTTAAATTTCTCTCTTCGCTATTTCAACGTTAAAATCGACCGTTTACTTTAGACGTCGTTCCGAACAATATAAAAATATATTCGTAGAATTAAAGGTTCAAGAGAGAAGTTAATAACCACATCGATATCGTTAAAGTGGTTGTTTTCGTTAAGTCCACGGGCTGTCTGGTGAGCGCAAATTGCTCTGAAGCGCGTCGAAATAGCGTCGAAATTTCGATTCGGATCAGAGATACGCAAAAGTAGGATGATGCGCGTCGAACATTCTCGATAACTTCTGACGCTCTCGCGACTTCTGCCGCGCTTCGGTGAATTTTCTTGGATATTATTCGCGCACATTCGCACGCGATCGGTCGATACCGCTGTGAAATTATTTCCGTTTTAATTTCGATCACGCGTATCTCGTTGCTCAATAACCCTTTATCAGTTATTACACTCCGTAACATTACACGTACAAGTACGCGCTGTGCTTTTTCAGTCTTGCACCGCCGCGGTATCATAAACAGGGGATGCCCGCGCGCGTGTGCGAGTCGTGAAATAAATTATGTAAAACTCTTTCTCTTCTCCGCCCGTGCAGAAACGCGCGCGCCCCGTAGCGCGGACGCGTAGGCGGGGGGGGGGGATATTGCGTTTCATTTAGTCTCGCTTTACAACCCCTGTGTGTAGCTCAACTGTCGTATCTGCCTCTCGTATCCGTGTCTCGTCCCCGAGTCCAATATGAGTGAGGCGCATTGTCTGTGGATTCCAAATATGCGATGAAATTCCGTGGCGCAACTACCTCCCCCCCTCCCTCCTCCCCACACGTCACACGAGCCGATTGTATTCCCGTTTTCGAGACCGTAGAGACGCACACGCGTCTACTTTCGCGAACCTCCGTAACAACGCGTTCGATTTTCCACCTCTTTTGATCTACGCAATTAATTAGCGCGACATGACGTATGCGCGTGCCCCGGCCGCATGACAAGACTCGTCGCAGACACGCGAGAGCAAGGAGTGAGATAGCGAAAGCGAGAGAGAGAGAGAGAGAGAGCGAGTCGATGAGGGAAGAGGGGGAGGGATGGGGGAGAGAAACACGAGCGTACGAGCCCGCGAATACGAGTGTTTTTGCAAATAATCACGCGGCGTGGGAGAAGTGAATGTAATGAAAATTTTTGCCCGGGATAATTAAAAGAGTATAATTAATTATGAGACCGCCTGGTAATCTGATGCGCCGCAGGTATACACGCGCTCTACGCCGTGTTAAAGCACGGGTTTACTCTTACCATTCTCCCGGCTTGTTCTCGGAATTTATTAGCGCAGCATATTTCTCGCAAAACGCTCGCCGACTTCATCGAACGGCGCCGGCCGGCCACTTCCCTCCACTTTTGTCCCCCGATATTTTCTTAGCGGTTGTCACGGAAGATTACGTACACGCGGAAAACATATACTCACGAAGCGGGAGGGCTCACTTATGTCGAAGCTAACGAGTCGGTGCTGACTGTCTGAGAGAGCGGTGGGATGTACATACACCGCGTGCGTAAGTACGATCGATTATTCTTTCAGCCTCTTGTTTTTCCCTTGAAGCGGGTTCTGTTAGCCGCGCGTAGAACCAAGCCAACATCGTCGATTTATTCCGCCGCCTTCCTGGCCATTATTTTTCTCATTCCGTTTGACGTAAATGTTAATTTCGTATTGTCGGTTTTTCGTGCGCCCTGAGCGTGCAAACCAAATCGGACAAGAAGTACTCGAGATATTTATCGTTTCGCTCGAACGCAGGACTATTTCACACGATGTTCCTCGTGCTTTCGCTCTCGCGCTCTGCGAGAAGAGATCGAAAGTAATTCACGCGGGCACATTTGCGATAACGTGTTTCAAGTTCGATGGTGTACCGAAAAAAGTACCACTGATATTATAATCATTTCCGGCCTCAACCGCGTGAGTAGGAATGTATATTTAGTCGAGCTGAGTAAAAAGCCAGTAACTAGCTAGTACAGGCTAGATTAAATTTTCTAGCTTTTGATTAGTTCGTTACTATCTGATTACCCACTAAAATTATTCGCTAGATTAGTTACTAGAATCGATTTTGTGATCCAGCTATTGTCTATTATACGTCAAATGACGACGAAGATAGCTCTGTCCATTCTAAAATATACACCGATGGAAATAATAATTATTTTCGGCTTTAACGACACTTTCTAAATACAAATACAATAGTAGTGGTAACATGCGTGTCTCTGGGTTAAAACCCGGGGATTCTGCAGGAATCTTTCTGTGCCTACAACGAATTTTCGTCCGGTCACCAGTAGCGACGCCACCGATGAGGGATGGTCCGACGTCCCGCCTGACTAACGCCGGCACTGACACACATGCATAATATATCCGTGTAGCCAAGCGAAGCTCTGTGTTGTCTGGTAACGCAACGGGAAAATTCAATTGTTTTTCCCGTGTGCGGAATTGAAATTTTGACTCGGGTAATTGCGTCTCCTCGCAAGAACACACGCAACGGGTATGTCCGTAACAAGAGCAGCGGTTTTGCAAGAACGATATCGGCCAATGTGTCGCCCATTCCCACCTGATACGCGTGCATTTATTTCGCGCTACCCTTCGCCAGCATTCCGGTTTTCAAGCAGCGAAGTTAATTTCACGCAGTGCGGATTCTGCGGATTGCACATCCATCGTTACGTACATGGATATTCCGGCACGTACACGGCCCGCGTGTGTGTTTACACACCCGGCAACGCGTGGAACGTGATCTCATATTATAACATTTATCAAGGGGGCGAGCCGCGCACGTCGAACGGGAATGCGCGCGTTACGAGACGCGCACGTGTGCGTGCGTGTGTGTGTGTATATACGCGCTGTTTCTTCGATAATACGCTCGATCGTGAGCACATATTCATTTTCGTGCAGAATCGATGAGAGGTGCGATTGCCGGAAGAATCGTGTTATCACGCTTGATGTGATAATTAATGGTAAAAATCATTAATGTAATACGCGTCTGTGCGCGTCATGACGTGGCGTTACAGTCGAACGACAGTGATGCGCTCGAAAGCGTAGCGTTCGGCGCAGTTTTTATCGAGTGAACATCGACTTCAGATTAATGACAGAGAATCGGTGAATGAAGACTATGCTCGTTTTTTACTCCTTGGCTTGCCAATACGAATATTGAAGGGTCATGATAGATTTAAACCCTTGGTGTACTATCAGAGTTTATCGAATTCAAGTTTGGCTTCTCTAAGCTTCTTCTTTCAGCAGTTCTACCTCTTTGTAGGATTGATGTTTCATGACTTTTATTTTTTTTTTTTTTTAAGAAAGTACAAATACTTCTGAAACCCAGAAAGTCGATCTATTTTCAAACACTGCTAATTCAAAACTATATAAAATAATATGCTCGAAATTTTGAGAGCTGATTCTTCGTCGTTTTTGCGGTGGAAATAGTATCAGGAATGATTTGGAAATATTTGTTTTCTTAGATATTATAAATAATCGCATAATGATCACAATGCAGATTGTGATGGTGTACATAATTCCGCTTGGTAGAAGAATCTGGGAGAAAAGAAAGAAGAGATTTATCTTCTAGAAAGGAGCTTTCATTGTGTCGAAACTGCAAAAATAATTTTGTTTTATTTTTATCTACAGAAATGTGAATTAACGTCGTTCCTCGTATATATTAAAATCTTATTATCTTTCTTTAAGAATTATTTTCGCAGAATTAAATTCTGCTTCCGATACATTTTAGATAATTGTTTTAAGAATATGTATAACAAATTTATGAAAAATCCGTTTTTAAGATTTTACGTACACCTTCCCGTAAAATTTGCTTTTCAGTTAATCATATGATTATTTATAACATCTAAGAAACTATATATTCTCAAACCATTCTTATGTTATTTTTATTGTAGTGGAATAATAAAGAATCAACCCTTAAAATTGCAAATATTTCACTTAGTTGGATTTTAGGTTATTAGTATTTGACAACATTGATTTTCGGTCATCAAGAATACCCGTATTCCCTTAAAAGCCCCCGGAATCCCCCCCCAAAAAAAATTTGCTCGTTTAATAGAAAATAAATTCATCTTGTAATTTAATCAATATTACACCGAAGGTTAATTTGTACAAGAATTGAGTCGCTCAATTTTGCGTCTGAAATCAACTAAGCAAGATACCGCTTGCTTTCGAGCGGTACGACAATCTACAGCCGTGGACTTCGCGGAGCTGAGTCGCTACGGAGCGTTCGAAACTTCGCGATATGCCGCACAATGGACATTCTTCATTCGCTTATAGATAAATGGTATTTCGAACGCAAGTGGCAGCAGTTAACAACGTATCTGGCCAGCCACGATAAAGTCAATCAGGTAACAATACGCATCGGCATAGCTGCGCTGTCGTGTTGTCGTCCGGCTCGTAAAGCACAATTGAAAATTCATTACAAGTTCACGACATCGTTCGTCAACCCTTCGCTCTTCTTCGACCCCCTCTCCGACTCTACTCCCCGTACATCCTGTATATAATACAGATGGGACGAAGATAGAAGTGTTTCGCGAGATCGCGCCTACCCACGTCGGATGCCGCAATAAAGACAATGTTGCTGGCAAACGGGGATGGTTGTAACTACGGCCAGCTTCGAGCGCTTGGTCCGTATGAAAGGCATAGCGACGTTGATGAGGATCGCGAAGGACTCGTTTGAAAGTGCTTTCACACACGCGACGTTATTTCCGCGCGATTCCCGGAAAGCACGTTGTCTCGAGCGTGTTTGCCGCGCTAGCCGTCGGATTCGTACATTCCCTCGTAGGAATTTTTCCTGATTTTCCCAGACAGCATAGATTTCGATTAGAATATCCAAAGTTGTTCGTAAATAGATTAATCTATCACGATATCAATCGGAAATGTCGCTGGCTGCGTTCAGCAGGACGCAACGGATAGCAAACGGTCAACTGATCAGTATTAATATCTAAAGTATTTTGTTTAATTGCAGTGTAAAATGGAGAGTAAAAAAGATCTCTGGGAAAATGTTGAAGATGACCAAATGGGATCTGCTCACATTTTCCACTTGAAATCTTGAGCGTAGTCTATTATAGGCAATAGGAGTATATTTCATAAGAAGTAAGAATAAGAAATTGTCCAGTCATATTCGAATGTAAGGAAAATAATCGACTATCATTTCTTATTCTTACTAACCGTTATATCCTTATAAACCGTGGGGGATTTCCCAAGTAGAGTCCACAATTATTTTAAGAAATTGGTTTAAATATCAATTAGATCTCGGGAAATTTTCTATGCGGGACATTGTCGGACGTCGTTCTGATTCGCCGTCCGACGCAACGGCGCATCCTCGCCAAGGAGAAATCTGCTCGAGATCGATCGATAAGGCGAAGGATATGGCTGGTAGAAACGGGCAGGTAGGTTCGCTGTAACAGTTCCGTAACGAAAAGTTCGCGTCGCGCCTGGACTCGCGCTCTCGCGAAAGTGCTCTCCGGAGGAATATTTCCGGATTTAACCACTAAAACCGGTGGCGATGACCGAGGCTGCGCGATCTCTGGCGAGGATAATCGCGCGCATGCACAAGAAGAAATAAATTAATCGCGTGCGAGCGGGCGTAGCCGCGTCGCGTCGCGAGAGTAGCCGCGGAGAATATAATTTCCGCCAGGTGGAAAATTTTTCGTCCCTCTCTCTCTCTCGTTTCCTCCTCTCTCTCTCTTACTTCGGTTAGAGAAGGAAGGAATGCGCGACTTTCTGCTCGACGGCTCTGGGGGGTGCGAAACGGGACGCGGTCACGTGACCCCGTGAACCGAGCATAATACGATCATTAGAAGGGCGTCACCGAATTCTTCCACTATACGAAATTCCGAGCGAAAACTGCGACAGGAAAATCGCTCGTAAATAAAGTCCAAGGGAAGGTAGGAAATCCCCTATTTGAACATCGATTTTGCTTCGGGACGATATATATGATATCTCGAAAGAAGAAAAAGAAGAAGAAGAGAGAGAGAGAGAGAGAAAGAGGGAGAGAGAGAGAGAGAAAGAGGGAGAGAGAGAGAGAGAAAGAGAGAGAGAGCGCTTTGACTGGAGAAACAAAAGAGGATGCTGAATAATTAATTGGCCTCGCATAAGCTTCGTCCCATTTTCTTCTCCACTTCCGAATTACTTCCTTACGTCGCTGAAACCGAGGTTCTTCAAACTGCGTACGATAGCGTACGAGCAACTGGAAAGGCGCAAGGAACTGGAGAAAGACTCAGAAGTGGAAAGCAAGGTAAGGCCGGTAATTTAAACGAAAATCTTGAAATCCTGGGAATGAGCCCTTTCACGGCCGGCGATGTCTCTAGGTATAACAATGACGAGGAACGTTGATGCGCGAGTATGCGCATTTCATTTTCCCGAAGAAGGCAAGGTTTAAGATTTCATCACCGTAGCTTACGGAGTTACGGAAAATTCGGCTTCTGTTTGCGTGCCGCGGTAGATATTTCAAACCCGAAATTCTACCCACTCGTGTTCGTATAATCCCGGACGGCTTAATATCCCGTCGCGGCGCGCAAAAACATTAGCCTCTGCGATCTTTTAACTTCACCCCCGTTTGATTAATTCGAGCATACGAGAAGCCTATTTTACGCAGCGTTCGATATTACCCGCACGATACTTGTTCCATAACGTCGCGAAAGAAGGGATGAAATATCACGCGTAGAAATTTCTCATGATTTTCCCGGATACAACATAGATTCCGATTAGAATACCAAAAATTGTCCCAGAATAGCTTACCCTCCTTCCCGTCATCCTGGCCTCAGCAGGAGTGATCTGAAATCATTGTCAATATATTTTTGTATTCACCAGGATTACAAGTTCACGGATTTAAAAAAAAAAAACACTGTTTCCCAAAATAGGAGTTATAAAAAAATCAAATTCAATCTTTCCACTGAAAAATTCGAATTTATAAATTCTCTTTTCCGCAGTGCCGATTGGCTATGTGCTATGGCTTGCTTCATGTCACATGTAACTGTCATCGCCAGAATCGGGTAATAGTTTGATCGAATATCAGATTGGGAGGTTAATGAACGAGATTTTACTTTTAATCTTACTACTTTTTATGCCTTTTAATTTTCTACGCGGGACACAATAACGATTTATCAATTTTTGTAGAATTCTCTAAAGATATACTTACACACGGAAGAAAACATTCCACGGAGCTGAATTTTCTGTTGCCTGGAGATCAGAAAATTTGGTTATAGGAACAGAAAGATTCTTGCAAGGAAGCTTCGACTCAGTCAATTGTTCTCGGTTGTCTCAACCGAGTTTTAATTCAACTGAATGTTTCACACGAATGTTCTCAATAGCGTTAACAGAAATATCATTTCTTATCAAGTTTTCATCTGGTCCTTATTTATTTACAAAAACTGAATTTTTTCCGTAAAAATATCGCCGGACGATACTGTCAGTTTCGTGAGAAACTCATCCCCTAACGACTGATATTACATCGATATCACCTGATAAGACCTCGGGACATTCGCGTAGAATTAGGTAGATTCCGATCGAACTGGCAAACAACGAACTATTTACGCGAGAAAAAGCGGTTTATCGCGTCGCAAAGAGCCGCAATGACGCCGTAGGAAGGGAGCGATGTCCTCGCAAAGATCGAAAGAACCAAAGCATAGAGAAGTATTCGAGCGGATAACGCCCTTGAGGACGCGCGAATAAGAGCTCGACCACCTCTCGAGGAGGATTCCGCGACGAGTTTCTAAGGAATCGATGACGGCGAAGACGTCGTATAGCGGCGGCAATGGCGAACCCTTTAAGGAAAAACAGATATAAAGTAATGGATTTCCAAGGTGTTCGGTAATCACGCTCGTAGAGATCGTTTGCCGGGTAATTCGGCGAATGGAGAGACGAAGAGCGCGCCAGAGAGAGAGAGAGAGAGAGAGAGAGCGAGAAAGGGGAAGAGGGGAAGTGACGGTGAGACACTGCAACGGCGGAGGAGACAGTCTGAGAAGTGGCATTACATCTGTCGATATCTCCATCACTCCCCGATAAAATAAAACTCCTCTGAATCCTTTTCTCTTTTCTCTCTCTCTCTCTCTCTCTATTCTTTCTGTGTCTCTCTCCCTCACTTTCACGCTCTCTCGCTCGCTCTCTCTTGCTTCTCGACGAAGTAATTACAACTTCGTCGATTAGATCCCATAGAAACTGTTACGCCTCTGTGTGTACATCGATGTGGCGCGTCGTTCTTGCACGCACACACATCCGTTCGCGGGATATTGATGACAGAGCCAGACGCCAAAATCCACTTAAGATTGACAGCGATCATTTCATTCGATTCTCGAAAGTTCCGCCGCGGGGAAACGGCTGAGAAGATATCCCGCGTATAAGCGCGAGCGTTGGTCACGAGTGGAATTTGCGAAAACAGCGGCGGTGGGTTGAGGCTGGTCAACGGCCGAATAAATATTGAGTGCGCAATTAAAGTCCGAGACTGTGTGTGTTACTCCAGGGATTTTATGCAAGTCATGCACTGACATACCGGTGCACACGATGCACTTGCAAATGGCCATCCTGGTGTAATAGACGTGCGCTATATTTAACAGGAACAGAACGATACCGCGCGGGTACGAAAATAATGTTGAGTATTATTGCGAGTTTATTTCAGAAATTTTTTTTTTGTCGAAACACCAATATGAACCGCAATATAACACGCACACTGACATAAAAATATTTGGTTTATCCTACGTACAGATATTGTTTTTTTCTCAGATTCTCTCATATACAGCATAGATTCCGACCAGAATACTCAAAATTATCCCAGAATAGGTTATTTCACTACGATACCAATTGAGAATCCTATTCTTATCCCAAATATGAAACGAAGTCTCTTTTCTCCGAAATTGATTGGTCGTATGTTCCCGATTCTAAATTTTGATCATATTTTCGACTTGAACATTCTATTTAATGTCTATTTTGATATTTTAAAGCCTATATGAACACAGTTTGATTCTGTTTAATCTCCACGGTTGAAATTGTAGCTCAACTTTTGACTTCAATATTTCACGTAAAACCTACTTTATATATTCCGAAGCCTGTAATAACCTCTTTTAATTCTATTTAATTTATAGCTTCTATTTAAAGTCTGTAAATTCTACTTGGATAGCTTGTTGTTCCTACTACATTTCTAAATTCTTCTTAATTTTTGGTAATATAAACAAACCATATATATAAGTAAATCAAAACTTTTCTTCTTTACACCATTTTTGAATCCTGTTGCGAATAATTAAAATAATAAACATAGAAATTTAAATATGTTAAAATATGTGATATTTATAAGGAAGACAAATAATTCGCGCACATCAATTTTTATAAAATAGAAACATTTTATTGTATAATGACTAAAGACATGTTATTATTACAATTTTAGAATGGCAGAAAAAATGTCCAATCGTTAACATCATTACATCTAGTTCTTGTTGATTTACAATACCTACATACATTTCATTATTAATAATCAAGTGAACACAAGCTGCAATCAATAGGAACTAATTAAATATTATTTTGTACACATGACATTTATGTAAGAAAATAATGCTCAAATATAAAACTATCATCTTGAATAATCGATAATGAATATATTATCTTAATAAGATTAGAGAAAGAGGTCAGGCTCAGAGGGCTCAGATAGTTGTATGAGGTTTTACTGACGTCCTCTATAAAACCTACAAGTGGCATTTTATGCGTTTTCTGCCACGTAGAAGGGCTAAGTAGGATTAAAGTTTCCATATAAATTAAACCTATATTCATTCTCTAGAAGCTACAGATGTTAAAGAACTTGGGTCGAAAGTACCCGAGGTGAAATTTTAAATTCTATATTCTATATAAGTCTTCAAGTGGAGAAAATGGAAATAAATTCCTACTTGTAGTATTAAAATAGCATAACAAGTGCCTCCAGAATCTAAATTTCAGTTCTATATTAAGTTTCTAATTTTAAATTCTATATTCTTCCAACGGAGAAAAATGGCAATAATTTCCTCACTTATAGCATCGAAGGAAAGTATCAATAGAACGCTTTTGAACACTTAATATAGAACTAAATTAAACTTAAAGTAGAACTAACGTTTCGACTCGGGCTGTGACTTGCTTCGTGCCACGTACAACTGTCATTGCCATAATTGACAGTTTGGCCGAATATAGGATTAAAAGATTAACAAGCGAGTTTATATCTTTAATATTACTATGTCTAGTATCGTTCGTGTGTAACGTATGCATGTGTGAACTTGTAAAGTGTAAATATTTAAAATATCATATATATTTCAGTTAATCATAATATGAAACAGAAGTCAGAAAAAATCTTCGGGAAGACATTGAGGGTGACTAAATAAGATCTATTTTGATACTTAGAATTCTATATTTGATACATTATATTTCTAAGCAGAATCTGCATAGATTTCCTAACTAGAATCCATAATTATTTCAGGAAATCAGTCTAGATCCTAATTATAAATATCAAGAAATCTTTTACCTGTGTTGTAACTATAATTACAACTATAACCTTATACCATAGTAAAAGAATCACAGTCAGGAGAACCAATTTTCTAGTAAGCCCTCATTATTACAATGTCAGAAATAATAACCTTACATACATATTGCCATTATTGTTATATTTTTGTGATTAAAATAAAAGAAAGGATATAGTTGAGGCTATAAATAACTATATTTTCCACCAATATAATATTCAAGAGTGATGGCAAATTTACGCGGAATGAATAGTTTAGAATGACGACAAAGAGTGCGACCGCATCGACTTCCTGACATTGCCTTTGCATGTGAAGTAGAAGTCACTATACTTCGCTTATCGTAAATGTGAGGGCAAAGATTTCTGAAAAGCACGCATATTCGAAGAGATATTATGACGTGCGTGCGATAATATATTTCTATATATATTTTCAGCTTGTTCTCGATGTAAACTTTCCTTCTTCACCTATGCTCGACTCCGCCGTTGCGCTCGCGATGATGCAAAATTTACCGCTAACTATGAACTAGTTCCGAGATAGAGTAACATCTCATAATTACATAACGTGGCACTGTGCATAACTGAATACCTCAGAAATATACTCCCCCTAATGAAAATTAATTCTAAAATTACCTACGCCGAATTTCGCGTCTTGCGCTTCGCGACAACTTTAATGAAAAGAAAAAAAAATCTAATATATTCGTATCAACCAGCTCGCTAGAGAGAAAGAAAGAGAAAGAGATTATATCATGTGTGGAATTTTAGCAGACTAATTATCGAGTCCGATATTAATTAAGTGGAAAAGCAGTGTCCGGCAGCTGCGTTATAATTTTCGCGACAACCTAGTAAGTGTGATCCACTCGCGGTATCGATTATACAACGCTCAGGAAAAAAATCTCTTCTCGTTTGTTAAAAAAAAAAAAAAACACCGTCGCACCGATAAAATGTTGGCTGGTAGTCGCGAGTATTACTTTTCGAAGTAGGTCGATCTGTCCGAGGACTTAGGAAACGACCCTCAGCGGTTGACATGGTTAAAGCCCAGTTGGGAAATCGTCACGTCGACGGCGAGTCACGACAACGAGATCGAATAAATATTTTCGCAAAATGTTACACGCGCTATCTTAAGAACGGTATACCGAGTCTCTCTCGAATATTAAATATCGAATTAAACTTCAATGAAGACCCATTAACCGGGTATTAATATAAGACACCGAAGAACGTTTCTCTGGGTCGACTTTAAGAGGAAGAACGCGCCGAATATAGGACAGGACTTGAGAATAAACAAAATTCGCAGGCGAGTATTATTAATCCGCTCTCGACTGCGGATTAATTTTAGAACACGATCAATGCGCTTTCCCGATGAAATAATTAAGACCGATCTCGCGAAACGTCGACATCCGACGATCCGACATCTGATTCCCACGAAATATTAACGCCATCACTCGTCATACTTCGAGGTGATGAAATAAGCACGCGAATAAAAATACCGGATAACCGCGGCTCTCGCGATTTCGCAGGTATCGCGAAACGAGATATTTTTACGGTGCGTTCCCGCACACGCACGCCGAACAAAACGGGATATTTCCAATCTCGGCAAGATTCGTTCCGCATTCTCAACGGAATCTGTTTCCACGCACCCTCCTGTTTATATTCGTCCTTATTTCGCCTCTTATATACACTGCCACGGCGTGTATATACGAACCGACCGGGTTCCCATTTCCACGGGGACCGCCGCGCGCTGGTTGGAGGTCGCGGAGAAATCCACGCGCGCGACTTCTTTTTCCGAAAGGTTAAACCTAATGTCACGGGAGTCGAATTAATTGCCGAGGTCGCGTTATAACAACGTCGAGTGTGCCTATATATATGTGTGTCGTGTACGTGTGTGTGTGTTCCAAAGCGAGTGCGGTCGGTCGTGTATTCGTTAAGAATGAAAGAAACCATTCGACAAGATCCCTCCGTCGCTTTGGTGAGCTCGCTGGTCAAATATTTATTTTCTCGGGAAATAAGGAAGTTTCTTTTGAAACATTCGCGAGCTCCTCGGATCTCCTCCTTCCATTCTGCCCACTTCGCCGCAACGGAGCACCGCTTTTCCACCATTATACACCCCGCCACTCTCCCCCTGTGCCCCGTCTTTTTTCGAGAGGTTCGGATCGGATCACAGCCCCGGGTAGATATCGCGTGCGCGTAACGTGACGTAAACAGCTTGTCCTCGTCAGTTACTCGGTCGAGGGATCCTCGTCCTACTCGAGGACCTTGAAAGAAAATGCGATCGGACGAATTCTTAATAAGCCGGCGAAGCGAGGCGGAGGTGGAGAAAGGTCACACACACACACACATGCACACCGCGTACATCAGCCTCGGCAAATATTTTTTTACGAATTCCGAATACGACGGCGTTTTTTATGCTTGGCGAGTACTCGAGCGCAACACCGAAGCCTCTCTCAGGTGTCAAAGCCGCTCTCCTTTTACGCCGAGCGTACGTCTCGAGTGTGGGAAATAACGACACGCGCGAGGCGTCACGACAGGTTTTATTATGTTTATCCGGGCTATTTTAAAGAGAGAGGGGATGGAAGAGGAAGAAAGAAAGAATAGGAGAGAAAGAGAGAGAGAAAGAGAGAGAGAGAGAGAGAGCGCGGCGAGTATTCGGCTCAGTGCCTTGAAGAATTAACGCAAACGCGCTCTACTTTTCACGGCATGTCCCCATATTGGAAGAAGACCCTCCGATCGAAGGGCGATCAGAGCCTGCTGTAGCACGCCTGACCCTATCAAGGGTGTTCAGCTTTGTTGCCGGTTGCGCTACCGTTGCGCGAGAGCATTGCACAACGTTTTTACGCCGGATATTCCTTTGGCCGATACATAGGCAAAAGGGAGAAGGGAGTGAGTATGTGCGTGTGTGTATGTGTGTATGAGAGAGAGAGAGAGAGAGAGAGAGAAAGGCCAGCCTCTGTCGGCTCAATATCGCGCACAAAGAAGGAAACCTATCGACGCCGTTTGCCTATCGTGCGCGCCGCGCACACCACGTTGCATCTGTTCGTATTGTGATTTCGGAAGGGCGGCTCGAATAACTGCGAAGGCCGTGGCTAACGATAACAATACAATGATGAATGCTCGCTAACTAACGATCCTGCGGGGTACGGCGGAACCCTCCGCGTGGCCGCTAGGCGTCTGTGTGCCACTTGAGCGCGCGAGGCTGGTTCATAATCGGCGGGACAGCCGGAAAATGGGTGGTAGCTTGTCATAAGGCGGGTCTGTACGCGAGATAGTAAATCAATTACGCCACCAGTGGATGCGATTTCTTCGTGTCGCCTGCGCAACCGCGATTAATCGGCCGAGCTCATTTCAGTGATTCGAAGCTACCGCTGCGAATTATTAAGCCGGTGTTGGACGCCACGCGGCAAGTGTGCGCCAATGTCGGGCAAATATTTACCCCGCACATGTAAAAATCAAATATAAAAATCCATGCGAAGAAAGATAAAGAATAATTGAGCTGACTCTACGCGACGTGACGAATGTAGGCGAACTTTAGCCAATGTGACATCATATCATATATATATCATATATATATATATATATAATACGAAACGTCCGTCAATCGTATGATAGTGGTGCGATAGATAAGATAAACGATTCAAAAGCTAAAAAATCTCAGGTTCAAATCTCAGCAGTGGTAAATATATTTTCCGAGTACAATTTCAATTGAATTAAATAGCGCTTGAAACAGGAAAAACTTTATTCGCATTCACTATTAACCCTTTCGGTACATTTGACGAGTGAGACTCGTCATCTGCTTACTTGGGCATAAAATGTATTACTTTTACATATTAATCCATATAGCGACAAATTAAATCCGTTCCATGGGCATAAAAATCTTAAAATAATTCAGTACTCAAAGGGTAAAGAGAAAGATATAAATATAAAGATAAAAGATAAAAATGTAATATAAATAGGAACTTAGATTTAAAAAAATTAGCTGGTAACTAAAAAAATACTTTTTCAATATTAAAAAATATTTCTTTTATATTAAAAAATATTTCTTTTTATTGATACCTTCTTTTTTCTACTTGAATATTTATTCCTTCAAGTCTAAATATATTTTCAATCTAAAAAAATATTTTTCTGGAATTAAGAAACATTTCTTTTGATCAATGAAATATATTAATTTCGATCAAATAATTATTTAATTAAGAGTATTGAGAAGCAAATAATTTTTTTTTAATAGAATAAGATTTGTTTGGTATTAATACATTTCTTTTAGTGCAGCCAATTTATATTTGTGCATTCGCACGATCTGTCGTACCTTAAGTGTTCTTTGAAAAACACTGCGATGCAAAGCCAATATTTTCCGTGCTATCCAATTAGCGAACGCACTGTACGAGTACTAGCGTCAGTCTTCGGAGCTTTTTTCTTGTCAGGCGTCGATGTATTCGAGCGTCTGCTGGTTGCTCGAATAGCTGGAAGAAGGGCGCGTCGCCGTAACGAGTAAAAAAGATTCTGATATATTGCCCGATTGACAGCTTTACGAATGATCGGCGTGTTTCCTTGTTATCTACCGAAATGCAGCGGTCGACTTGTCTTTCTTCTACCATCTCTCTTTCTCTTTCTCTCAATCTCTCTCTCAATCTCTCTCTCACTCACACGCGTGCGCCATGTCGTTCCTTGCGTCGAAATGCGCTCGCACTTTCTGCTAAAATGCAAATTAGATTTATATCTTCTCGAGAGATTTATGAGAATAACTGGAATTACGAAGATTTCGCAGCTTATGCAAGAAAGTAAGAAAGAGAGAGAGAGAGAGAGAAATACGTAACCGTTACGAAACGTTGACGGCCTCGATACGTTATCTCGATAGAGTATTGCATCCAAGTTTTCGTTTTTACTGACCTGCAGCGCAGTCTCACTCACCGGCGTCCGTTTTACAGACAGAGAGAGAGAGAGAGCGGTTCAAACGCCGCGGTTACAGTCCCAAGAACGCAATAGCCAAATGGAATTGCGGACGTGAACTTCTCCCGGTCGTTCGAGCGATCTCCGGCGCACGAGCAGACATTTTTATCGCGTTTGTCGAGCGAGAGAGAGAGTTCCCGAACCACGTCGGCTCTGCGTAAAGCAAGATAAATTCCGTCCGGCGACAGTCCGTCCGCACTCGAAATTAAAAGTCGCTTTACGCGGCGCCGACTATTACGATAATTCGTTCGGAACCACCCTCCGTCTCGCTCGTCAGCCCGACGCACACCCGCATCGTATTTCCGTCCGAGTTTCGAATTCCTCCCTCTTTCTCTCGCTTTCTCAAGAAATATTCGCAAACACAGTGGGGAAACTGTCGCGCGGACGGAAAAAGGAAAGTGCGAATACGGTAAGCTCTCTCCCTTTCTCTCTCTCCCTCCCTCACTCACTCACTCAACACTCTCTTTCTCTCTCTCTCTCTCACCCCTCTCCCTCCCTAGCTCTTTCCCCATCTATCTCTATCTCATCTATCTATCTATCTATCTCTATTTCTTGCTCATTCACTCGTTTGTTCGTTCGTTTCCTTTTCCATGAAATCAGCCGAAAGTTCCACGCCCGAAGCGCATCGGACAAGCGTCTTCATCAGCGATCTCGACGAGACATCTCGCAGACTTAATTAGGTTGCCTTCTCGTGTCCGGACTTTTTAGCCCGGACTCGCTGCCGTCTTCTCTTTTCTCTCTCTCTCTCTCTCTCTCTTGCGCTATTTTGACTCGTGCGAAAATCGACGACGCGATGTCGGTGCCTATTGCGAGATCCCCAATCGGATTGTAATTAGGCTAATTTACCACTCATTTTCGCAAACTGAGATCATTATCTAAATGTCTATCGCCAGACGTGCGTCACATATCATAGCGTGCATGCGTCGTCTTCGCGTACCGTAGCGTCTTTTATCGCTATTATTCGACCTATTCGACCTAAGATTTTTCTAAATAAATTGTGCTCCACTTTAAGATAAATATTTGTTTCGTTCCCAACGCGATATTCTTAACGCACGAGAACAAGGAGTATTTACGCGAACAGTTTTGCGAATTTGTATTGCATCTCATATCCTTTTCGTGACGATGTTATACGGTTAAATTCCAAATTGCGTATATAGAATCGAGCACGACCTTAGCAAAGGTTTAAAATTCTTTTAAGGAAAAGCTGAAAAAATTGCTTAAATTTCCTCTATTTCAAACAAATTTTTTGTTATAAGAACGAAGATTTAGTTTTCCGAACCAAAGGTTTGGTTCTTTGAAATCGCTGAAACTTCAGAGAACTAAAGGTTTGGTTCTTTGAAATCGCTGAAACTTCAGAGAACCAAATCTTCAGTTTGGATGACCAAACTTCGGTTATTACAACCAACAAAATTCGTTTGCCCATAGTCAAACAAGAATTTAGTTGATTTAACTAAATGGGTTTCTCAGTGTACGTACGAAAATCAACCTCGACTTATTTTTACGGAATGCTATCTTCAGTACATGGCGAGAGCCAATAAATTGGGTCGCCTTAATTAGGGAAAACACGCAACTACGAGATATACTGTGTTCATCTCCACCTCACGTTGTCCTCTTTTTCTTCCTTCCACGTGTCCGAGCCCATTATCGGCCTCTCTCTTTTCGATTTAGCACCTACCTGGTGCGTCCATCTTCCTTCCCCCCCGCGCTTCTCTTATGCGCCCAATTGGAACTCCCTTATTCATCGGGAAAAGAGAGCGGAGAGGGGGAGACCCTTTGTTTCTCCTCGCTCCGCCTACCTCTTCGTGTTTTTCTCGCGAGCGCATCTTCCACCTTGTTGTTACTCTGCAAACTCGACTTGAAATAAATACGGCGGCAACCGCAATGCTGCAGCGCCAAGGAAGGGCGAAGGACGTAGGAGTGGGAGAAGAAGAAGTTGTGGAAGGAGCGAGAGAGAGGGAGGGCACGATGTGCGGGAGATGCGGACGGAAGAGGTGAAGAGAGCGACGCGAGAATCGGAGTAAGATAGGTAGGTAGGCGGAAGTGATGTAGGAAAGGCGTATACATAGGTGTATATATACACTTATATACTTACGTACATAAACCCCCAAAGAGTTATGCCGCACACAGAGAAACGTCTCGCGGCGATGCGTGACAGATTGGGCACGAGGGACTAACAAACTCCACGGAATATATCCGTCCACGCCCGGCCCCACCAATTTATCGATATTGTCGTCGTCGTCGTTTGTATACCGCGATCGATTTGTATCGCCGCCGTCCATTCGTCCGGCCGGCAGGCCCTCCGGAATGTCTCTTAGAAGTGACACGACGCCACTCCCCGTAAGGGGCATGCATCTCTATATATATATATATATATTGGGAACCTGTTCATATTCCACTCCATTTTACCCCATTTTACGCGATTCATTCGCTAGCAAACGAGCGATCCGCCGACATCCCCGCACTATCCGAGTCGACATTTCGGGTCTGTATTAAACCGTTTATTCAACAACACGGTAGGCGCTAAGATAGCAAAATATATTCGGATCTAACACTCAACACAGTATTCTCTCTACAGTGCAAACAGTGCATTATCAAAGAGAAGCAGTTTATAATCACCGGTGGTCATAATTATACTTACAGCACTGCAAATCGTTCAAATTTCGCTGAAAAAGTCTGTTAATAACAGCGATTACTTTCATCAGTGAAATCTGACTGCAGAAGTGATTATAAAATGACACTTCTGATCGATAAATCACATTTGTGAAATATCTCGATAACTTTTCTCTCGTTGTAATAATCAATATGTTGTAAATCAAGTAATCGTAAAATCAACATAACAAAATCATGACAAAAGATGGGCTGGAAAGGAAAGCTATATATCATGTTAATGTTATGGCTATTTATTCATTATTAAAGTAAAAGGGAAGATTCCTGAATATATCACAAATTTACTCATTGTCATTTGTAATTGATCAAGATAGCTGTGGCGAGGAAACAAAAATTTTTAGAGCGTTAAAGTAGCGTCAAAAATTTCGTCTCGAGTATAATCGCGGGTCTCGCATGACTAAACGTTTCGTCCGGTAAATTAAAAGCCGATAGATTCAAATATAGGTGTATTCTATTGTCGGTGAGATCACGTGTCGGAGGTGGAACCGATTTCGCGTAAAACGCGGAAGTGCAGCTCGGCTCGAGAATTAAGTCCGACTTAACAGGGGAAGCGATAGACCGGATGTATGTGGATACATCATGCGGAAAGGAGGGAGGAAGCGTTGAGAGAGAGAGAGAGAGAGAGAGAGGGAGAAAAGGAAGGAGGTAGCTGCGCTCGATCATTTTCCGGCAAAATTACCGAATCGTGCGGTCAGCCGAGGTTAAAGTTAATTTCGCCCGCTGATTGGGTATGTCTACTCGGCGCAGAGCTAACCAGGCATTAATATCGCACGCGGGTGCGCGTACACGCGAAGGTGGAATCTCCGGTGTGGTGGCACATCCGCGGCTTAGATACGCCACTGCACGGATGAGAGGGAACGATGAAACGACAATTACGTTGAAATAGTGTTTCCGGCCAGGAGGAGCGCGCCGGCCACCCTCGCCCGGTTTCTCTGGCACGGCTCCCGCCGTGACGCGCGTAATGCTAAACAGAAAGCGGGCTTCGTTGAAAAGTACGGAAATTGAAGCGATAACTATTTCTAGACGATGCCGATGCGAGAGCCGCGGGCGGGAAACGCGCGAGCTGGAGAATTTCTCTCGTTCGCAGGGCGAAAGGGACGCGCGAAAGGAAGCGCGGGAGAGTTTCGTGGATTCGCTGCTACAGCACCACCGGCCAAGGGAACGATCCTGCAGACAGAACATATATAATGCAGCGAACAATCGCAACCCTCGAAATTAGATTTAAGCCGGCTAAGGTTGACGCAGCGGGTCAGCTACCCTTCGGGAAGTCAGCCTTTACCTGCGGAACAAAGTGCTTTAAATGATAGTTGGAAGATAGTTGGTTGCCAGAATTTGGAACGAACCTGAGCAAATTTCACTCGTACGAACGTGTATAATTGAGAGGCCCATTTCTTAGAAACTTATTGGGTCGTCGGTTCTAATGCACTTCGAAAACATTTTTCAAAGTGTGTTTTTTTTTTTTTTAGAAAAAGGTGCAAATTTAATTTTTTCGTTACGACGGACGACTATAGTCGCTACTGGACAACTACTGGATACGATATATGACTATACTTGCATAGTTAAAAAAATTAAATAGCTTTCTCTCATTTACCCTCTCCTCGGTATCTCTCTATTTGTCTATCTATCTCAAATCGTTATCTGGGCGCCACGCTGCATCTTGTTTCTACAAACGTATTTCGTTCAAGTATCTCATACGATATTTGAAACATAGTTAATTGTCAGAATTTGGAGTGAGCATGAATAAATTTCATTCATACGAACGAATATAACTGCGAAGACTGTTTAGAAATTCGTCGGATCAACCGATTCTAATGCAGCACGGAAATATCTTTCACATTAT
Organism: Dinoponera quadriceps; assembly: GCF_001313825.1. Classification (NCBI taxonomy): domain Eukaryota; kingdom Metazoa; phylum Arthropoda; class Insecta; order Hymenoptera; family Formicidae; genus Dinoponera; species Dinoponera quadriceps. Next base: position 2,285,300 of record NW_014554309.1, read on the forward strand.
ATACTTGAAAATATATGTTAATTTAATAGATATTATTATATAAACATAATATAGTATAAAAAATTAAATAGCTTGCTCTCTTTCTCTCTCATCTTTTCTCGCTATCTCTCTCTCTCTCTCTCTCTATCCATTCATCTATCTATCCATCTATTCATCTATCTATCTGCTTCTACCTATCACGGATCGTTGTTTCGGCGCCGCGCGTCTCGTTTCTACAAACGTGTCGCACTCAAAATAATGACGCACCACGATGAGAAACGGCTCGCTACCCTTCGACCCTTCCCTAAGCTCATCCGACCCGAAAGTCGTTCCGTGTACGTATGTGGAAATGTCCCAACCTCCGTCGCTATTTGCAATATCCTCCTAAGATTTTTCTTCATTACGACGCGACTCGGCGCGCTGACTTTCTCTTTTTCTCCTGCTCCCTCCCCTCCCCTCGCTCTCTCTTTCTCTCTTTCTTCCTCTCTCCTTTTCTCTCGTTCTCTCGGCTCGGATGAAATTGAGTCCCGCCTTCGTTGAGCAAAAAGACGCGGAGCGAGGACAAAAAGCTAGAGAGAGGGTGAATGAGAACGAAGTGGCGGATAGCGCGTAGTTGTGACGCAAGTAAAAGTATCAAATGGCACGCTGCACACTTTGTTTCCCACTTTCCTTCGTGCTGTCCGCCGAGGCCCGGGCGACCCTTGAACGTCGATTTCGTCGATGCATCCTAACGGAAACAAGCGGTTTAAAAAGGCCTGGTTTCATATTCGATTACATTACGTCTGAAATTACATTGCATAAAATTTAATTTATCGCACGTATTTACGTGACCACATTATGCACAATAATGTACGGTACGATCAAATATATGCCGAGGGATAATGGTATAATTTCTGCATAGAAAATTAGTCTACGATTAAATAGCGATATCGTTGCGGCCACCGATCACGGTATTTGTGCGCGAAGCGCGCGGCCAATTTAAATAATTCAATACTTTTCCCCGATATCTATATTCGTAATTTTCTTTCCCATGTTCGCTCGCGAGTTCCCCGGTTCGTCTCACCCCTTCCGATCTTCTCACGGAGACGCGAGTCTGATAAATAAGTGAGAAACACGAGAGCTGGTGGAATTTAATCGAATAGCGTCGCGCAGGATGCGTGAAAATTAATCGCTCGGCCGAACGGGAGAAAACGACGACGATCCTGAAATTAAGAAAATGCATGTGGCGAGAACGAAGGGGCGAGGATCGTCGCGGGAGACGACAAGGGAAAACAAGAGGAGCAACGGGGGGAGAAGGGGGAGAAGCCGGGCGGGAGCCGCGCGAGGAACATTTTTGCATTATCGTCACGTGCACGGTCTTATTACTGGCACACGTGGTGTAATATTCTTCCCCTCATCTTCGCGTCGGTTCTCGCGGCTTTCTTCTTTGGCGCGACTTCACATCGGCTCTCACACCGTTAGGGATGCGACAGGCGGTTCATCGCCGCCAGGACGACGCGGGAGGGTGCGGCGAGGAAAGTGATCGGCGGGCGAGAATGATCGAATGTTGCCCCGAAGTTCGCGAAGAGTCGCGAGGAGATGAGACATCCTTCCCTCTTCGACTCCTCGCGCGGACGGAGACGCGCGCTCGCGAGAAGTTCGCGAAGGTCGTCGAGGGGTTGTCGCCGCCGCCGCCCCGGTCGCGCAGCTGGCTTCCTCGGCTTCCTCCGCTCTCTCCTCCACGTGTTTCACATTGCCTTTGCTGCCGCTGCTGCTGCCCGGATATCGTCCATCCGTGTCTCGCAATAATGGCATCCGCACACAGAGACACGTCGGTCTTTCCGCCTTCTTTCCCCGAGCGATCGTTTCCCCACACGGCGCCGAATCCGCCGGCCTGTGTCACGCGAGCGAGCGAGCAAGCGACACTCCCGGAACGTGCCTCGACTTGGAAGCCGGAATAGTCGTTATCGTTCGATGGGATCCATAAAGGCTCCGAGAGTCATTTTTAAGGGATACGCCGCTAATACGCCGCGCACCGTGCCCCATCTCGCGCCCTCTCTCGCGATAACCATCGGGATAAATTTGCGAACCGCCCGTTTCATTCCATCATATTCCGCGCGCCCGACTTCCACGTCCTCCGGCGAAAACAACGTCCGGCGAGTATCGTATCGATTCCGCCCGGTTGTTGATCTCCTGCTGAAATCAGGCACGGGCGTCGCGGGTGCCCGAGCCAAAGTTTTCATGCCACTCTGACGCTCTGAAGAACAGTGTGCGCCTATTTAGATAGCTTGTAGTCTAATAGAAACCTACTTTGACTTGTTGACTTTTTTTTTTTTTGAACCTCTAATTCTACCCTAATTTTGACTGACTGAGAGGAAGCCATAGCGAGCACTCGCAGCATTCATCCTTTTTGCGCGATCCGTTATGGGGAGAGAAAATGTTTGAACTCGTGAAAAATTGATAAGATTTTATTCGTTACTACAGATATAGGTATTAATTGAATACGAAAATATTTTGGGGGTTATTTATATTATATATTAACGACAAAAATATATTTGAGAAAATACGAAAACCGAACATATGGAGTTGCCGCGGTCCGATTTATCTCGCGGTATATTTTGTGGTTTTGCAGGCGTAACTCAAGTACGAAGATATCGAGATATTTCCTTTTTTAAATTAAAGTATTGCATTTTTGACAGATCTAAGTAAATTCTATTTGAAGAAATATGATTTATTCAAGTTCTATTGTGATAAAAAACACTTTATTTCTGCGGTGTTTTTATTTTTTTTTCGCTACTATTTTGTCTCGTATTCAATTTATTTCTGTCTGTAGTAGTAATGAGTGAAATTTTACCGACTTTCCACAAGTTTAGACCTTTCAACCTCCCTTAAAGGTTCATTTCCCTCCCCTTTCCGCGGAAGTCAATATTTTCGACACATCGAGCAAGCTTCGCATTGTGCGAGAAGAATACGCATTATATCTTCCACGTATACATCCGGGAACAAATCTCCGCCTCTGGTATATGCGAATTCCTAGGCGTTCCATGTATACGCCCAGCGTCTCTGCATATGTATATATATATATATTATATATATACGTGCGTGCATACACATACGCCGTATGTACGGAAAAATGGTGTTCAGAGCTTTCGCTCCTCGATGCAGAATCGCTTCTGCCGCCTCGCGTCCACTGCATTATTCAATTCTGATCGGCTGCAATAAAGAAGCAGAATAAGGGACATGCGATCGCCCTGGCGTGGACCACGGCAGATACGTCGGATATTCTTTCCGCCAACTTTCCGTTACGTCTATACGTGGGTGAAGCGCAAAATATGCGGTGATAATTCCTCGCGAATATCATTCTCGTGGTTTCACTTGCACGATGCCTACACCCCCAACGAAAATTGCGGCTCGAGAGACAAGAGATAATTGCCAAAATTAAGCCTTATGTTAAACCTTTAATTCAACAAAAAAGCAAGGAGTTAAGATAGGTTCGATTCTAATGATATAATTTACTCCTACTTTGATCATGATGATACCTTAAATTTTCGCTTTCAGCGTCAAAATAATAATTGTTTTCATTATTCATATTTAATAATCGAATTTTAATCATATAATCGAAATTTAATAATCGGAATATCGAGAACACTTTTAGTTTCAAGATAGCGTTAAAATGAAATCTGTAGAATATAGTTCAAGAGAGATATTAACAAGTGTAGTATCATCAAAGTAGGTGTTTACTACTCCATAAGTCATCTTAATAGACGTAAGCTATATCCTTAATGACGTCAAAATAGTATCAAAATTTCGACCTGGAAGAAATCGGAGAAGATTTACATTTTGAACGAAATATCTCCACCCGAAACCCAACACTTCGTTTTGATATTATAACCTAAAATTAAGCTTTTATGTATTTTCATTGATTTTTTCTATTGTCACGTAGGACTTTATCTTAAGAACAGATCGTAGCTGGTAATTGTGCGCCGTGGAAGATTGCAGCGATCGAATTCCACTCAAGGAGAGCTGCTCCGCGGAAATCAATTTCGTTGACGAACTCTTTTAAGAACGCATGCTTCTTTTAAAAATAAATAAAAGTATGCGAGGCGAGATCTCTCGTCAAGTTTTCGTTCACGATACATTTCGATGCTCAAGGACAGAAAATACATTACAATGCGAGAGGTGGCGCGTTGCGACGAAATGCGTGGCGCATGGTTTCCTTGTCCCGGGAGATGATTTCAAAGAAGAGAGAAAGAATGAGAAAGCAATACGCTACGGTGAAAATATAATTCGTAGAAAACATATTTGTCGTCGAACAAATCAGCGGCAGGGGGGTCGATGATATCCGCGGCAGGGGAATCTTTATCGCTGAATTATGCGGCGCGCCGAGTCACCGACCTCGGATTTCGTCTACAATGAAATAGAACGCGCGCGAGAAGAATTCAAAAGCAAAATATATGCCGTCGGAATGAAAATCTAAGATGGTATTGTGAAACGGAAAAATGTGTAAGTCGTGAAGATACAACGGTATTTTATAATTATGATAAATATGAGTACGTCTTTATATGTACGCATAAATGTATGCATCTATGGATACATGTGCACATATATAATTTGATAGCTGCTACCGAGATGATTTTAACGACATGTCATACAGATATGTAGTCATCCAACTTTAAAAAAGGAGGAAAACATTATTTAAAATACTCCGATCTTCTCAAGATTAATTTGCTCAGGGACGAAACGTCACACGAAAAGATTTTGTCGTACATTTTTTTAACTTATATTTTCATTTTTTTATTTTATATAAAGTCATTACTTTCTTGGAAATACCGTTAGCTATAAAACGCCATGTATGTTATATCATAAGTACAAACGAATGCATCGTATACAGTAAAAAATATTTTGTACTTTTGTTCAAATCGGGCCGTGTTAAAAGTTTTGTATTGAATTCTCAACATAGCCGTGTGTCAATTTAACTCTAGGCATACATACTCCTTTTTTGCCAACGTAAAGTATATACTGGGGTCTCCGGGACCCCATCCATATCTGCCATCGTAACTCCAGTAAAAATGAACATATTTCAATTTATTTTTTTTTTTTTCAATCGATCGAAAATCGACCAAGGAACAAGCCTATAATTTATAAAATTCTATAGAATTAAGAAGCTCCGAAATGTATGAGTTAGAAAAAAAAGAAAAGTCCAGGGACGCGAAAATATCTCGAATAAGCATTTTTTTTTCAAAAAATTATATCTTTTTTGTTATAGTATAGATAGTTATATTGCATAGATCGATGTAAAAAATGCTTGCAAATTCTGAAAGGGCATATTTGAAACTGTGAAAAAAAAAAGGAGTTCAAGTTAGTATTAAGATGAAATCTGCAGAATTAAAGGTTTAAGAGAGAAAGTTAATAAGCGTCAGATTATCAAAATAAATTTTTATTAGTTTACAGACCATCTGAGTGGGCGCGAACTATTCTTGAGAGCGTCCAAGCATTAAAATTATATTGAATGTTGAAGCATTAAAATTATGCTGAATGTCGAAGCGGCCTGTGTACATACTCCCGCATGGTAATCCAGCGCTACGTACAAAGAACGTACAATTGCACGACTTTCACGGGCGACAGGAGGATTGGAGGATCACACGCAAAATATTTTCTTATCGAGATATCGCTGTCTGCTCCATCTTCTACGCGGAGCGATGCGCGATCTGTACTCCTCCGGCAGCCAAGGCGAGGGCCTTTTAACACGACACCGGACGGCAATAAACCACGAAAACTGTTTAGCGTACTGCGGTGAAGGAGAAGAGGCAGGATTTACGCGAGATTGTATTACCGGACGGGGTGTAGAGTGACGGCAGCTGCCCGGTGTCACATTTTATAACTATGGGACTGACATTAGTCCCGATCTCTTTCTCTCTCTCTCTCTCTCTCTCCCTCCCTCTCGCGTTATCCGTCTGCTCGTTTTCAACTGAAGCTTTCGCGCTCTCCTAATGCATCCGTCAACGATGCGATTCTTACTGATCGCTCGTACAACTCGCCCTGCGAGAGCAACGACCGTTGCCATTTGGTAGCAACAACGGATGCGTTGGATGCGGGACTTTCTCTTACTCACATTTTCTCTCTTTTCTAAATCGCGAGGCTTAACGGCAGGAAAACCTTTAATATCGACGTTGCCGTCGTTTCACTCTGCACAAAAGCAAAGTTTGGCGATTATAATCAGTTTAACGTTTAACGATAATATATACGCGCGCGTACGCAAGCAGGTAGAAGGTCTGTATAACCATATTCAGTTTCGCCGCCCAAGGAAACACTCACGGGGAATTCATTTCGCGATATTACTCAGGCTTACTTTAGGTAGCTTTATGCGAAATACGAGAAAATTCTTAAAAATGATATTGCGACATAAATTTCGCCCGCAGCAATCTGATAACTCTTGCACGGATATTACTCGGGCTCGCAGCTATTTTACATAGTTCGTGTATACATGATATGTACAAAATACATGGGAATCCATTTTATCGGATGGTTTCGGAAATGCAAACTTATGAGGCAATTTGTACTCGAGTCCACAATCCCCGCTGTATTCTTGCTCTATTTATTAATACGTTCTACACCGGACTAATTTTATTTTATTTCTTGGGATCGGTGGTTCCCATGCTGTCCGTGTTTTTATGAGCCAAATTTTATTTGTCAAGTAACATGTGTCTCATAATGAGTTTCATAGTATTTCATGATCGTATTTCGTTTTGAAGCCAAAATATCAAACTGACCTGAACGGAAAGTTCGACTTAACGTGTGCCACCGGTAGAACATATTAACAACGTCTTTATCTCAATTTTCCTCATATTTACGAAAATTTTTTTGTGAGTCACGAGTGCTAGGATCGGTACAGAATAGTCGCCGATTTTCCAACCAACGGCCTTGCCCGTCATGCTGCTCAATATGCAACACCCTGTACATGTAAAACGATCATATAGTAACAGTTACTAGGAAAACCGTTCCCCTGACTATAATTCCTTCGCTTACGCGATACATTACAGCTACAACCAACGTCAAAAATGTTTTCCTCAGTGCAGGAGCACTGCCGTCTGGGAAGACGGTTTCATTCCTGTACACGTAAGACGTGCAATTAAATTTCGGCGATGCCGATGAACCGTAAAGCTCAGCTTCGATGAGGGTTCGCGCGACGAGAGAGGCGCCTCGTGCAATCTTAAAATCGTAATAACGTGCGTCCCTTTGAATATTCAGCGGTATCGCGCCCATCGCATTATTAGCGTGAACACGCACGCGAGAGCCACGACGCCCGGCCGTACGCTTGCTTTCGCGAGGTATAAGGCGAGACGAGAGAGAGGCGGGGCGCTCACGGCGCGTTGCTCGGTAATCGAGCGATTAAAATTATAATTTCGCCGTAATCACGGCGTTCTATTAGGGCGCGCACGTCGCGCCGCGCACCACGCGCGAGTCTAATTAATATTAAAGGGCCGAAATTAATAATTAAGAGCGTCACGCTAGCGGCCGTCGGAAGGCGCGCGCGGTTCTTGACGGCTCGGCGGCGCAACCATGTGTACGCGCCCTGTGCGAATAATGACGGTCCCGAGCGGACTTCATTATACCGCGTTGGCGATCGTCATTTTTCCCGCTCCTCCCTTTCTCATCCCGAGTGAGTGGGATTTAATTTCAACTGCGACGCATCGTGTTACGTGTCTCTTTCTCTCCCTCCCTCTCTCTCTCTCTCTCTCTCTCTCTTTGTCACCTTATCTTCCCTTTGAAACGCATTTGGCCGACGCGGCGCAGCGCGACGCGACGCGCCGTAACACGGGACCGGGGGATATCAGATTTTTATTGGAATTCTTCTTACGTGTACCTCCTACGGATTTTGTGGCGCACCTCGCCGGGCACTCGCGGGCAATCCGGTTGCGTCTTAACCCTAATCTGGCACACTGCGTTCATTTTCTCGACTCTAACCGATTTTTAATTTGGAATTTCTCGCAAGCTGGTGAAACGACGAGGACTTTTGTTCCCTGCTCTAAGAGCGAATTATAGTTGGGGAAATGTTAGATTTGAACATAATGTTAAGCCGTTTCAATTTCCTCTCGTATAAGGAAAAGGTGAAGTCACTTTGGAGTCGTGTCTGACCCTATTGCGATATTGAGGTGTACAAAATAAAGTACAAAATAAAGATAGATGATTTTTCATTATATTTCGGTTCTGTACGTTACATATAATATGTAAAAAAAGTTTTGTGCATAAGTTGTTTATTTATTTTTGGCTATATTATACATTTGTTACTTCCGTTAAAATACGGAAAAACTTGATTTCCTTTCGCCAATTGTTTGTTGGATTTCGTGTCTGACGGAAAAGTATTTAGGCACTAAAGTAGAAATGTTAGAAGATACTTCAGATGTCAGTCTGACGTCAGAATACACACAGCACAGATACAGCAAAAATTATATATTTTTGTATACATTTAAATAATTATACCGAATATTTAACAAATTTAAATGTGTAATATTTTTCTCCCAAATATTTGGCGTAATATTGGCTAGAAAATCCCAGAGTATTAATTTCTTAAATTCATTTTCAGAAAAATCATAAATTTTTACTAAACTTAAACTCAAGCTTTTACCGTTTTTTTTTTCAATAAAATTACATACTTAAGTAAAAAAGAAAAAATACCGCCATTTCTTTGCGCACATAATAATATTATACAAACTTAAAAGCATGTTCATAGTTTTTCATAAATCTTTATTAGCATTTTTACGAAGTTTAAATAAACAAAGATACAAACGATCCCAATGTGCCAGATTAAGAAAGATGTCAAAAAGATGTATGTCATGCGTGGAGTTAATCACTCGAAGAAATCTCTCGAATAAATGCCGCGAATGACGAGCGACCAACGAACGTTCTATACACTTCAGAACAGGAGTCGCTTAATCCGGCTTTCGGGTTAACGTCGCGTCCTTCATCATTCCCGATATTTCATGAATATTCCAGTTCACTTCTTCAAGAGGAGACTCTTCCCGCACCCCCAGGAAACAAAGGAAGCGGCGCTAACCTAGAAGTCAAATGAAGCATTTCTTCGCACCGCGGAAGATTCCTAAAATATTCGATAATCGCCGCGCCCATATCTGATACAGATATTCGCCCGCGATGTTTAGCTTTGACGCGCGTTTTCCACTTGCCGAAGACCACCCGGTCGGCCGGCTGAACTCTAAGGAAGACCTCGACACACGGGGAAAGTTCTCGTAATGGCGATAGGTTCGCCAGGTATATGTACTATACGACTAACAGAGCAGTTTTCCTATAAGCGGGAATGAACCCAACACTAAAGGATGGAGAATGAACTGGGTTATTGACTGTATAGGAAAGAGTGGGAGAAATGTTCAATAATCATTAATACGCAATCGTGACGACAGAACGTCAACGGATTTATCAAAGAAACTGAGTAATTGATAGTTAACAAGTGAAAGAAATATTTTTATTATCACGACAGAATCCTCGGTATCATACGGAACAGACGGTGAACATAAGCTTACCGAATCAACGTGGTTAGTTTTCCACATAGCGTCAGGTCAAATCGTATTGGCTTGGACCATGGTGGAAGGACAAATGTCACGCATGCGCTTTGCAACAAACTGAGCAATGACGAAGACAGACGAGCATTGTCTGCACCGTAGTGTTGCGGTCCCGCTCAGAGAGCTCCGTTAGCCATTTAGTAGTATTACATATGTGACCAGGCGGGTGGCTCTGAACCACGTTGCCAGTCGCGGCTGCGATGGGACACCGGTTACATCATAATTGGATCACACGCTCAATCCTATCCGCAGCTCGCGCACACACAGCTAGAACAGCTCCAATCTTCCACTCAGACGACACTCAACTTAATACGCGGCAGCAACGCCGCTCGCAATTACCTCTTTAACTTCCAATATATCAGACACGGCCGTGTCCAATTGGTTTAATCGGCGGTGAGGTATTTCTACGTACCGTCCATTATCCGCGCGCGTTTTATCGCCGTCGCCGTCGTCTTCGTCGTCCTCTCCCGGGAGAGCTACCTGCCTCAAAGACGGCGGCTCCTCTTCCGTGACTAGACTGCGACAACTTAAATCAGAGTTGCGTCCTAACTTCGCGGCGAGGAGAACTGCGTAATCCGCATCGAGGTCGCTGACGATCAAACTCGACGCCCCCCGCTCTCGACCCACTTTTACATTGCTTAAAGGAGCGCCCGCACCTTTTCAAACTTCCTTTCCGAAAGTCGTGCCGCGCGACCATACGACGATTTCTCGCGCGCGTTTTACGCTTACATGTCCGAATTGGATGAACCTGTCGCTAGAAAAGACATCACAAACGGGAACGGGTCCCTTCCGGAAATTCACCCTCTCTCTTCGAGCAATTCGACACGATGGAATGTTGCAAAAAGTACACACATATAAATTTGTGATATTGCATCGCGGACTGACGAATTGCCGAAAGGAACGGTTGCGAACGTCAAATGTCACTTTTGTCGATAGTGCACGAAGATATTTGTTCATATTTGTGAATATCGTATTGAGAAAGAAAACAATTATTTATATATAAACCGACCGCACGATAACGGCGGCGACCCGCAACTTGTAAATGATCGCTCGCTCGCCGCCTGGCACTTTACGATCGCTTACAAGTCTATCAATTATCTTTCCTCCGTACCATCCGTTAATTTTTGATATATTATTTGTGCCACTTCACTTTACTACGCGACATATTCATCTTATGTTAAATTAACACAATGTTAATTTAACATAAAATTAACATACAAATTAACATAACGATGTTAATTTAACATAAAATTTAACATGAAATTAGCATTGTGTTAATTTAACATAAAATTATATTAAATTAACGCAAAAATTGGAATGAACCGTTTGGGACGTGTGAGAAGTGTGAAATTTAACACGAAAATTTTCACTGTGTAGAATCAAAATTTCTACTCGGGTTACAGTTACGTTATTATCGCAATTTTGCAATGGCTTCAGCTACGTTTATTTCATATGTTTTCCCCAACGTAACTGCCAATAATTAACGAAGAAGAAGCCATGCGTCGTGACCGATACGGTGGACGATGTAGCGACCGGTAACGCAATCTACCATATCGATTAGGAAATATAACCCAATTCGAGCTAACCGATTTACTCGCACAAATGGATTAACCCAGCTTGAAGAGGGACCGCGCGGCGTGAACACGCCGAATTGCCCGTGCGCTCTCCGCTCTTCCCCGGTGCATCTTCCCAGCTGCCGCTTCTCTCTCCTTTTTCCTCATTCATCTTGTTTCCAAGCCACTCCCCTCGCTTCATTTGTCTGTTACGCGCAATCAAGAATCCGGTTGTCCCAGTCGAAGCACAGTACATCTGTCTGAAGGATCTTAGAGCGGAGAGAGTCGGGGAGTTAGATTTATTTATTTTCTAGGAAAAACCTCCTCTCTCTCTCTCTCTCTCTCTTTCAGAGCTCTTCGACTCGAGGCACCAGGAGCTAATCGTGACGTATCGTCCATTAATCCTATAGGTTAATTATTGCACAGCAGACAGAACGAATAGCGAGAGCGACCTAATTCGACTCATTAATCGGCAACACTATGGTGGATAAGCGCTTAGAGGAAAATTTAAATTTAAATAAAAAATATCTTTATTATTTTGTCACCGACGCTGTCATTCCACGGCTTTTGTTCACAAATTATTATAAAACTCGTCGATACTTTTAGTAAATTAATTTTTTGCTGTGGATTCTCTCTGTAAGTTAACGGGACCCCGAGAGAAAAGTCTTATTTATTGCGCGAGGTTTTTATTCTCGCGCTTCTACTTTTTTCTTTTATTTCTTCCGACATCTCTTCCCCTCCCTCCCTCTCTTCCTCTCCTTTTCTCTCTCTCTCTCCCTTCCCCCTCTCTCTTCTGTGCGTCACCTCCCGTAAGAACACCGAGACTTCTGCTAGTCATATTTTTTCACGTCGTATTTGATTGCTTCCCGCCCCGGAAAATATGAGCGAACGTTTATAGGATCACGAACCACCGAGGACTGAGTGCCATTATTTATGATATTTGTCGCGTTGAGTTTGTTAGGCAACATATAAATTGCGCGAGAAACACGTAACACATCTCAACGATTCCTTCAAGAGCCGAGAGAAGAATTTCGAAATTCTACGAGCCTCAGCTCGCGAGGATTTTGAAAACGCTGCTGCGGTATTCAAATTCTCCAAAGTAACAATATTCGAAAAAAAAGCGATACAAAAGAATACAAATTTTGTACAAATTTTATTCCGTTGCAATGCAGTTGGCTATTTTGAGATATCCCAAAAAATCGCTAATCGTTCGGCATTTAAAACTCTTCTCGAGATCCATCATTTTTTGCGTGATTCTGTGTTTTCTTCTTTTTAGAAATTTATATCAAATATTGAGTGAAAAAAGATCTCATAAGTATTCTATTTGATCAACGAGGTTTCGCACTCGGGCTTCATGTCGCGTGAATTTTTTATCGCGTAAAATCCAACACCGGTACCGCAGTGTTCATTGTTAAGTTCTCTTGTTTCCCCTTTCCGGATGTTTTAAACCTCCTTCCCTTTCGTTATTCCCTCATTCCCACCAGACCGTACTGTCAATCGAGTTATTCTTACGGGATTTTCGTCGCGATGAAGCGAGCTATACATTGTGACGTGCACATAATACTATTCATGAGTCCGCATGATTATCGGAAAACTATATTTATCCTGGATATCATATTAAATCCCTGTTTCGACGTTGGCCTTTCATCCGGTCAACCCCGACCGTGCTTATCCTCGTCCTCCACTCCCGTCTTCTTTTCTCTCACTCTCGATAGAGGAACGAAGATAAATATCGTCGATGATGAAAATAAAACCTTTGACACGGGTTCGACGGGTAGGGCCTTAACCTTGTCACGATCGTCATTTTCTGAGAGATCGCGGATTTCGCGTATCAACTGTATACGTGTGTGCACGCACACACACACGTGCGCGCGCGCGCGCACGAACCGCTACATCGAACTAAATGGCAGCGTCTGCATCTTTTATAAGTTCGACGTTACTCGCATCGTCGGATACGCACTTGGCCCAATGCTCGTCTATATCGGCGATCGCGTGTGTCTCTGTTGGCGCAAGTGTATGCGCTGAACGGATATCGGTCGTCGATTTATCGCGACCGTTACCGTATCGTCCCCGAAACGACGTCGGATCAAGCTCGATGGTGCCCGAATGTGCGATCAATCCTCCCATTTATTATGCGACACTGATACGCTGATGAGTATCGGCATGAATTTAACCAATAATCGAAGCGGCAAGCGAAGATACATAGGGGATGCACTAATCGACGTCGATCCCGGATTCGCGATCGATTGCTCGCTATCATAAATAATTTGTCATCGTAGCGAACCATTGGATCCACAGTTAGCGACGCATCGTGCACTGAGAAGACTGAAATCATTTTCTTCAGACGCGTCGTACATTTAGACATCGCTCACACAGTTTGTTTTGAAACCAGCGTGTGATATTTCTTCTTTAATAGTTTATTATTACAATGTTATTACAATCGAGTCTATTGTTACGCTATTCACAGTCCGATCGCATATTTACACGCAAAAAAAGTTTAGTCGAGTTTTCCTGATAACGAACAAAGCAAACGTGTTTTAATTGAAGGAAACAGAACGTTTGATGGCAAAAACCGAATCTGATTCGTTGGAATCAGAAATTTCATTCCCTTCAACCGAAACGCGTTTGATTTATTTATTGTCACATTGAATAAATTTAACTAAGCTTTTTTTCGCTCACAATCGTTTCAAATCGATGAGATGCTGTGAGTAAAGACCGTTGCATAACATTTTAATATGAACTTAAGGGGGTTGTAAAGTGAAATAAAATAATAACGAAACTACCCATGTAGGGATCGTATATGATTGTATGTATACATTCTGCCAGTATAGGATACTAGCGCGGCATTGGGCCGGTACCAAAAAGCGGATGTCATGTTTCGGTATTGGCTCAGTATTATCTAGACAGTATCAAATATTTATAAAGTATTTATCTCGATTTCGTTTTAAATTAATATTTATTATCTAGATAATGAAGCAAACATGTAGAAACGTGATTTTGCTTAATAAACACTAAATTTATGAACGGCTCCTTTGTGCGTTACTAAAAAATATGACACCGAACTTAGCAAACTTTTAAAACAATCCAATATAAAATCAGGATTATGAATACCGCCCGAAATTTATATTAATATTTTCCGACACGATATATCGTGTGTTCACACCGCATATCGTGATCGATACGCGTAAAAGTATGTCATGCGACAAGAGTATGCGCGACCTACACGATCGTGTGATGCCGTGCGAAATCCCAAGGAGAATGGCGTTTGTTTAACGTTCGTACATCGATTTTTCGCTCGAGATACGGGCGTTCACAAAGCGCCGGAGCTTTTTATACGCGGCATGCGGTCCCTCGCTGCCGACAAACGGCGTACGCGTGGTACATTGTAGTGCGTTCGTGTCGCCTTCACATCTCTCGCTTCACACTTCTTGCGCTGGGCGCAGCGCGCTGAAAAAAGCGTATGAAAAGGAATGCTGCGCTATAGTGTGAAAAAAGTGCGAAGAAAGAAAGTTTGTTATTTTATTTACCTATCGATTTATTTATTTTAATTATTCCTTTTAACCCCATGTTTTCTCACGTTTATACTTTTAAATATTTCACACATACCATGTTGGATTCCTAACCGATCATGATGCGAATCCGTTGAAATTATGATAATTCGGAACGCTATAACTTCATTGGAAAGGTGTCTGAGTGACTATGTCGACAAGTCCGAAGTTATCTGGACGCGCGCACCTTTGGGCAGGCAACCCGTCGTAATGAGTCGTATGTTGATGCAACACCCTGTACATGTATATATATATATATATATATAATTTAAGTCAATAAAAATTTCAATAAGAAAACAAGTTTGAAGAACCGGCACCTTTATTAAATATTTGAATGGATCAGAACCGGAATCGGACCGATATTTTCATTCGGCCCGGGTCCCTGATTTTTATATCTTCGAATATATGAACCAGTTGATTTGAATGTTCGAATATAATTATATTCCCGAATGCAATATGAGAATATATCGCGCTTTGCAAGTGCATATAAGCGTATGCGGAGCGTAATCGCGCTGTTCGGCGACGCAACCCCGCATCTCGAGGTAGTTCCCTAACATCGATTACTTCTGATTGTTTCAGGCTTCCGCCACCGCAACAGCAAGTGACGGTGGGTTCTCTAGGCGGCGGTTTAGGCGGCGCCGGGAATGGCGGTACCGCGACGGTAGGCGCGCAGGGCCAGGGCATGGTGATGCCGGGTTTTCCACTTCGCGCTGCCGCGGTGCCGCACTACTCTCCGTACTCGCCGTCGCGTTTTCACATCGACAAACGCTGCCAGCACAGATGCTCCTGGAAATGCTTCTCGATCACGCTCATCCTCCTGGCGGTCGCTTTAACGGCGATGCTGGCATACTTCGCTGGTAAGGAAACTACAGCCGTCGCATTAGAATTCCCGCATTAGAAGGAACCGAACAGAAGCAAAATGAATAGAAACATATATATTATATGCATCTGTTCAGTTAGTTAGTTTTATTTATTAATGAATTAAGCTTACTGGAAATATCATACGTGAAAAAACGCATCAACAATAGTGTCTAATGAGTGACGCGGAAAATGACTGAGAACAAATATACGCAGTGGAAATAAAAATTTAATCAGATATACAGTATCTTTAGAAAAGATCCACAGGTCTTCCAATTTTTCCCCCCCTCCATAGGCCCCATAACATGATAACTACGCTCCTGAGACTCGAGCGGTTCATAGGCTGCGCGCGAGGCGACGAAGCAGAGGGAACAACGCGAAGCGGAGCCTCCCGAAAATCGGCTGGAAAGTGCAACACTTGACGAGTTCTGGTTTACTACAAAGAGAAGCCAGGTTTGGTTGGATCGATCTGAAAGTGAATAACCAAACGCGTTTTCGCCAAAGGAAACAGAATGTCTGGTTGTAAGAGCCGAATTTGGTATCCAACCAAACTGGTTTCTCGGTGTCCACAAGCTCGTCGGTGGTGACTTTTAATCGTACCGCGCTCCTACCTTTTCTTACCTCTCTCAAACGCGTCTGAACTATTTTGCTTCCCACTGCACGTTGCAGGAGCAGACCGCTCGAAGATATGCTTTCGTCAGATTCGCAATTGCGGTAGCCGCTGGTTTTAACCAGCCACCACTATCCCATGGTGGTGATGGTACTGGTAGCTATTTAGCGCGACGGCTACATAAATAATATTCGCTCGGGCGTAAATTCGCGGCGATTGTTTTTATTAGTCCCCGAGCGCACGTCCCGAGTCGTAACACACCGGCCGGATAGTTCAACGCAATTCTATTGCCAGCTGACCCGAAATTCACGGTACAATAATTCATTATTAACTTGCAAATCTGGTTACGACTAGCCCAACCTACCTAATACACTAAAATCCATCGGAACGTCGGCATTACTGCACGATGCTAATCCCTATATGCGCACAGAGGGGGATTATATTTACGACTGACATCCCATACTACGTCCGCGCGAAAGCATGACGAATTTCGCGTATCTAATCGTGAAAATCGCAACTAAAATGTGACCTGTTATTATTCACTGACACTATGTTGTATTTTCCCTTTATATGCTGCGAAAAGAGCGAGACAAATTAACTGTATCTATGGAAGTAGCTCCCGTTGTTTCATGTAGGCGTGCAATTTGAACGACTCATCGAAAATTCAGCGAACGAAAACGGTAAAGCGAACGAAGCATAAAATTAACAAAACGGGGGCACAAAGTAGTCAATTAAATTCGAAGCGGTGTATAAGCTATCTAAAGTATTATATACACGGTAACCGTTAGTTTCGCTCGTAAAAACATACCGTGTACTTCAGGTACATTGGCATTTTTCTTACAACGGCTAACCGAGCTTGCAACACTGCTGCATCAGCATTGTTTTACGGTTGACGTTTAAACGCTGAATTTTTTGCGGCAAACGCAGTTTTAGAATGCAAAAATCGTTAAGCCCCTTTTATTTCACACTATCAGGCGTCGAAAGTTTCGTTACGACGAGACATCGTTACTCTCTAAAGTGGAATATGTGTATTATCATTCTTTAGCACGTGAATATGCTGAAAAATTGGTCGAAAGCATGCCAAGGTGTCAAGCTATAATTGACAATGGGGGCGACTGAACCCATTATTAAGTAATTATGCAATATCTTTTTGTATCTATTTTAATATACTAAAGTCCTTCTTTCAGGTTGTATATTCTCGATATACTATCGTATACTTTCTTCTGTGGAACAAACTTTATTAACATTTGCTTATTCTCCATCCTTGCTTATTCTCTATTTATTTCTATTTTATTAACCCTTTTATATAGAAACTGTCAAAATGAAAACATTTAACCTCGGCGATGATCGCGAAAAATGTGAAGTAGTTTTGTTAATAACCATCTTAGGTTGCTTCTTCTTGGCGCTTACTTCTTGGGCGCTTACTCATTACAAGCTTCATTCTATCTTTATTGTTTACTACAAACCAAAAGAAGATGAAATGCGACCAAAGAGAACTCAGCCCTAAAATACATGAAAATAAAAATGTTTAACCTCGGTGATGACAGCCGATTTATTAATGTTCTTAAAGTACGTCAAAATCGAAACATCTCAATCTCGATATTGAGAGCTGATCGCGAAAACTGCGAGTCGAAATAGTTTCATTAACCCTCTTAAAATACGAACTGTCAAAATCAAAACGTCTTGGCGATGACAGCCGAGAACTGCGCGAATCGAAATAGGCGACGACTTACATCGAGATCAAGATTTCGAGACAGCTAATCAGCGTTGCGGAAAAGAGGCTTCAACGCTCCGATACACTCGAGATAGGACTGAGCAGAGGTCTCGCATCGTGCACGTGTGCCGTTTGCTGTTCAGATTTTTAACCGTACAAGAAATCCGAAGTCATAAATTTTATACATATTCCGCGTGAAATTACGACTCATAAGGCATTTGGGGCAAAAGTGAGCGTAGTTTTATTAAGTAATGCAAACTCAAGGAATCGATGGAACTTATATAAAACCTCGTCAGTTCAGGTTATGGTCAAAGGTGGAAAAATCTTGCATGCGTTGAACTCACATTGTAAGTATACATGTCAGGCCTCGGCCCGTGCGTCCTCGCTTTGCGCGTGCACTTGGCCGCAACGTATCGTGTCTCTTAATAATCTTACATATTTCTAAAAAATTAAAAAATTCGACTTAAATTTTAATCAGATTTAATCAGAAACATCACCGATTCGCTTTAAGAGAATACATCATCCGTAGAATATTGAAATAGTTCGAGTATCGACAAAATTATCCGCACGTTGTTTCAGCTATAAACGCATCGAAAGGGAATCTTTACGTAACGGAGAAAATACGTGGATAAATTTAAAAGGGTAAAAACGCTCTCTCGAATCGCGAGCGAGTACTCGTAACATTTAACGTGCATATTGCTCTTTTTCTCATTCGCTGTAACGCTGACTTGCGTTAATTTTCGATTTAACTTTCCTCACCGGCGATTATTATTATCGCTCATCGTGCGAAACATTATCCACATGTAGCGAAAAACGCAATCGACCGTGGTAACGTAGGCGATACGACGTCGCTGTTTCGCTGAAATTAAATATCATTTAACGGCGGAAGTCCGGATCTTGGGTAGGAAGCGCGGCTGTGGTGTAACACTGCCTAGCGTAATGGTTCATTTAGCGCAGAGCGCTCGACTCCATCCGGTTAGGGAGAGGCAAAAATATTGTCCGTCGATAGCGGGAGGAAGCGTATCGTCGGACATCGTGGACTAGATGAACGCATTCGTACGTCGATATTGTGCCTTCAGTGTTTGCCGATATCTAGATAAAATTATCTAAATAATCATCTTAGATAAGAAAACGTGTTATCTCATCTAAATGATCTGAAATGATGGTCTATATTCTGAACTCACTTTTCGATCAAATGAATGAAATAATATGAACCTATGCGTTAAGCCCCTATCAAACTGTGAGCGAGCAGTCAATGATTATTGGTATTTTTTATTAGATCCTTAAATTTAGGGCGATTACGTTGACGAATTATTTAACCGTTGTGCAATTTTATGATGCAATTTTTATTATAAATTCTTATAAAGTCCCTCGTGAAAACAATATTATCTAAAAAATCATCTAGATAAGTTACGCTACTTATTTTACCTTTCATAAATCAAAAGCAGTCATCTTCATCTCATCTAAAATTAAGTTTTCGTATTTTCATCTCATCTTCATCTAGATGCATCTGAAATCATCTACGGCAAACACGGTGTGCCTTTGTATCCACTAATAACGTGTCGGATAATAGAGGCGCTACGAGAAACACGAGAACGTGTGGGTTATCTTGTCGAAACATCGATAGCGCATCATCAATGATCACAGGTGTGCCTATTATTATCACTTTCATACTCTTCTCCCTGTACAAAGTTGCTTCGCGCCTGGAAGAGTGACGTCGAATTATTACACTGGAAATTATCGGAACCGTGTGTCTTCGCGGAACGAATTGGGTATTTCGCGGGGCAATGGCCGGGACCCGACGCACAAATCGATAACTGCAACTAACGGCGCACTAACTCGGTACACCCGACAGCTGACATCGGCAAACTTTGTTACGTAAATCGATGATAGGCACCGTGCGATAGAAATCTGGCGAACGCGAAATTTTACAGGAAGACGCATCGTTTCGCTTAAACGCGCGTCGTTCGAGAAACACACCACCGTCGGTACTGCATCAGGTTAACCGTTATCGCAAGATCTTAGGAAAGAAAGAAAAAAATATTTCCACGCTGGGTCTGTCACGCAAACGAGCGAACGAGCTGACGAGGCTAAGAACGGTCTTCATAGTTCGGTCTTGTATTTAAGACCGTTTCATTTTCATTTCAAGTTCATCTTAAGACGCTGTATAGCCATTGAAAGACTCTTTCAATATCCGTCAATGAATTTGAGATGATCTTAAATATAAAATCGAATTTTATGAATATCACCGTCCTATGAATACATGCGAACAATGATAATTCATTAAACGAACTCCAGAGTGAAGTTCGATCATAATTGCGCGATTACTTTCGTCCGTGTAGGAAATAGAGGAAATAGGAAATTATGTATAGTCTCTTCAA
This sequence comes from Dinoponera quadriceps, assembly GCF_001313825.1. Lineage (NCBI taxonomy): Eukaryota > Metazoa > Arthropoda > Insecta > Hymenoptera > Formicidae > Dinoponera > Dinoponera quadriceps. Next base: position 2,305,497 of record NW_014554309.1, read on the forward strand.
CAAGGAAGTGTGGGTGATAATCTGAAAAGAATAAAAGATTAAGTCAAATTATTTTTTTAAGCGAAACTGGAAGATCTTTAATACGCAATTACCTAATATTTGATCCAGTCGCTTCCATTATCAATTATTGCTTGGCACCATTTTTACTTATTTTCGACCAGATTTTCGGCGTATTCTGCAGATAAAGAACGCCGTAATGTTATTATTTTTATGCACAGCTGTTGAAAATTGAAGACAGTCCTTTAAGTTTCATCTTAAGGTATGACGTCTTAAGTCCTTCATCTTAAGTCCTTTAAGTCCTTTAAGTTTCATCTTAAGGTATGACGTCTAGGATCTTAAGGATTCGTCTGAAAGAGGCGTAAGATCGCTTTGCCCTCCTTCGTGTCGTCGTACGAAATAGTCCCCTTTCTAGCAGATCGTCAACATTTCCAGCGGTTTTGAAACTATTTATCCACTTCCTTACGAAAACCTCCGACTTTTTAATTGCTCCAGCAGCTACCGTGATGGTTAATTTTGGTTCTTTAAAATGGTTAACAAGAAACACCGCCTCGTAACGCTTCAAATATCTTTTACTCATTTTTAAAAATAACGTTTAACTTTTAACGACTATTCAACGCAACTTTTTGATGTGCACTACGCAAAAGAGTTTAGTTTAAAGATTCAAACGGTATAAATTAGATGGCGCTACTGTGATCTTCTACAAAAATATCACCCACACTTTGTCGAACAGACTGTAGTTATGCTACTATTCTCTCACAATAAGCGTGTTCAAAGCTCGTGCGTAAAAACGAATACCGGAGAATCCACTCCACTGCACCGTTTGTCCTGATCTAACATCATAGTTTAAAACGGATTGCAAATTGAAAAAGGGGTTAGAAAACAGAACGAGAATGTTTACGGGAGAAAGACGAAAGTAATTATTTAGTAATTAATTATATAAAAAACAGAACGAGAATGTTTACGGGAGAAAGACGAAAGTAATTACGATCGAACTTCACTCTGGAGTTTGTTTGATCATATAATTATGCTCAACATTTCGTCTGAATAGATAAATATGTAGTCTTAAAGTTATCGATTTGGGATTGAATCTTTATTCTTTTGTAGTTTTACAAAAAATAAATATACATTCATATGACAATAAATATTTTTACATAAGAACGTGTACACATCTAATTAAATAAGAAACCGCAAATAAAATAATGATGAACAAAGGCCTCAAATAAAACAATAATAAACATGTAATGTCGCGTATAACGTATGTGATAAGACTTTTTACGATTTCGAATAATGGTTTTGCCATATCCTTAGGTAGTATATGTGATTGTGCAACTAAAAAAAACCTTAAGCGTAAATATATAATGATAATGTTATATATAGTCAAGAAAATATGTGGCAGCATATCGAGAATGTACAATCTAAAAGAAAAGGGTTCTGATATATTAAAATAGATACAAAAAGGTATTGCACAATTACCTAATAATGGGTCCAGTCACCTCCATTGTCAATTGTAACTTGGCACTTTCTTAAGATGCTTTCGACTAATTTTTGAGCATATTCAAGTGGTAAAGAGCACCGTAATTTCTTGATTCCGATCAACAACCGTTTAAGAGTAAAAATAGGTTTCCCTTTTAGTTCGTACTTTATGTAAGACCACACATTCTCAATTGAATTCATATCAGGGGACGATGCAGGCCAATCCATTATGGTGATGCAATTTTCAGCTTTCCATTCTGTTCAGAGGCGACTCCGATGTTTGGGATCGTTATCTTCCCAAAGCTTCCCAATTGTTTCTATCTTTCCCACAAGATTTCTCAGCAGATGTCAATAAACAATTCTGATAAATATAGAGCATTTTTTCAGATAATTATAGAGCGTTTAGGTTATCAGTAAATAAACGGAGGCAACTTAAACCACGCTTACAAAAACACCTCCAAACATGAGTCTTAATCGGATGCTTAACTGTCCGTTGACTTTCTAATCACTTTTGAAGCCTGAGCATACATTAATTTTGGTTCTTTTGCATGCAAAACTAAAAACACTACCTCGTAACGCTTGAAATACTTTGCACTCATTTCGTAAATTTCCATTCTAACCAAACCGTAACGTCGGAATAACAACAAAGAATATACTGTGCAAACAGGTACGCTCCAAGCTTTCCAACGTCATAAAATAAATGGCGCTACATTTTGTAGTAATGGCTCAACCGTTTTGTATTAAGATCGTACACTTTCTTGTGGAACAGACTGTACTAGAGCGTCTTAGCGGTTTAAAATGAAAGCTCTTGTCACATCGGTTGACATTAAAGGCTATAAAATTTGGCATATGTTGCATGGATAAGTAAAAAATTCGTGTTATTTTCGAATGTGAGTTTCGTCGTGGGAACCAATGCAGCGCAGACGGCTCGAAATATCAACAACATGTTTCACGAAGATGTGGCTGATGAACGCAGTATATCGATAATTTGAAAAATTTCGTTCTGGCGATTTTAATCTTAAAAATGAGCCACGTGGGTGATCTGAGACCAAGGTGGATAATGATGAGCTGAAAGCTGTAGTCGAAGCGGATACATTTCAAACTACGCGTGAATTAGCAACAAGGTTTGCTACGTTACTGTTCCAATATATCCAATAATAACTATTTGAAATAAATCGGCAAGGTAAAAAAGCTGGATAGATAGGTTCCGCATGAATTAAATGAGCGTCAGAAGAAAAATCGTCGCGAAGCTTGCCTTTTTTTTTGCTTAAAAGCGAATGTAACCTCATTTCTACATCGTTGTTACGTGTGATGGAAAACGAATTCTTTTCGACAATCGCAAGCGTTCGGCACAAATATTGGATAAAGATGAAATGCTGAAGCACAGTCCGAAATCGAATATTCACCAAAAAAAGCTAATAGTGCCTGGTGGTTCAGCGCTGGTATTATCTGCTACAGCTTCATGAAACCTGGTCAATCGATTATAGCGGATGTCTACTGCAACCAAGGACGAAGTGATGAGGGGAGCTTGCGATTAAGCAGCCGGGGGATTGGTCAATAGAGACGGGCCAATCCTCTTGCAAGACAACGCTCGACCATGTGTCGCACAAACAACGCTGCTCAAACTACAGGAGGAGCTGAACTGGAAAACTCTTTGTCATCATCCACCGTATTCACCAGAGACCTTACACCAATTGATGATTACCAACACTTCCTTTCAGGCATTGAGTTACTTCTTGCAAGGAAAAAATATTCAATTGCTTTCTTAAACCGATTTCTTTCATTTTAAAGGAACTTTATGGCAATTATGTTTTTCGCATCAAGAAAGTAAGTTCCTTAAAGGACTGCAGTGCAAACATCAAAATTGCCTGAATATAAAAACCCATAAAAGTCCCTAAATATTTGTTTTACTAAATAATTAGTTATTTATTTGGGAGAGAGAGGAGAGCTGGCTGGTTACCCATTCTAGTCCCTTACTTTAAAATCCGTTTCCTACCGTAACTAAAAGAGCGCAAAATATTTTCGTTTAATTTTCGACGAGCGCATGAATAGCGCATAATTACACATCTTTAATGTTCAATTTGTACTACGACATTTCTGCGGGGCTACTCGTGGCGTCTCCTTATATATCCGCGGGGAAAACCCGTCGCTTGCGAGTGATGCGAGCCACCTAGCAGTGGCGCGGCGAGTTAGCATGTGGCGGTTTGTTTAAACAGGCGCCGCTGGCCGTCACGGTATCCTACATTAATCAACAAAAATTTCCTGCGTGCCCATCCTTTTACTTAAACATATTTCGCAATAATTATGAGCACGCGTTTCCTCGCTGTCCGACATCATCAAACGTCATTAAGAAGACGACTGCAACAGAGAATTATGAACCTTAACGATTGCCTGTTATCAGTGAACGATAGAAGCGCGTCACATTCGCCGAACGTGATGCCGCAAGACGTGGATTTTTTACATTTCGCGAGAAATCCGAGAATCCACGCGACGGTCAAGATTCGTCTCGCGGACGTATTAGACTTTATCATCCGAAGTTGCGGGGACTAAGGGGATTTAGTAAGGAAAGGGAAGAATACGAGCGAGCGGGCCGCATTATGTCCCGCGAATCTATGTAATACCCCCTTCCTCCCGGCCCCTTTCGGACTACCTTCGGTTGAACCCGTAGAGTTCCCTATGGAACTGTCATCCTTCCTTCCTTCCTGCCCCTCGTCACGACTACAACGCGTCCGTATCTTTCCTTTTACTCTCCCCCTCTACTCTCACCCTCCACCCATGTACCGTTCGTATCGTGGAAAGAGGTAGGAAGAGACGGAGGAGATTGCAAAGTCGGTTCTCTCGGCCTCGAGGAGACTCTACTCGCCAGCTGTTATTTCTGCATTCCAGTAAATCGAGTCTGGAATCCAATCTGCCTGTTTGCTACTGCATCCAAACTACCCCCGCAGCCAACCTCCTCGCGTTATCCTTTTCCTCGCGTTCCCCGCACGAGTCTTTTACGATCGGTGGCGAGTCCGTCGTCTATGTACACTCGTGTGTCCGCATACTCGTATGTTCCGGCTCTCTCTCTCTCTCTCTCTCTCACTCTTTTGCACAGGACGAAACACGCACAAATGGAGCCGTGCGAACTTTTTTCCACCTTCTTCGTCCCCCCTTTCGTCTCTTCCGGCTTCGCTCTGTGAGACACGCAGATTTTACACGCCTTCGAATTGCCGCGCTTTTCAATAATTCGGCGCATCTTTGCTTATATTCTAGCGATTATCGGTGCCAAGATCGCGACTGCTTGCTGCAATAATAATAATCTCGATAGATGGTCTTAGATATCCTGGAAAGCCTGTATTTAAATTCTGGTGTCTGGAGAGAACCTTTTCGTAATGAAAAAAAACACTTTAACACACAATTCTGATTGTTAAAATAGAATTTAGAACAGATATATATATTTTTCTAAATTACATATAATATATTTTTAATATATATATGTGTGGGTGTGTGTAATATATTAGGTTTTCCGATTAATTTTGAGAGCACACTATCGCTATAGTTACAAATCTAGAAATATTTTGAAAGTTGGCACGTCATTTCAAAGTTTGGACATTTCTATAAATAATTTGACATGTCATGTGCATTCGTAAACATAACTACACTTTTTAGTGCGATTAAAAATGAAATGTGATAAAGAGCATTTTTTCGCCATTTGTTACTTTACTGCTTTGACTCGAAACGGCTACCGAAGCTCACCGATTCATCTCAGAAACTTAGGTTTCGACGACTCAAAAGTCGTGATTTCGATTTGAAAGACAAAAAGGTCCTGTGCTATTTTTCAAATAACTCAAATTTCTGAATTATTAATTAAAGAAGCATTTATACATGGCTGTTTTCAATCATTAATATCTCGAAACTTTGCATGGTTGTTTGCAAAATGGTACAGGACTTTTTTGTTCATCTCGATCCGTTCTACCTGCACACGGCCGCTCTATTAAAACTTTGCGGACGCCCTATATATTTTTCCTTCATTTCTTCTCTAAAAGTATATAAAAATTACAGAGACATAATTTTGTCTCTTCGTCCCGTATTATATTTCTTGAAACTTTGAAACTTCAACTCTCGACGAGCGATCACGAGGTTGAAGAAAAAGTCATGGAACATCTTTTTTCGTTTACCGCGCTCGTTATTCGAAAAGTACGGGTAAGATTTTTTTACTCTCGCGCAGTCATTTGGTTTTCAGAATGCGGTCACCTCCGAAGCTTCATTTACCGAAACCTTTTGACTACAATGCCGAAGTATCGATGTATCGTAATGAAAATACAGTTCGATTCATTCGCTTGTTTCCTGTCGTAAAGGAACGTCGTTACTACGTCATTAGCAGTTAACTCGTCAATAATAGAGACATCGTAGGCAGCTCGATAACGCCGTCGCGTCTATACTCGTGCTCGGACGGATTGGGACGAAAGGATAGACGGATCGATTGTAAACATTTCATTATTACGTACGAGTCGGCCCGACCGACGGGTGTGGTGGGATAATCCGACGATAATCCGGGAATCATTGCTCGAGAATGAATTGCTCTATCGATCTGAGGATGTATAATTGAAAAAGTTATTCCTTTGCGCGCTTCGTGAGCGTACTCGCTGTTCCGCTTCACGGTCGCGCTTGTCTTCCTCATCGCAAAGGGTAGGTTGCGCGGTGCAACGACCCTTTTTCAGAGAGTTCGCGTTATGGCCATTTCAAATTTTCCGTAGCTCGTCGCCGGAAATAGTCGGTCTCGCTTTCTTCGCATACGTATATTGGAAATGGCCTTCTCGCGCGATATCGTTATACGAGTAAACACGCGGAATACTGACAAAATTGCGCGCGACGACGAATCGAGTCGTTGGGGATTCGAAGTGCAAACTCTGCGTTTTGCGCGCGACTCGCTTTTTCTTCGCTTTCACGTATCTCTGTAATTGAGTATATCAATAACTCGAATTGAAAAATGGAAAGTCACACTAAATACGCGAGAGATTACATTACATCGAAGATTAACTCTTCTTCTTCGTCTCAACTCATTCGTCTGCGATATATTGATAAGAAGAGACACTTCGAATCTGTAAAAATGATCACTTTCAAATCTGTGATTCAGCGAACTTGGACATTTTTTCTCGACTTGTGAGAAAACTTGTATCTAAAAACTGATTCATATAAAAACAAAATTATTTGTCAGAAGACTCGATAGAAGTGGCATCTCGTATTTTTGAATCGTCCGAAGCAAAGTGGATTTGCAAAACAGTTTTATTTCTCCTGAAATCTCCCGATTTAGCGCATACACTCAGAAAAATGATTCAGAAAAATAGTCATAATAAATGGCATAACTTGTAAATATGGATTCGGTCATTCTTAAGTTTTGACATGGTTTTATGTTCAAACAAAATATTAACTTTTTAATATTTATTTCTTTAAAATACAACTTTTACTAATCAAACTTACAAAATAATATAATTAATTTGATATACGCCTAAGAATTATTTATATTTTATGAAAAGATAGCGTGTAGTCTATAATAATTATTATCCACATAATATGATTATAAACTATTTTTTTTTATTCTATATGTCGACGAGAAGGGTAATTTCACACATAATATTGTACACGTCGTAATATTAGAAGAAGGCAAATATTTTGTAACGAAGGGGAGAGAGTGGTAAAAAAATATTTAAATTTAGCGTGACATAATTATTGAATAACCCTTTAAAGACAGCTTCTGTTAAAAAAAAAAAAAGAAAAAACAATATATTTCTATCGGGAATGTGAATATAATTGTAGTACGATCTAGCTGATACTTTTTGCTGTAGCATCTAAATTCAAACAGCTAATTAGCTGTAGTAGCAACGACATTAGCTACTCCTAATTTCAAAGTCACATTTTAGCTGTCACTGCTATATTTCAGCTTCTATTGCTAATTCTTTCTGAGTGTACGAGGTATCGCTCCTTAGCCGTCGATATGAGATGATTACTTCTCTCTTTAATTCGATATTCGGCGTCGACGCCTCGAAGATACCGCACGGTCTTCCGGGTTTCCTCGGTATGAGCAATCACACACCGAGTATGTAGTTACAAGATACGTGGAAAACTGGAGCGATAAACTGCGACGACGTGAAGCGAGAACGAAAACGATGCCACGCTGAGTATACGCGAATAAGGTCATTCACAGTTCACTGCAACTCAATTTCAGCGATAGTTACAAGGCGGCCGAGCAATGTCGATCCCGAAGGAATAGTCGCTTTTTTCCGGTCATTTCATCTATTTTCGCGAACTGACATGCGTGTGTACATGTACACATACTTGCTGGCGCGGTGTGCGCAATAACAGGCACACATTTACATTTGTGAACGTATATTCTGTTCATATCTCGTTATTAGACGTATAACGTAACTTTATCTCGAGAAAACTTGTCAGCGATTAATGTCTACTGCGAAGCTATCGATTCGAAAAGTCAAGGTTGACATTATTGCGAAATTTAGGAGTGTGCGTGTTAAAGACGAAAAGCCATTGAAGGAGAAACGATAATTTTATCGAATTTTCAGCATCTTACATATCTTTGAAATAAGGCTTTTGAGACTATGTGTTTGTACGAACTTTTTTTCCAAAAATGATCTCAAAAATGAATTCCTGAAGTATTGAAATGTTAGACTTAGGTATTTAAGAAATATCCTGTGTAGTAAAAGGAATCTTAAATAATTTAAAAGTGATATGCTACTATTTAAAAGGGATACTTCTTTCTCATGCGCGAATAAATATCGCCAATGGTTCCGTTTTTGTTTTCCCATCTCGATTTTGCTCGACCTTTCTCCGCATATTTGTGAGAAATAATACGATGATGATCCGCGATAACAGCAATTTCCCACTAGAAGTAGTACGAGAAATAGAATAGAACGAGCGATAATGAGTGTTTGTTATTGAGATGGGAAACTTATACAATTCGCGACGCAATAAATCGCACAGTGCGAAAACGCGTTCATTAAATACTGGCGCCGAGTGTATCGGCGAATTGCGATTTGTCAAATCACTCGCACGGCAATAATACGCGAATTCAATTATGCGTTATCGCTGTTTTGTTGCTTGATAAGCCAAGAGGTCGTTAGGCGGATTGCGTTGCGGGGCGCTCTACCCCCTTTTTAAAAACTCTCGTTAAACCGCGTAATTAATTCGTGGCGCTCGTGGCGCACGAGACAGATAATTAATTAAACCGCAATATCCCGTCGCGGATAAGGGTTTTATTGCCGAATTTATCATGGTGTTTAAACTCAACGAACTTGCACTTATCGTTCAGAAAACATTAATATAAATGGCCCAAGACTCGAGGATAATCACCGACGTGGCATCGACATAATTGAATCGACAAATTAAATGGAATGGTCTGAAGCGCCTTTGATATTCATCGAAATTTTACGTGTTATGATCGTTTGCTATCAGAGGACCTCGAAACTGTGCACATCAATATTATCGTTTCGTTTTCGAAGCTCCTCTGCCATTTTTTGTGCAACATATTTTCTCGTTATCAGTTAGCACAACTGTTTGATTTCACTTCCTTCGTAGGAGAAATAGACATGTACAATTTTTAAATTCTGAACATTAATTTCTTCACTTTATTTTTTTGTAACATTATTTTTAGAATTCTTTTTATGAATTAGTTTTCTTACGGGGGAATGCGGGGTTGTTCTCGCTTGGCTTAAGTATCTTATGTCACGCCTTTTGTAGACATTGTTTCTGTAACATTTTTTTTATAATTCTGTTCACATGAGGCAACGCGTGAACCTCATGTCTTTTATCGTCTCATCTTTTATCGTTTTACCGAAGTTTCTGTTCATAGAAGATTATTGTCGTGTAAGATAGCGCGTCACAACTTATATCAATGACAAATTTTTAATTTGGCAGTATAGTGCATGCGACACAACTATGATATCGTCGAAACAATGAGACGGTAAATTTTTGAACTTTATTACACGGGTACTCTGCTCTAAAAGTTAGTGAAGCAAGGAAGCCGGGCTGTCATGGGAAATCTAGTGTGCTATCGTAATTCGAAAGCGATTGTTCGAATTTATGAACCCATTAGGGTGCTTCCAGACTAAAGCCGTTTCCTGATTCCTGATGCTATAAAAGCGTCACACAGCGATGCTATTTTGCCCAGAATACCGTTCATATATTACAAATATCTGTGCGCGATTGTATGTAACACCATATGAAATCACTTCTTTTTGCGCATTCGAATTGAACAATTTTCCAACCCGAATCGAAATTTCGATGCTACGTTGACGCTCTGAAGTATGCTTTGCGCCTACTTAGGTGGCCTATAGACTAATAAAAACCTATTTTGACAATATTACATTTGTTAACACCTCTCTTGAACCTTTAATTCTATAGATTTAATTTTAATGTTGTCTTGAAACTAGAAATATTTTCGAAATTTCAATTATTATATTCAAAGGATTTTTCAAAACAACCTACTTTGACACTAAAAACGTAAATCGGAAACGTAAGTAGGAATAAATTGTATCATAAGAACTGATTTGGCTATCTTAGTTCCTATTGCGTCGAGATTTAACATAAAGCCAAAATTGCGCCCAGGAAGCACCCCTCGGTGCATGATACAGATCGCATGATTATTATTAATTGCAAGGAAAACTTCGGCGGCACAAACATGTTATACTTGGAATATATATGTATAAATATTCGAATTTAATTATTATCTATTCGAGGTATTTTATTACAATAGATACAATATCTATTTGAATATTAACGAGTGATCGGGATGCTGAGTTGTCGGATAATAACAACAACGACGACAATAATAATAATACGATATATAACATAACAATAACACTACGGAAACTAATAACAAACATTTTGTTATTATGTTCCAATTATAAATATCGATTGAAAAAGGAAAGAGCGAGAAGAAGCACATGAAAATTAATCCGTAGTATATAGCATGGGCAGTCGCGTTGAAAACACCCAAAAACACAAAAAAAGACAGATGTGTGTCTTAAAGTGGACATTTTATTTATTTTTCCAGCAGTGAGCTCTATGCGTCCGATCGATAGTACTAACTGCATTCATCATCTGGTTCAAGATATCAAGACTGTCACTCACGAAAACGCACACATCCACGACTCGATATCTACGCAGATACCCACAGAAGGTAAATATCGAGCGGTATTAATTTGCATCTACTCTGCATGATGTAAATACTCCAGCGTCACACGGTAATTGCTTTTGGGAAGCGAGTGGATGAACATTTACAATGCCTCTAGTACGGACTATATCGTCAAACCTCCAAATATCATCCACTATAAAGATTTCATATTACGAGTTTCATACCATTTCGGGAACACGATCGAGCGATTGATGCACGCATTACATGTAGCGCACGCTTGACACTGAAAATTAACCGAGAGATTCGCAGCTGTGTATGCGTAATGTAACGTCACGTAAAGAGAGACAACTTGAAGTCGTCGATTTAAATTTCTTTGAACGTTTGACTGTATTTTTTAGTGAGCGAAAGATAACGAGAATATATCCTTTTTAAGTAGAATCCTACGTATAGATTTATAAGCTTCAATGAAAACATCGATTCGATTAGATGTCTGAATTACCCAGGTGCCATTTATTTTAACGACTGCGACTAAGATTATATGTTAAGTATATCATTAAGTTATAATATTTTTGTTATATCATTTTAGCATATTGTGACTGAATATATAAATCCTTTTTTAATGCGCCTAATCATAATGACAAGTTATAAATTATTGGGAGAATATTCTTATTTGGACTAATTATTGGTTAACCTCTTGCAAACTAACTTACCTTCCTTATTCATCTTTCTTCTCTTATTTCCTTACTTGTTTTCTCCAAGCATGACGATGTAAAGAAAATGGTAACTTTTGATATATCGAACTCACACACAATAACGCTTCTCTATTTATATTTAAGACTCTATTTCGAAAAATAATATAGCAACGAGGGAAGAAAGGGAGGCTGTATAAAGATATTTTTTTTTCATCAGTCGCTTATCCGTCACACTTGCATTATTCAGTTCAATGGATTATTATCTAAAATTTATATAAACATATCGATTCTCGAAATATAATTGATTGTCGCATGATAATAGAAGTCAGCAAAGTAACAATTTCAGATCTTCTTTTTCGTTTATGTATCACTACTCGAATAGAAATATAACCACCTTGAGTCAAGGTTAGTAACTAAATAGTACAAGTTACATTAAATTTTCTAGTTTATTACTAGTTCGTTATTCACTGAAATGTAAAATCGGTTTCGTGACTTAGCCGTTGTCAAGATATGTTAGAGTATATATATAGCGCTATTTTTTTTAAATATATAATCTAGCAACTATATATAACCGCTACTAGCATTTAAAAATAAGATAGTAAATCAGAATTAAAGGTAAGTTATTCCATAAAAATATTAAAAAAGCAGAAGTGACTGTCACATCATTACCTGACAACTAGTTATGATTTTTCATTTCGTACCTGTAATTTGGTTTATTTAATCATCAGCTAATCTATTTATCTAGCCATTATCTAGCTACTGGGAGAAGTAAGCATTAGATTACTGGCTAGCAGTGACGTTAGACACAAATATGCTACCTCGTGACCGAACGCCCAAGATGGTTTTCATTTCTATCGGGGTAGCGCCATAAAGTAATCGAAACTTAATTCCACGAGGTCAGCCGGCGGCCTTAACGAAGGAATCCCACGATGATCTCTGCCGTCTACATATCGCCCGATGTCTGACACATTCGCATTCGCATTTCGCAGAATCCTTACCTACGAGTACGGCGGAGCACTCGAGCGCCGCGGACAGCGCCGGCGATCAGCAGAGCGACCCGCAGATCCAGCAGTCCGCCCAGCAATGGCCGGCTGTACTGGAATTACAGGCGTACAACGTCGCGCATACCGCCTTGATACCGCCGTATCACTTCTGGAACACCGAGTTTCGCAACAAGCAGCCGGCGTTCATCCGATTGAACCTCACGCTACCGTGGGGCGCGAACTTCGCCGTTTACGGTAGACGTAACGTCGCGCCCAGCGTCACGCAGTACGACTTCGTGGAGTTCGTGAAGGGCGGCAGAGTCGTCCATAGGCTGAAGAGGGACGCGACCGCGGAAGCCGTCAGCTTTATGAAGTCCACCAGCGGCGACTCTCGCGTCGAACGCACCGCTCAATCGCCAACGTCCTATCAGCACGTGCTGATCAAAAGGACCATAGCCGATCCGTTGAAGGTAAACGTCAGTCTGTTGCAGTACTTCGACACCGGCGACTGGTTCCTGTCCGTGTACAACGACGAGCTGCAGCCTTACAAGGTCACGTTGGTCGTAACGGAAGCCGAGGGCGTCTCCACCACGTGTCCTAACGACTGTTCCGGCCGCGGGTCCTGCTACCTCGGCAAGTGCGACTGCATAGACGGTTATCAGGTATGTTCCGGCGGGGCGAACGCAAGTCGCAACGTTAGTTTCACTCGGGTGATTTCATCTGAGGCTCTGCTGCTCTCTTTCGAAGATTTCGACGATCGAATTTTTTCACATCTTAAAGATAGCAATTTACTGACAGGAAAGCACCTTTACTTACATGAATAAACTTATATAAAGGAAAGAAATATATAAGAAAACATTTAATTTGATGATATATACGGTTCGTATATACGGTAAATAAATAAATGATACAATTAATAACGGTACGGAGATCTGAGGCCTCGGTACCCAGTATTTGAAATTTAAAAATATCGAAGCTTTGAAATGTCAAACTTACAAGATGTTTTTGAAATATTAAAAGCGTCGTTTGAATCTGCTAATTGACTTTAACAACAGGCCCGTTAGGCTTGTCAGTAAAGCTTAGAAACAAGCTTTGTATTCGCGAGACTGTATTTCTCGAAGCTTCGAAGCGCGAATATTGTAACTTTCGAAGACATATCTTCAAGACTTGGGCTTACCAAAATTCGGAAATTCGACATTTCTTTCGGAGCACCGAAACTTTGAAATTATCGAAGACTAGTAACCCTAATTAAAAATAAACGATTAAAAGTAAATGCTGTGAAGACAAAAAATCGACTAAAAGATGAGGACTCAGATTAGAGGGGCGTACAGATGAAAAAAGTTGCATACCGTCGCTTAAAAATGATCACTTTTTCAATTATTCAAGTTTACACGCCATTTGTGCATAAGTTAGTTTTGGGTTAGTTTTGGCTTTCGACTTGTGGTTGCGGTTTTTAATCAAACGCTTTTAACGTTTCGCGAATATTTTACATCGCTTTACAAAGGAAAGAGCAATTTGATAATAAACCTGAATATTAGATTGCTCTTCTTTCCTTGAAATGTCCACGAAACGTCAGAAACAATTCGACAATAAAAGCAGCTCAGCCGAAAATCAAAAGCGACATCACCGCGAAAACCTCAAATTATCATTCGCGTATCGTCTTTGTGCACTGAGAAAAAATGTCTGGTATTTGTAATTAATGATCGTACAAGTAAAAAAAATTAGTCGGGAAAATCGTTTTCTGTTATATAATAAGCGTTCACAGAGGAGACAAGTTTCGTTTGGGACAGCAAAATATTTTTCTCCGTATTACTACGGTATAATATGATAATAGCGTTGCTATCATCATTTTAGTGGGATTTCACTCTGTAGCAGATACTACAGCTATAACACGTAACCTCGCTCGATGATTCCAGGGTGCTGATTGCAGCAAAAGCGTGTGCCCGGTTCTGTGCTCGTCTCATGGACAATACGGCGGCGGTATGTGCCATTGCGAGGAGGGTTGGAAAGGTGCCGAGTGCGATATACCGCTAGGCGACTGCCAAGTACCCGACTGCAATCGGCATGGCCAGTGCGTCAGAGGATCCTGTGTCTGTAATCCAGGCTGGAAAGGCGCCTTCTGCGACGAGCGTAAGTTCTTCTGTAAATGTGTGTGTGTGTGTGTGTGTCTCGAAGGTGAATCGAAAAGCGGCCGGTCGAACGAAGCGCGACTAACGAGAGACGCCTCAGCCCCGCTCGCCAATCGCAGGGAGATTGAAAATGTTCGCTCTTGAATGAGTAAATCCGAGTCGAAATTTTGATGCTACTTTGACGCTTTTAAGGACAGCTTGCGTCTGCTTAGATAAAAACCTACTTTCACGATACTGATGCTTGTTAACTTCTCTCTTAAACTTTTCGTATTACAGATTTCATTCTAATGACACTTTGAACACTTTGAACTATTTTGGACGCTAATGCATCGGAAGGAGAAATTTAAGACATCATCGGGGTTGAGGTAGAAGTAAATTATATACCGAAGCCGAAATTTTTATGCTACTTTAACATTCTCTCATCAAGGATATTTTGCGCTTACTTAGATGGCTTATAAACTAAATGAAAACTTGACTTTGACTATCCTTGCTAAATTCTCTTTTAAACTTTTAATTCTACAGATTTCATTTTAATGACTACTTTGAACCTACAAATGCTCGCGATATTTCAATTATTTATTTCATATAAATATTCAAAACGATCTATTTTAATTTAATTGTTAAAATCGCGAAAACGAAAATTTAGCAAGGAGAGGTGATATCCACTAATTACAATAATATCATTTATGTAGATAAGCCTTAGTATAAAATTTTATATTGAACAAAAAGAAAAAAATGCACCTCTCAAGCAAGTGTATTTTCTAAAAAACTGAAGTTAAAAAATTCCGAACGAGTAAGTAAAGTGTGAGTAAGTTTAGCGAATCGCTAATTCAAAGATTGCGCGACTCGGCGATAGCGTGGCTGTTTTCTCACGGCGATTTTGATGAATTTTTTCAAACACAGTCAGCAGGAAAATTGTTGTGTAATCATTTAGCATTAACCGTACGACGATTTTAAGACACAAGATGGGGCCGGTTTTCTTGAAGAAGAACGATATAATCATTTTCTTGCTCCACATTTCGGCTGAGCTTCATTTTTATTGGATGTAGCTCGCCTGGGAACATCCATACACTCGATTGTCGCTTGCTTTCCGGTACATGGCGGTGAATCCACAATTCGTCACCTGTTACAGTGTCATCCACTGTTCAGGATCGTGATCGCATTTTTCGAGCATCTCTTCGCTCCGTTTGACACGCGCCTTTTTCTGGGCTTCCGTTAAGTTGTGCGGTATCCAACGAGAAACACAGCTTTCTGACGCTAAGACGATCATGTAGGATCGTTCTGATTTGAGTTGTACCAATGCCTGGAGACGCTTTAATTTCTTTAATTTCAACTCTGAACACGTCTCACTCAGCTGAACGAGCGAATATTTTCTGACGCGTCGAAAAACAAGTGTCGTTAAACACGTGAAATTAAGAGGACCTATCGACAGTTTTGATATGTGACATGGCGCCTAATGCTATCCTGCGGGAACTTACTTTCGGAGGAACCTACATAGCGGCGTCAGCCGATTTCGATACGTCGAAATCGATTTCTCGAGGTATTACCTGAAAGACTTCGCGAGAGCGAGCGCGATGATGTCGCGAACGGGCACGCGCGCGCAACGTCACGACGTATATTTCAGCTTTAGAAACGGCTTAGCGGAAGTCACCTCGCCGGGAACATTTACCTCGAACATCTATTTCTGCCCCCGAGCGTTATTTCTTCATGTTTGTCACGGCACCATTAATTTCGCCATAATTCAAGCGTACGTCCTGGACCTTTATCCGGGGGAGATTTAAGATATTAGTAATGCAGAGCCCCCGCCGGCGGAGAGAACACACAGCCGGGTCTATGTACAACCTATAATTAATGCACGCGGTGTTCTCCAAATTTACATATGGGTCAAGCCGTGCCAATTCGGCGCGACAATTAGTTTCATATTGTTCCGCGGGAATTTGAATAATACATCGCCGCACGCTGCGCGGCGGCACGCGGTAGCGCCGCCGCCCCGATGCGTTATAATTTCGCACTCGCGGAACTTCCGGGGAGTTGAATGACGTCCGATATAAATGACGAGATTATTCGCCGGGAACGAGACACTTCGTCTCTGACATTCTCACGGTCCTCGTTAGAGATACGCTCTCCCGCTCGCCGCTTTTTCCTAAACGCAGACGAAAACGGCATTAGTTCCACGCCGGTGGAATATGTCAGCTCCAATCGTAGGGACGATAAATTCGAAAAGTGGAGCGAATTTGCATCAGTCGCGACGACAAATGAGAGCTAACAGGCGGAGTCCGTGAAAATCGTCGCGCGTCCTGAGAAAAGGGACCGATCGCTCCTTCGATTATACTTTTCAGAGCGCGTCGCTGAATTTCGCGCGTGTCGCGTTTCAATTTCACACATCTGACCGTTGAAATCTCTGCGACGATACGTCGCATCTTATCGTTACGCTTAACTTCTCCGAGATTTGTTCCCGTTTCTCGATATTTTTAACGCGATCGTTTTTAACGACAGTCAACCCGGAACCCTCATTCGTTGAAACCGCTTTTAATCTTGTTGTTAATCTTGCTTCAACGTTCTCAAATTGATCCAAATGGAAAGTTAAGATCCCATAGTTGTCGAATCTTGAATTATTGTGTGTATAAATATACACGAATAAAACAACAGTCTGATTGGTCGACACAGAAATCTGATGGTACCAATTAGATTAAACAATAAAATATGAAACAACTAATTATGTGGTTACTGCAACCACACAGTACAGTTGTTGAGTGACTTGTATTGAAGCGGTGACGGTGCCTCTGATTGCTCTAACCAGGCTTTCTTAATACTTTAACTATAAATATCGCTATTCCATCCTGAAAAACGTCATCTCGATTTTCTTGCCGAAGCATTTCGCACACATTCGCGTGAGTAAATAAATAAAGCGTTAAGTCCAGCTTTACTTTCTTATGACACTTTA
Source organism: Dinoponera quadriceps (assembly GCF_001313825.1). NCBI lineage: Eukaryota > Metazoa > Arthropoda > Insecta > Hymenoptera > Formicidae > Dinoponera > Dinoponera quadriceps. Next base: position 2,322,845 of record NW_014554309.1, read on the forward strand.
ACGCTCAAAGAAGGAGGAGAGAGTATCACGCACACAATTGCAATCTATGTCCTGTTTGAGAGATCGGCGAGTGCACGTCAACACTCCCGCCAGATTCTAAGAGCGAACGAATCAATGATCCTATTCAATCAATGTCGGGCGTGTGCATAATGCGGAAAAATTCACCAAAAGAATATCTCTCATCAGTCGCGCCAATGGCGTCATGTTTGATGTACTATTTCCTTAGATCGAAATTTACACGATTTTCAGCCTTACACATATACACATAACAACAAAATAATCATATAAGATCATAACTGTTACAATTAGAGTCATTATAATTTTATTATTATAATTAGAGTTATATACTTATGCGATTTTTAAGTTTATAATGTTATGTATAACGGTTATTATATAAATTATGTATAACGCTGAAAATCGTGTAATTCTCTGTCTAAGAAATACAATACAATATACATAACGCCGATTGTATACTCGTAAATAACGATTTGTCCTTTACTAGATAGTGAAGTAAGTACAAAAGATATCTATCTTGTCTATGCTAACCCAGAAAAATATCCACGTAAAGATCACATAAATTTATTGAAAATTAGAATTTGACAAACACAAACTAAGATTGAGACAATATTTTTTCATCATAATTTAATATCTAATCCTTAGAGTGACTTTTACCAAAGTTCGATTAAGCAAATCGACAATTTAAAATTTTAAACCATCAATCAAGTATTACTTCTACTCTATCTCGCTAAGCTAAATAAAAATTATTAAGTTTTGGATTATTGTTAAACAACAACAAGAGAGAGAGAGAGAGAGAGAGAATGAAAGGGGGAGTTATAGAACTGAAAATTAAATTAAATTAAATTAAATTTTTATTATTATTCATTGATTAGCTTAATCAAGGTTTGTTGAAAGTCATTCTTAAGGGAGGTAGAAAGATTTGAATTTCTGAAAAGTCGGTAAAATTATTTACTCGTCATTGATATAGAAATTAATTGGATGCAAAATCCTTTTGTAGTCTATTTATATCGTATATTGACAATAAAAAATATTTAAGATATATTTAAGAAAATATTAACAAATATTAACATATAGAAGTGCTGCAATCCGACCCATCATATTGTGTACATTGTGATTTTGCGGTGATTTGGTGAGTGACCCAGTTAACATATTTAATAGAGGCAAACAGCGCTATGTTATCTCTCTAAATTGAAATCTTTCTAAACGAAAAAGATTAACAAAATGATAGTAAAAATGATAGCAAAAATTAAAAACATCGCAGAAATGAAATGTATTTTATTGCAATAGAATTTAAATAAATATTTTTTGAACAAAGTTTACTTTAATATTTTTTAATTGAAAAGAACAAAATATTTCGATATCTTCGTGTGTTCTTGAGTTGCGTCTGTTACTTATACCGCTCTTGAGCTATTCCTTCAGATAAAACCACACTATATACCGAATGATAGATCGGGCTGCAGTAGCTCTGTATGTTAATATTTTTTTAATTTCTTAAAATATATTTCCATCTTTAATGTATAATATAAATAACTTGTAGAAAAGGATTTCAATTAATTCCTAATGAATCAATTCCTAATCAATCAATTCCTAGCTGTAACAACGAGTAAAATTTTACCGGATTTACACAAATTTAAAACGCCCGTTTCTCTTAATCCCCAATATTAACCTGACAAGATTGAGGTTCACGTGATGAAATTCTCTTAGATAGAACAGAATAAGCATCTTTTGAAGTTGCCCCACTAGATCTAACGGGATGGACGAATCGTCCATGGATTATATACACGAACGGTGAACCACCACCGTCGTCACCGCCGCCGCTGTCGCCGTCACCGCCGCCGCCACCGTCGCCGCGTCGAGGACGCTCCGGAATTAAGTTTCATAATTTCCCCGGGGCAGGCGGGATTCGCGAGAATAATGCAATTGTTCCGATGCCATAATTTAAAAAGTTGGTCCATTCGTTCACGCCGTGGACGCAATCAGCGGTACCCGGGCGTAACGGGGGGCATGAGGGGGGATGGGGAAGGGGGACGGCCGATGATAAGCGAAGGGATACGCCGGGGACGCGAGTCTTCGAGCGAGCTTTTAGGCTTTTCTTCTGGGCTCGCCCAAGGGAAGCTGCGAAGCACACGGCCCTGCGAAAACACGACGCTAATTTAATCGTACGATTCTCTTCCTTCTTACAGCCGACTGTTCCGATCCGAACTGCAGCGGCCACGGCGCCTGTGTCTCCGGCAAGTGTTACTGCAAGGCGGGCTGGCAAGGCGAACGGTGCAATCAGGTGGATCAGCAGGTGTACCAATGTCTGCCGGGCTGCTCCGATCACGGCACGTACGATCTCGAGTCGGCGGCCTGCGTTTGCGAGGAACATTGGACCGGGGTTGATTGTTCGCAGCCGAGCTGCGGCCTGGACTGCGGACTTCACGGATCCTGCGAGCAGGGTCGTTGCAAGTCAGTATATACCGCATACATTGTGCGTACTGTCGGAATTCCTTGCGACGGAATCGCACTCAGAACAAGTGAAAAGTGGCGAAAATACCGCTCTCTTAAATCGAATCAGTGAAAATGTCGCCAATTGAATTAGCAAGATAGTATTTTAATATGATAATCAATCAATGAATGTTCGCTAATTTTGGGTGGAGATACTTCCGTTTAATTCTTCTGTCTTTATACTTCATTGGTTTCGGCCTTTTGAGTTGAAATATTCACTACAAATTGTTGTATGTGTCCCGTAGCAGAAATAAATATGTATATACGTATGTACATATGTATTTCAACCAAATGCCGTATTTTGTACATAGTGTAGTTCTTATGATAGTAGATTCAAGAGTAAAGATCTCGAGTTCTCGATCAGATTAAGCGTGTTTCTAATAAATAGAATGTTTCTTAAATAAATTAAATCAATTGAACATAATTAAGACTTATTTCACAGATAAAGTTATTGACATCTTAAGAATGATTAAGGTAGTAAAAAAGAAGTAAAAATAATAGTTTTTTCACTGTTTCTGCATTCAGGTTTTACTGATGTAAACAGTTTACTAATATTAACAGATGATTTATTTATTATTTATTTACTTTATTTATTATACATTATTATTAACTGATATCAACTTCTCCGACTAAGTTTTACCGATTCCTAGTGCGACTCTTATAAATATTACCGATGAATATTCACTGCTCTTCAGATGATGATAAACTGGTTGCACTTTAGACAGCGCTACTCGAAATCGCAAAAGTGAATGCTTCACTCAAGTTCACATGCTTCATTCAAGTGACTTTTGCAAAACTTAGACTACAACTAACCGATGAATAACATGTAATAGAAATTACCAACGCCAATTTTCAATTTTATAATTTGTCGTTCAACAATAATCGAGAAGTTAGTTTCTATCTTTGTCAGTAAGATACACGGGGTAATACTTGAATGACAGCCATTTTAAATCATCTATTAGATTAATCATCTTTTAGATCTTGGTGAAATTCACCTTTATAGTGGATTATGAATCCATGTGAGCGAATATTTTAATCGATTGGAGTGAATATGTTCCGGAATGTTGGAGTATAGGATGTTGCGTCAACATATAGGTCAGTACGACGGGTTGCTTGTTAGCAGGCGCCCACGGTTTTACACAATTCAGGGTTCAACGTTCCACTTACTGCTCGCAACGATCGCGAGCATCATTCTGTCTTTGTTTCTCCTGTATGTTAAACAGAAACAGAATTATACTCGTGATTATTACGAGCGTTATATAGAACTTGCTTTCAGTAGGTTTTAGCGGCATATTCACTTACATATCTTTCTAAATATGTGACCTGTATGTTGACGCAACATCCTATACAGTGGGAAGCAAAACGGTTTAGACGCATTGAAGTTGGAAGCGCAATTAACTGTCATGATTGAGAGTCACTGTCCCAACGGGCTTGTGTAAAAATGAATTATGACAGGAAGCGAAATTACAGTATAGGATGTAAGTATTGGCTTATTATATTATTAAAAAATTTTAACTTCATTGCTTTAATACGTTTTCCCTGAATTTTCCGTTGTAATTGTATCCGATATTTCGTATATTTGAAGCACAAGATTTTCCAATTCTTCGGACACCTATATATTACAATGGTTGAATCCAAGATATTCTAGAATGTATCAACACGTTCATAATTTGCCTCGAATACGAATTGAGAGAGAAAAAGAGAGAGAGAGAGAGAGAGAGAGAGAGAATGAGAGAGAGAGAGAGAGGAGGGGGATACGAATAACATCTTGTCGGGACATTGAAATATCGTGCGTGTAGACGAAGAATGGCCGAAAAATGAGTAAATTGCTCTCCGGGACTGCGGGCGGCGCGAAAGTTAAGGCTAAAAAAAGTTAAAAAATTGTGAGAAGAAAGCTCTGTCTTACGAAATGCTAACTTATCACAACTCGAAGGGCCCTCCTCCGTCCTCCCTTCTTACTTTCCTTTGTCAGGAATCAAGGACGCGGGTGAGGATCTCTTTTCTCATATTCTAAAGCTGACGCTTCTCGTCTACTCTCTTGTTCTATCCTCCAAGAGTTGGCGTAAAAGAGGTTCTAAGTGCAAAAAGTTCTGCTGTAGCCGCACCGGTGGAACAACTTCGGGACTGAATTTAAACTGGCATTTTTTTATTTAGCGGCCGGGCTATAAACGGTGCGAAGTGATTTTACTTTCGGCGACACCTCGATTCAATTCGTAACGTGTCCTTTTAGTATCCTCCGGGCGTCTCAACGGAATATACCGAGCGCGGTTAACATAACGAGACTGAGTCTTTATGTCACGAGTAGCCGCTATCACCGATGAGATAAAAATAAAGACCGTCAGCTTTATGGGATTTAGCATTATAGGAAAAATTGTGCTGTTTAATAACCTCTTACCGGTCTATTTTGCGTCGAACTAATGTGGATGTCAACTGCGTAAAGTGCGTAAGTGCAATTTCACAGTATCCGATATTCACGGAAAAGAAATTTGATTGAATTTACCTGACGATGAACAAATTAAATGCATTTTGCTTAAAGTAGACAGAATTTCTGGTTACAAGAATCGAATTTGGTTTGTAGGAAGAAAACATTCTATTTGCTTCAAACGATATGCATTTGGTTTGTTCATTTTTCAAGATAAATTCAATTAAACTTTTTTCTCGTGTATTTCATTGTAGGTCTGCATGTATATGAGATATCCGGTAATTCGTGAAGTACCACTTGTACTGTGTGCAGGTAGAATGGGTTAAACTGAGTACAAAAGTCCCGTGCCATTTTGCAAACAACCACGCAAAATTTCGAATTATTAATGATTGAAAATGGTCATGTATAGAGGCTTCTTTAATTAATAACTGAAAAATTTGCGTGTTATTTGCAGAATGGTAAAGAATTTTTTTATTCAGAATGGCTTAGTCTATGAGTATACGACAGTTGTTGCATCTAACGACAAGTTCAAGGTTTAATATACTGATGTCAGTTGTTAAGTATAACAGCTGTTATATATTTGTAAATTAGGCCATTCTAAACAAAAAAGTTCTGTATTATTTTGCAAATAACCCGTAAATTTTTGAGTTATTAACTAAAGAAGCATCTATACATGCCATTTTCAATCATTAATAACTCGGAATTTCGCGTAGTTGTTTGTAAAATGGTAAAAGACTTTTTTGTTCAGTTTAACACATTCTAACTGCACATAAACGGTACTCCATGAATTATCTAACACCTTGTATAGATAAAATATCGAGGTAATTGTTAATTATAAAATTAATACTAATTATATACCCGATACTAATAACATATTTACTTAAATCGAGATTATTTTATTATAAAAATAATTTATTTGAAATTTATTTATATTTATATTTATTTTTAAAAAGGTATATTTTCTCATTAAAAAAAAAGATATCGGTATAATATATTATTAGTACATACCACGAATACAATTTTTTAATTTTTTTTTAGATGTTTTTCTTTCAGCGCACCCTAAATATTCAACTATCTATCGGATGATTAAAAATAGTCGATAATATTATCCCTCTTCAATTGTTTCTGAAGCCTTCCGAGCTCTTTCTGTGGTTACGAAAATTTGTCCAAAGCTGACAATCTTTAACAGCATCACGTTAGCGTCGTTATTCTCCGTTGTTCCGCTGGTTCGGTAAAATAGCAACAGCGGTCGATGTACTCGCAATGTATAAAGGTATTTACGTTGTAAGACGGATGGTGTGTATTCATTTGTAGATGCCATGACGACTGGACCGGGACGAAGTGTGATCAAAAGCCGTGCGACACGCGCTGCGCTGAGCACGGCCAGTGTAAAAACGGGACCTGCGTGTGCAGTCAAGGATGGAACGGCAGACATTGCACATTACGTACGTAAAATAGCGCGCGAACTTACACTTCGAAACGTACAAGTTCACTGCGCTTTACTTCACTCGAGCGTATATCTCGCCATCGTGCGAGTTCTACGATGCAGATCGACTGAACGCGGTGCCGATTCTTTGACAATCAGTTGGACCGACTGGCAATCGTACACGGGAAAAAAATTCCAATTCCTACAACTGAATAGGGACCAGATGAAAACTCGTTGAAAAGGGACGGGAAGGAATATTTAATATTTTTCATAAAGATATTAATATCAAGAAATATTTGATGTGCATTTTTCTATTTATTTAATACACATATAGAAAAAATCATTATGTACCAACACCATTAATCTAAGCTGGATGAATTTTATAACTACACAATAACAGTTTTAAGGAAATAAATACACCGTATCATTGTTTTAATATAGCCTGAAGTATATAATACGGCGAAAATAAAGTTGAATTAATTTCATATGTTTATGGTAAACTATAACGTCAACATTTTAAACCATATTTTTCTTAGTGTGGCCAATCTACCCTATTAACGGGGCAAGTTGACGCTTGACATCCTCCAAGATAATATCGGTTTCTTTTGTAAATTTATTTTTAAAACTTTCAATATATTTATATATTTTTTTGTTATCAAAAAATTCTACTTTCGAATTATACTAAAAATATACACAAAATGCTGTGCGAAAAAGAACAAAAAATAAAATGTAAAATGTATGCCAAATAGCTCCGGTCTCCCTCACTCAGCATACCGTTAAGTAATATCCGGATAATACCGAAAGTCTCAGATAACCGGGTAGTCGAAATTGACAGCACTAGTAGCAATTGACATGTGTTTTTCTGTTTAAATAGCTGGATGCGAAAATGGATGCAGCCGCCACGGACTGTGCACTTTGCAGGACGGCGAGTACAGTTGCGAATGCTCCACCGGATGGGCCGGTAGAGATTGTAGCATACTGCTTGAGATGGAATGTAACGATTACGTCGATAACGACGAAGGTGAGACATGAAGCAACGATATTAGTAACAAGTACCTTTTCCAATGGGAAATTCGTAACGCGTTACTTCAAAAGTGATTTTCCCAATCTTTTTAGGTCAGTTTCCGGACGAATTCGATTGTCTTCGCAAAAATACATAGCTTGCTCGAAACGCTACCCGCATAGAAAAATTTCTCATAATTTTCCCAGATACATAGAATTCGATTAAAATATCCGAAGTTAAAAAACTCAAAATAGGTTATCCTATTTGCAGAAAAGTCATGCACCATTTTGCAAAATTCGCGATAGTTAGTAAGGAATTAATTGTTTTGTCTGAGCACTTGCGTGGGTTTCCCCGCACGATTATCAGTAAAAACGATAGGCTCCGGATTTAGTCGGTATTTTTCGGAGTATTTATAATAAACATTTTTACAAGGTCTAAGGGATATTAGAGAATTATTAATTAGTGCTGCAGGAGTAATATTAATTGCGGATTAAGAGCGTCGGCTCGACGTGGAAAGACGGTAACTATATAACATCATTCGTACGTCGAAAGTCCGAAAAAGGAGTTCAGTTCGTGCGTTAGTCCCAGTCTCCAATAGGTGCTTTAAGTCCTAAGTCTTAATCAATCCTTGGCCAATCACAATCGAATTATAGAAGAATAATCAATCATGATTGGTCAGTTACTCAAGGCTTAAGACTAAAAACCCTATTGTAGACCTACAGCCTTACTTTGTTGGATAAATTTTATGCTTCCGCTAAGAGCAAAAATTTCGCATTCAACATCCAGCGACGGCTCTAGTTAGCCTATCGTTCTTACTGGTTGTTTATCATCGAAACCTTCGATATATCTTTCTTCGTTTGATCCACAATTATCTTGGGAAATCGGGCCAGGACTCCCAATTAGGTTCCGAAAAGTAGTCCGTGCGCGTCCGCACGTTCGAGCGTTTAACAAGTCGTCTTTCTCACGATCAGATGGCATGATGGACTGTTCCGACAGCGAGTGCTGCTCGCACGACGCTTGTGTGGAACACATCATGTGCCTCGCTAGCAACAACCCCGTGGACGTTCTGCTGCGGAAGCAACCGCCCAGTGTCACTGCGTCCTTCTACCAGCGGGTGAAGTTCCTCGTCGAGGAGAATAGCGTACAGAGCTACGCCCACATGGACGAGTATACGGAAAGGTAAGATCGATCATTTCTCACTTGGACGGATTATAAGATTCGAATTAGATCGCTTAGTCTCTTACTTTCATAATATAAGTGAGAAGAACGTTCGCGCGCGAGCGACCGAGCGTGTTTCGACCGCACGGCCGCATGCGAACGATGTCTCGGGATTCCTCGTGTTCCAGAAACGAGATATCGTTACGCCTTCGCGTAAATTGATCTTCGTCGCGTCGAAGAGCCGCGGCGGCTCGGTCACTCGCGAGCGTTCCGCATATAACGATTAATGATGATAAAATAGCCTAGCTGCGTGTCATAGTTTGGCCTTTTACGACTCTCATGCAACCGCGCATTACTTTTCTCGTTCTTACCCGTCGTCAGCCGGGAACTACGACGCGCGCGTGTGTTTCATCGTGTGTTTCGTTGAACACTTCTTCCGTTTCTTTCGCTGTGCTATATTTACCAGCACGCCGTGTGATTTCTCCGACGGTGTGAGAACGCAGCGAGAACGTCCGAGAAAGCGGTCATAATTAATGTCGAAATTGCCATTTACAGGACTGAGGAATTGAATAATGTGCGAGAAAGAAAAAAAGTACAACGTGTATCTGCGCGCGCGTTCGTCGAATTGTTGAATACGATCGCGTGTGATATAACTTGGCGCGTTTTCAATCTGTAGTAACGGTTTACGATGGGGTTACATATTCTCTCGCGTTTATTATTATCATACCTTCCTTTGCGCGATCCTTGATCACGTGCGCGCGCGCGCGTGCGATGAACACACAACGGCGACAATAATTTCGCGCGGCGGGATCGAGTTAATTGTAATGAATTCTCGCGGCTCTTTGAATGCGCGTTTAAAACGAAGTTTCCCATTTGGTCGTGAACGGACGCGCGGTAACGCGAATCTGCGCGTTTGCGAAAACGCACGCTCGGCAAACACGAGCCGCCCGTAGGAGCCACGGCAAATGACAAATTCGTCGTCACGGGAGGAATCCGCGTGTCTCTGTCGTGATTTTTCACGGATCGAATATATAACAATCGAGAAGAATCGAGAATGTGAGAAATAGTCGGCCGAGTAATCCAGAAATTCGGCAACTGTCATAGTTCGATCGCGATCAATCGTCGTCATTTTGCACAGCGGTGAAATGCGTTTTATCGATTGAGCGTGTCGCGTGTTTCGAGACTATTGGCTTCACGAACGAATCGTACAAGTCGCAAGTATTTGTCGGATGGAGATACCGCGATTAATGATTTATTCGCATTCATGTCTCCCCCATCGTGAGCGACCGTTGAGAACGATATGCAAAAATCGTATTGCAAATTTAATCGACTCGTCATGAATCCAAACACACCCGTGACAGCTGAAATATCGAGAGTGCCCCTCCGGTGGGTGACACCCCTGTAAACCTCTAACTATCCTTTTCCCAGTGTTTCACCCCCTCTCCTCCCCCGAATGCCGATTATATCGATAATCATCTCGGAAGCATTGCCAATCAAAGGTTTCTCCGTTGACTGTGATAATTTTGTACGGCGCACGCGACACCATTCGACAATAATTTCGAAACGGCAATTTCGACCGAGCTCGCGTGTGCGCGCGCGCGTGTACCATTGTCAATTGACACGGGCACTACGGCGATAAATAAATAAACGGACGAGCGAATATATATCGTGTCACCGTTGTATCCGCAATAAATGATATTTGACCGTAATTCGACAGATTAATGCGGAATATTACATGCATATTTATCGCGTATGCATTTCGCCGAGTTGAAAAACATTCGATAGATGGCTCGTGCATTAATTTTTCCTCTTTTAACACGCTGCTTTTAGTATACTTGACGAAACGAGAGCATGTTAAATGCACAGTCACTTTAAAATGAGCGAGTTGATCACTTACACCTGCAGAAAACGATCGTCTCGAACGAAACGACGTGAGACGAAAAGAAAGAGAGAGATGGTTCAGCGAGTAAGACTCAGTGAGAATACATGATTTTTCGACGAGCGATCCGATAAATTATCCGAGATATATCTTTCTTTGTTCGGCACTGGTGGAGAGATTATCGATATTTGCGCGAGCCGACAACTGGAAAAGGTCGTGGAGGCATTTCGGGGGAATCGTGTATTTTGTCTAGTGTTTATCCTCTCTATGTGTACCCCTTTACCACCACCAAATCACCAATCACCCCACAGCCGAAGACGACCGAAAAGAAAAGTGGCTCCGTTCCGCTTACGGACTGTGAAACGACTTAAAGTCTGCATAACGAGAATATGCTAGAGACTTGCTTTCGTATTATTACTTTTATATCAGTTCAATTCTCATTTCTCACGCGTTAACGTATTCTAGTAGGCACTGTTCGTGCGTGATATCGTTGTGAGATATAACGATACTCGGTCTGCGCGCAACATACTAACATAAGAGAAAGGATAGAGATGCATTTTCCAAATTATACCTTTCGACACCTCGATAATCTGGCCATTCGTTAAGCGATTACGAGAAAAGAATTCATAGATAAAACGATATACGAATAGTTGAGTCGGAGTCGGGCACGTCGAGCTCTCTTTCCTAGGAGGTGAACCCCGGGAGAGAATTTCCAATTATCCGTGAGTCCATGCTAAACGCTATCGATGCCGAAAAAGCCGTGCCACGAGTGCCATGACTCGACCATTCGTAAAAGTATTTCTAGACATGGTAGACACAAGTTTGAAATTTCTCGTGCCGTTTTCGTTCTCTCGTTTCTCTTTCCTTGCATTTCGTTCCTTACGAAAATACGCTGTGTATGTGTAATAAGGTCCGTGCGGTCGAAGAGATTCCAGAAATCGTGCAGTTAGAGAGCATTATTTTCGTCCATTGTACTGTTTACCGCACAATGTTGGAATATCGATTGCTGCTCCGAGTATACTCACCGGCCATCCGTAAATCTAATATGCAACTATCTTCTCGAAGGGGTTTTCACTTCTTTCCAACTTTCAATGCTAATAATTCTCAGAGCATTCTTGCGCGCGGAGCGTCCGATATATATACGTGTCTATATATTTATATATTTTGTAAAGCGCCTACTTTGTCGTGTCGGCAGCTCTCAATGATGTAGTTCGCAATTTTACGTTCGCTACAACTCGGTTGAAACTCGGTTAATCCAGATGAATAATTCTCCGTCGCTCCGTCCGTCTGTGCCATTTTCATCCTCACTTTTTCATCTTCGAAATTCATAGGTTTCACGGACGGTTATTTCGATATCGTCTTCGTGCTCTATTGAAATATTCGCATTCCCTTTCGGGAGAACAAGACAGAAAGAAGGAAAGGACATTCGCGTTAACCTGGTTGTTAAGAACTCGTTAGAGTAGTAGATTCGCTCCGAACGACCGAGGGGGAGAGAGAGCGAGAGAGAGAGAGAGAGAGAGGTGCACACAGGTACAAGTACTCGGTGATGAATCAGGAATTCAGACTGGCATCGAGGTTGCTCGGACAGAGTAATCAATATTCGAGAATCGTCTCCCAGCCTGGGCCGTAGATCGACGCTGATGGAATCTCCTCTTGTTGTCAGCCCGGACGATCCTTCCGACCCTGGTTAGATATCGTACCGATAAGAGTTTCCGTCGGTCGCGTCCGTCAGGGTGTCCTCGCGCCAAGGACGGTGTCACAGCCTGGCCGAAATGGCGCGCCGCGCGTATTAACATATTATGGACCGGTATTATTCAACCGTCGTGTTTCCGGGCCCTATATATCATTATACATTATGTGTGTGCGTTACGTAGTTTCCAACTTGTGTCTGTCACACTGTATACCACTTCTATGTTGAATGAGTCCGAGAGTGATTGCGTTCATGTTGCGTGACTGGAAGGATCGCGTGTATGATGGGTACGCTTGATTAGTGTGTGTCTACGTCTATTGTTTCTGTAATGGCGTGCGGAACATTGCGAGGAGCATTCGTGGTCCCTGCGCCGGTCCAGCCGGTGCCGGGACGGAGGACCGGAACACGGCCGCCGTGTCCGGTCCTGATCGCGCCGAGAGATCGAGCGGATAGAGTTGACACGCGCTCGCCGCACTTTGGCGCGCCCACGATCGGCGACGCGAAAGTAGAGAGAAAGAGAGAGAGAGGGAGAGAGAGAGAGAGAAAAAAAAAAGAGAGAAAGAAAGTAAAATAAAAGAGCATCCATTCGGAGCAATCGCGAGAGATATGATTGCTCGCGCAATGCTGCGCACGCGTATCCGTTTTTTTGCCCGTAAACGCGGGTTCTGTGACCGTGGTAACGCCCTTTCTTCTCGTTGGTTTTTTCCCACACGTAGTACGTTCTGGAGTTCCTTTACACCGCGGTAAGTTGCAGCTCAAGCTCTCGCCTAATCGTTCATTAATCCAAAAAAAAAAAAAAGAAAGCAAGCAAGCAAGCAAGCAAGCAAAAAAACATATATAAGAGTAAAAAGAAAGAAAGATAAAAAAAGAATAATGAGAAAAGAACCAAGTATCATCTATTGCTCGTTTCGCTCGTATTCATTCATCTTACATGTCTTTCGTATGACCCATTAATATGTACACATATGTATTTATATATCGAACCTTTAGCCTGCCTTATTCTGTCTCATTACTTTTCCTAGTACACACACGTTTCGTTCTTTCTCTCTGTCTTCCTCCCCTATGTCTATACGCCGCCCATACAACAGCCTGTTATCATTTCTCATTATATGACTATTTGCGTTTCGCCAGTGTTTGATCACACACTTCGCTTATTTGTCTCTCATCTCTCTCATCCGACACACCGACCCCGCTCTACATACTTCGTCCGCTCTCTCAGCCTCTCTATATCTACCTGTCTAACCTATCTTGTCTTTCTATTCACTTTTGCGGCCCATGGCCACGCTCGCGTTGATACGTACAGGACGATGAGAACCGTCGACCGTCGGTTTTTGCAACCAGGGTTTATATCCCGCTCGAAATAGTGCGCGCGCGCGTCTCTCTCTCTCGCGCGTCAACTATCCACATCGTCCGTATTTTTATAAAAATACAGTCGAATGCCTGTTCGCAAATAAAAACACCATAAATTTCGCGTGGAAAGAGGGGGGGGGGGGGGGGGAAAAAAANGCGAGAACGAGAGAACAATCTTCCTGACATCGATATCGAATTTATAGCGGATGTATTTCCGGTTACCTACTTTTTTGGAAAATCTCCTTCGGCGCCTTCTCTCGTGCCCGCTCGTTTATGACGAAGTCCGCGTCGGAAACGGCTTCGGGACGCGTTTAATTATGCGAGAGAACAAACCTTTCGCAGATAACCGCGATTCGATCCCCGAGTATATCGCGTGTCATTGACCGAGTTTCATTGCGACATGTGCGCGGAAAAGGGACCACCACCTTTATAGCTCTCTCGCATCTCTCGAGTCACGATATCTCGCGATCACATCTCGCTTGTACGCATCATCCGAGCCTCTGAGTGTCCATGGGCGAGAGCTCTTCACGTATACATTTAAAGTCAACCGTACGAATTGTCTCTGTGTTATCTGTGATATGTCGTCAGATCGTTGTCTTCCCTTTTCTGTTATGTCTTGTCTTCTTGTCCTTTAGATGCGTTAGCCATGACTGATATATATACGTAATAGTATGTTACGAAGCGTGTAAACGACTTTATCAACCTGGTCTTGTGTTGTTTGTGTTTGCCAGGCTTGCATTTTATGTATCATCCTGTCGAATTTGTCTTATAGTGAACGTCCTAGCATTTTACACGAACGCTGACATTATTGCGCGCCTCTTGCGTGAACGACTGTTGCGTTCTTTTTTCTTATCGTTCCTTTCTGTCTCATATACATATATATATACATATATATATATATATATATATATATATATATACGATACGGACACGAGGTAATAAACTTAACAGGTATACGTGTGCGCTTTCTGTTCTATCGACGGATCGGCAAGTATCGCTAATCGGTACCATATAGTTTATGAAGAAGAAGGACCCCGAAGGACCGTCCCTCCTTGTCCCTTGTCTGCGTCTGTTATCACCTGTCTAAAATGTGCCAATGACCCGACACCAATGCCCTGTGTCTGTCTTTATCCGATATCCGATGAAATCGAAAACCCACCGACATGATCGGACCATGATGCTACCGTAACCCGACCGATCCCCAATTCTACCATATCCGTCTATCGCGTCTATCCCCGCTCTACTAGTAACGACGCTTCTTTCTGGCGCGGGGTATACATTCAAAACGAGGAACGTTTACTCTTGTGCGTTAGATCATTGTCACTGAAAAATTTGCGATCTCTCGTACGTTGTTATTCATATTTCTCTGAAAACAACTTCTGGTGTTCGCGCGAAGAACGGTGGAAGAGAAGGCGATGGAAGAAAGAGAATAGACAAATAAATCGAGAAAAGATTCATGAGAGAGCAGAAAGAGAGAAAGAGATAAACGGGGAGGGAAAGAAAGTGGGAGGGAGGGAGGGAGGGAGAGAGAAAGAGAGAGAGAGAGAGAGAGAGGGAGTGAGAAAGGGAGGGAGAGCAAGAGGGAGAGAAAGAGAGAGAAAGGGAGAGAGAGAGTGAGGGAGAGAGAGGGAGAGAGAGGGAGAGAGTGAGAGAGAGGGAGGGAGTGAGAGAGAGAAAGAGGGAGTGAGAGAGAGAGAGAGAGAGAGAGGGGGGGAGGGAGAGAATGATATCGCCGACGATTATTCGCTGGTAAATTCGACGAGGAAAAGAGAAAAAAAAGAAATAACGCAACGTCAGATTAATAATTTCGACGGCATAGGTGTACGCGTCGCGCGTGTACGTTCTCTTCTTTTGTTTGCCATTATCTGCATATAGATTGACGATGACTGCCTTTAGAGATCTCGGTGCATTCGAGGATCATCCATTTTTCTGTTTCTGTTTATCATTCACTATGGGTTTGGACGTACAGTAGTGACGACTGTGCCTGCCACCTTGCTGTGCTCGCACTTGGAGGATCAGCGCCCGGCCCATCTCCACTCTCTTTTTCCTCTCGACAATGTTTGATCCTCAGGTCACCCGGAACAGCGGCACGGTCAGCGACCGAAACCGACGGTGAAAAGATTTTGCATGAATAATGATTTTACATTTTCCATTCTTCGCATACGCGAAAATTAAAGTTTACTTCTCGAGACGTTGAAAACGTGATGATTGATGAAAGCTGTGTTTACTTCGCGTCTGAGATAAACGCGTTCGTGAACGCCGTCGTCGAGCAAAACAACGATGGAAATCTTAGTTTTGTGAATTATAACGCATGCGAGTGTCCAGCTATTTCATTCCAATAAACTCTACAGCTCTCTTTGAAAACGAGAACGCATTATTTTGTGTTGTGTCGAAAAATCATTACGCATTACGTTCAAGAAAATCTCTGAATAGTTATGTCTGATTATTACTCGTACTGCTAGTCCGTCCAAGTTCGAATAAGGCCACATTCTTGTTTTACGAAATAGCTAAAAATGTCCGAAGCGTTTTATGGTATCACACATGTGAATGTAAGAACCTAGAACATTCTTATTGATTTTCGAATCACAGAGCGATCAGAAGGATGGGTCTATTATCATTGCGAACGAAGATATCGGCATTGCGTTTTAGCGGTCTTTCAATTTTCTCCAACATTAATAGGGATGTAGCCTTGTTCGGCAAACTTTCATTTCGACGACAGGAATCGAACTCAAATTATTCCGGTTTTGATCCATGGGCCATGATACGGCCGTGAAACCTACGAACTCGATAATTGCGGCAATGGTCGGAAATGGTCGATGGCCGTCCGTGATCAACGTGATCAACGTGTGACGCGACCATCGATGTCACTCGCAGCGTTGGGATACGCACGATCCTCCAAGAACGAATATGCCCCCATACGCAATCCCTTAGAGACCGATAAACATATATGTGTATATATATACATGTTTATATATATGTATATGTATACATATTTATACATATATATATGTATGTATACACATCTACATACAAAATGCATAAACAGGTATATAGTTTGTTACACGGCGCGAGTAATCGGGCATGTTACACGTGTTGCATCACATTCTTTCTCTCGTACCCGACTGAAAACCGAAAACGCGATGTAACAAGCTATATACACATATATGCGACGTGTTGCACATATGTTTATATATATATATATATACATATATATACATATATATTATACACACACATTTTATATATATATATATATATATACGTATATATATATATATATATATATACGTATGTACATCGATCTCATTTTATTCAGCACTACACAAATCGCTTAAAATATTCAGCTTCAAACGTTCCGACTTTTTCTCGCCAAAAATCCAACCCCAATTTCCCCCCGAACCCTATTCAAAGTTCATATATTTACGCCTGTTATTATATTACATATTATATATCTCACACGCCTACTACGTATCTATATAACATGACTGCATGTCTTTTATTCTCACAAAATATAACTCCCCCGGCTCTCCGTACGAATCATCCTCTCCGTCTCCCTCCTTTCCGCCGCACCTGTCCTCGTCTATCTGCTGCGTGACGATTATGTCTCTCTTCTCCATTTTCTCTCCTCTTCTTTTTTTTCTGTTTTTGTTCTGGTCTCTGAAAAAAAAGTCCCGAAAGTCAGTGCCGAGAAGAATGTTCCCGCCTCGCTGCCATCGCCACTACCAACTGCTGATTTTCGCGAGCACAATGCATCGTCGACGCACTGCGCGTGTTCCGCTGCCCCTCCCCTCGCCGCCGCAGCCCCCCTTTCCCCTGCCCTTGTTCCGCCACTCCTCGCCTCGCGCGGCATTGTTCTATTTGTAAAATCAATTTGTATCGCTCCTCGATTCAGCCAGAGGCATTAGCTTCCCTTGTACGTGGCAACGCGGCCGTCGAATGTCGGCCGAATGGAGTTGCGGATTGTATTGGCAGCGAAGTGAGAATATTGGATCGCATTGAACCGTTGACCGCGGAAGCTGATTTAACAGGCGAAATCGATTGCTCGCGTCCGCGCCCGCGCCCCTCTGCACGCAAAGACACTCGGTCTCTCGTGTGCATCGACCGAGAAGTATGATCGTATTATCCGTTAATCAGACAGACATCGAGTGAATATTAATGATGGCCCGTTCGAATCGCAACAAAATCGTAAGTAAAATTAAACTGCCGGCTTTCGGACGTATGGATATTTCAGACCGTTCCTTTTTCTTTTCATATCCAGAATATATGCAAATCACGAGAAATCGACAAGGAAAAATGGCGACACTGCACAAACGTACAGGGTTTTCCATTAAGAGGTTTTATTTAAAAGATTCATTTAAAAAATGATGAAAATTTCGCGGAAACAGTTCGTAAAGTTCGTACTGCTTCCGGCCGTGATGAAGCACCTTCTCGTCCAGCGATTGTTAACCTAATTAAGAAATTTGAGCGTTCGGGACAAGTTAATGATGTAAAGATCCCAATCCGTGCTCGGCCAGCCAGATCATCCGTCTTTTTCGAAAACGAAGCCGGTGCCACCGTTTCAGTGAATGGGTTGCGTTACTTTACGATGCTGACCGACTTTTTTTTCGCCTGAAGTGGATGATTCGAACCTGGATGATGTTTATTACCACCAGGACGGAGCAACGTGTCACACAAACAGTGAAACAATTGGGTTATTGTGTGAAAAATTTCCTGGACGCATAATTTCTCGACGCGGAGACTTTAATTGGCCGCCTAGATCGTGCGATTTAACACCGCTAGATTATTTTTAGGGGGGGGCTATTCGAAGGATAAGATCTGCGCCAATGCTCCTCAGACGATTCAAGAGCTCAGGGACAATATCAAAAGTATTATTCACGAAATCGAGTCGCAATTATGCAAAAATGTGATGCGAGATTTTTTCAAAAAAGTGACCATTTGTAAGAAAATTCGAGGCGGTCATTTATCAAATATCGTGTTCCACACTTAATCATACAGTCTGTACTTTGCATTGGAGTAAAAATATCAACACTTAAAAAAAAAAACTTCTTTTTTCTAATACTTTAAAATGAAAATTCATCTGAAAAATAAAAAACCTCTTAAAAATGGAGGACTCTGTACAAATGCCAACAGTTATAAAAGTATGTTGCAATTAAACTACAGTTGAGCCTAAAATTTTTAACATTTTTAATTCAAGGGTTACAAATTTGAGATAAAACTTTGTCGCAAATTGGCGATACAGTATCTAAACGAAATCGAAACTGGCGGATCGTGTGTATAATAATTTAAAATACAACAATATTTCCCTGAGAGACAGAACGCTATCGAGATCCGCAATTTTGTTTTGTTTTTTTTTTTTTTTCGACGTCAGCTGAACACGAAGCTTCGCTTTAGGGCGCGCGCGCGAGCGAACGCGCACGCTCATGTTGGTCGAGATTACATTCCAAACAGGCCGACAGGCGCAATTGTGAGAATGTTTCGTTTTAAATCAGCATCGCGCGGATTAATGGGTCGACGAAACGATCCCGCTTCAGTGGACTGCGATATATCTATAATTTGTAACAGTCGAGTTGCGGTGATGCGAGGCCAAGTTGTTACCGAACAAGGACTTGGAATAGTAGGCATCCGGGTGTCCGTGGACAGAGATTCGCGCTTTGGATTCACCCTGACCAGAGCCGACGGATGGTAAGGATCAATAATTCATTCACATTTTATTTGACTATTTATTTTGCAACTAGCGTGCTCAATTCTTACCAATTGCCGTACGCTGCTACATCTTGAATCGATAATAAGGAAATTAGCTGTAACAGAATTAGCCCTGTGCTCCTCTAGAGTTTCCAACCAACCAATAATTCGTTCATGTTTTATTTGACTAGCTAGCAGTAGCAGATTTATATAGAAACTGGTGAGAGATGTTAGCGTACCAAAGTTCCCATCGGAACGGGGCCTTATTTCAGTCCCTACATTTATTTATTTATAAGCAGTCAGGTGGCCCCTGAAATAATATTATTAGCATTAAAAATAATATTAGCATTAGGTTCCAAAAAGTCATCATCCGCCACTACTGACCGATATGCTTAAAGCCGGACAGGAGGCACTGTAAGGAGACCTCTCGAGGAGATCCCGGAACAGATTTGTACATTTCATTTTCAGGTCAATGTAAAAGAAAGAGTCATCTTCTAATTATAATATTCATAATCAGAAGAATCGTTAATAATTGCAAAATTTGAGTTTTTACGTCACATGAATATTATGAAGAATATTCAAAAATATGTTTGATAGGAAAATATATACGATGAGAAAGATAAAAAAATGTATATATCATAGAAAGTGTTGCTTAGCTGCACGTAAGTGCACCTGACATGGTATTCATAAATTATAAATCTTTTAGAGACTTAATCGTAAATCGGAAAGAGTCCTATACTCTTTGAGAGTTTTAACATTGAACTCTTCTAGAACTTGAACCGCGGTTGGATCATTTTAACCCACTTGTAGATTCTTCTTTTCCCATTTCTTTGAATTTTTATCACTAGGAAATCTCCTTTACCATAAAACGATTAAACAATTTCATAAATTTTTTTTTTAATCTACAGATAATCACAAAACAACAGGTAGATCAAAAGTGACCCATCCGCGGTTTAGAAAGGAGAAAATTGTTCCAGTGTTAAAGAAGCTGAAACACTCTTATCTTCAATGATCAGTAAAACAGGAAGAACTTGCGCAAATCGTGAGCTTTCGATGATTCGTTGTTTGAATAGAGAAGACGGGTGGGTTGATCATCGTAATGCGCTAAATCGGGCTAAATTACACAATATCGTGTCGCAAAAGTGAAATGATTCGTCTTTTCGAAGGCTTAAATAAATCGAACGCGAAATCTCCTTCGAAGTGGAATAATTGCATTAACGTAGGAATAGTATAGTAATATGGATAATAATTTGCATTAATAATTCACCATTACACACACACACACACACACAGAGGCAATCATGCAGTTCACATTTTAAGCCGATGTAGTTATTACTGCGGCATAATATTATTTTGAAAGAGGGATTTGCGCGCGATTATGGCGGATATTCGTGTAACGATCGTAAATGACGGATACTGTGGCTGTAATTCAGATACCGCGTTATATCTGCATTACTATCATTCCGAAAATATCGGAACGCGTATCTTAATATCAGGCCCCGATATCGCCGGATTTGTGTTCTTGCATACATCGCACGTTGTGCACAGGCGACGTGTAATTTCCGTATCCGCGGGATTTGCTGGGTGATAAGAAGATTCGCGGAAGAAGTTGTAGTTCACGCCTCAGTCTACGTTGTTAGATCACATGTAACAAACAACAGCACGCGTTTCGTTGTCGTCGTCGTCGTATTAGCATTTGCACGATGATGAACACGACATGTACGCGACGCTGGACATCTAAGCGCGATAGAATCAAGCCTGCATTGTAATGAAAGGGGAAGCGTGGATGGGTGGTGTGCGGGAACGACTATATCAGACAGAGTATACAGTAATCCTGGTGAGAATAATTCTGAAACAGGAAAGCGGAGGAGTTGGGATACTAGACCACATCAAAGCCCGAGCTAATGATGTCGAAAGCTTACTAATTACTCCGCGCAAACCTACGTATACTCAGTTCGTAGCTGTCGGTGATGTATCGTGAATGCATTATAGAGGGATGTTCGCGTATCGGCTGAATTTACGTATCGTATGAAACTTTTGAGGATTCTGCCGATTCAATTCGCGTCGTTGGTTCAACGACCAGAGAGTCGCGCTTATTCGCAATTGATTTTCTCATGACGATTCAAGAAATGAATAAATAAATGCGATTGTTTTCTCCGACAATGCATGCATATATACATGTACAAGTATCACGTCCTAAATTTGGCATTACTCTACTTTTCATTAACGAAGCCTTAAATAATGAAGAGAAGAAAAAGATAAAATACGGGGTATTAATAGACTATGAAAAAGTGAAATATAAAACTTCTTGTTGATAAATCAGAGAAAAATAACGCGTGTTATTTTCTCCAGAATCAGAAACATTCATATTATCAGCAAAGCCATATTTATCCGAACAGAAAATAAGAATATCACGATTTCATCTTTCGGAATTTATTAATACTAGTCGGAAGCGCGTGCCGATCCGACACGAGCTAATCAGACACGATGAGAAAGCTCTCGAGGCGCGCATCTTTCGACTCTGAGGAGTTCGTCGGACATTTGATCGCGAGTATAGGACGCGCGCGCTATCTCGATCGACCTGTGTCAGATTCTACGTAACGGCAACGGCGAAATGGGATTCGAAATGCATTTACGTATTTTGGATCAGGTTCGACGTCCTGGTCAACGGTGGAGGCGCTGTGACGCTTCAATTCCAGCGCAGCCCCTTCATACCTCTTACGAGGACCGTCTTCGTACCGTGGAACCAGATCGTCGTTCTGCCGCCCGTTGTGATGACTCTCAGCAAGGAAGGCGAGTTGTACAAATCCAACCAGCCGCCGAGTCCGGCAGTGGGTGAGCATCGACTCTCTCCAATCATATTTCATTATGCTTTACTTTTTATCTTTAGGACGGTTCGATACATACGCGTGTATGCACTGCGTTACGTACTCTCTCGAGTCGAATCAATAAAAATGTCACTGATTGAATCAGTAGAACGGTATTTCATTGATAATCAGTGAATATTTGTAATTTTTGGTGGAAACATCGCCACTTAGCTCGTTTGTCTTATACTTCACTGATTTTGTGAAACATTCACTGCGAAGTGAATGTTAGCGTTGTCAATTTCGACTACCCGGCTACCCGTGTCTTCCAGTAACTGAGTATACGGTTCATTTCGGGCGTTGTTGTTTATTATCTGTTGTCGTTCGAAAAAATCGATAATTTGTGACATCTGTAATTAATCGTACGCTCAGTTGACACTTAGTTACTGAAAGACTCGGGTACTTGGGTAATCATAATTAACAGCACTACTGAAAATCGTTATTACGTGTCTTCTAGTAGAATATGTACGTACATACACAGTATGTCCCGGTGAAAAGGTAACTGGTTCTATCTCCAAGCTGCCTGCAGAGTCATCTCTGAATCAATACATCCGTTACGTAGTGACACATTTTAGCTGTCATCACAAAAAATTTCAAGGCACTGGCATGTCTGGTTCGTGAGTTATGACGTGAAATGTGATAGTACTTTTTGTATGTTTGTCGAAAAAACACAATGGAACGACGTGCAAATATTTAATTTTTTAATTTTTTAATTGGGCAAAACTGCTACTAAAATGTTTTATAGCAGTGAAGTCACGAGTCGCGAGAACGTTTACAAGTGGTTTGCAAAATTTCGTGATGGCAGGAAGAGCATTGAAGATCCACGGGCACATCAAAAACAACTCGAAACGAAGAAAACATATAAAAAGTGATCGAAATTCTTCGAACCTATTATTGTATGTCTGCGAGACTCATCGAGGAACTCACTGGCATTTCTAAAACCACCTCCATCCCATTTTAACGAGAGATTTGGGAAAGCGGGAGGTCTGCTTTGTGCTTCATTCGTTGACGAACGACCAAAAGTACGCGATTTTTCGACAAAAAAGAACATTGTACTTGGCACCGGCCGTATTCGCGCCTGATTTAGTTCCCTGTGACTTTTGGCTATTTCCAAAACTAAAGCCATGAAAGGATCACGTTATAATTCGATTCAGGACATCCAAAAGGTTTCGACAGAGTTTCTAAAGGCGATTCCGACGAAGGACTTTAAGGACTGCTTCAAAAAGTTTTACGATCGTTTCCAGTGGTGTATGTATTGACTCACAAGGAGTCTATTTTGAATAATAAATAATAGAAACAAAACATAAATAACGCCTTGCGTTTCTTTTGACACCTTTTCACTGGGATATACTCTCTCTCTCTCTCTCTCTCTTTCTCTCTCTCTCTCTCTCTCTGTATGTGTGTGTATACATTTAATCATATGTCATATTTGACGCAGTTTGTTGGCAAATTCAAAAGCCTATATTCGATTGTTGGCAAATTCAAAAGAAGTCTCGATTTCGAGTCCCATCAAGGTGAACATGTTTTTCAAATAATATGTAAATTATATCAATTAAATATAAAAAGATATATTTTTACATTTCTATAATTTACTAATTATATGAAGAATAACGGGCCTTTTCAGAGCTTAATCGTAGCTGTTGTAGCGACATAATATTCATTAATTTTGTGAGAAGATATTTTTTGCAATATCGCAAAAATTTGTATTATATGCTTATTAATTAATTTAATAATTCGATAGAGGGTAATTAGGTAAATATCTGGGGCACGGGATCGGTTCAAGCGTGAAAGATTGATTCAATGCGTACTCTTCTTTGAAGTGTAATTCGATACATCCATCATTACATACTGAACATTTACATTCTCCTATAAAATTAATAAATAATATGTCGCCGCATCAACCACGACTATAAGCTTTGAAAAGGTTCGTTATTCCTCATAGTTAATAAATACAAATATTTTCGGAGATAAAATTATTGACAAATATCTTAAGAATGATTAAGATAGTAAAAAATATGTAATATCTTGTTTTCTGCAGTCAGATTTCACCAATGAAAATAGACGCTACTATTAAAAGATTTTTTCAGCAAAATCTTTCTGATTTACATTTACTATACTTATAACTATGATCAGCAGTGACTATTAGTTATTTCTCTGTGATAATATGCTGTGATTGCACTTGAGAGAGTATGTATTGCCATTCGCTAGATCGAGAGTTACACGATTTTTATCCTTTTCCATAGGTATAGGACTGAAAATCGCACAACTAATTCTAGTTTCAATGGTAATGACGCAGTGTGTACATCTCGTCGCACGTTACCTGTCAACGCTACTAACGTTTCGCGCACGTGCTCGATCAACCGAATCTCCCCCGCGTGCCTGGAGAGAACGGATAACAAGAACGATTTTTTAGGAGCGCAGCTTCCCCCAAAAATCCATTAAAAGGATAATATGTAATTTATCACCCGCCTCTTAAGCGATCGTATACACGTATACATGGTCGAGATGGCTCACGTGTTACTTTAGCATCGCGGGTCTTTGTGAAAACGTCGGTTCTCGAAACTGTTCAACGTGTGTGCTGTCTTTGTTCCGTCCTTAAGTGTTATGCATTTTTTGAGTTACTTATCATTTATGGAGTACAACATAATAGGCTTCCCAGGAATTTCGATGGGACTATTTAGCGAGCATGGACCGTGCTTGGAACACGACCACGAAGTACTACGGCCCGTCATCGTCAGCACGTGGATGCCGGAGAAAGTCGGCGGTTTGCCTGGGAAGAGTTTAGTCTTTGCTGAAAGCCAGGTGAATTTTACTTTCGCAAACGATTTTACGTATAATGTATTATGTGCGTGCGCGCACGCGTGTGTGTATGTGTTATGTATATATATATATATATATAAAACACACATACATAGGATAATTCATTTTAATCTTAACAGGAAAATATTTCGAAAAATATGGAAAATATAGGAAAATGTTTCAGATAAAAGTTGTCAATAATTTAAGATCATTTCAAGATCAACTTCATTTTTTAAATCATATAATTTTTTTTAATACAAGTCGATTCCTCTGTTCATTAAACGTTTAAAAGTACCAGAACAAGGTCATCTAAATACGAATACTTTTCGAGTTATTTCACTTTTTATTCTGATATCTTTTAGTACGAGATATAAAATATCTCATAAAATATTCATTTTTTGATAACATCATCTTAACTTTTTTACATAATAATACGAGAGAAATCGATTACTTATTAATCATTGTACAGAGTGTTGCATCAACATACGACTTATTACGACGGGTTGCCTGCCCAAAGGTGCGCGCATCCAGATAATAACTTCGGATTTGTCGATATAGTCACTCAGATACCTTTCCAAAGAAATTAGTGTTCCAATTTATCATAATTTCAACGAATTCGCATCAAAAAATGATGTTGGCTTTGAAATGATCAGGAATTATTGACTATGCAACAAAATTAAAGTCTTATGTCTCCTTCCAAACCCTGCAACTTTTATCTGAAACATTTCTTCATATCTTCCATATTTTTCGAAATATTTGCTTGTTAAGATTAAAATGAATTACCCTGTATAACATATATATTAATATGTAAAACAACGATTGCGCGTAATCCTATCCAAAATATGACTGTTCCAATTTCGTTTCAACGGTAAGACGATGAACATTTTGCGACAACCAGATTAATTTTTTGTTGACGTCGACATATTTTTTACTACTTAATTTGACACACTAGGTTTCTGTGACTCTATAACTTTTTGATACTTAAATCTATAAATGCGCTTATCCAGTATACAGATATTAAAGTTTTAAATGTACGAAAAGGGTAAATTTGAAAAATTTGTTGCCATCATTATTTTTAAAATAGATAATTTAAGATATAAGAAAAGATAGTACATTAAATTTTGGTAAAAATTACTTTGTTACGATTTATAAAAATCCTTTTCGAATAATTGCATCTTATTTTCGTAACGATTTTCTTGTAACGGACACTATACTTGTAACTAACTTTTTCTTGTAACTAACACTATTGAAGAATCCTATTTTTCTTAAACTAATTCTATATAAAAAAAGGTAAAAAATTTCGCATATACTTTAAAAAATGAATTCTGCTTATGTGCTGCTTATATAGAATAATTAAAGGTTGAATTTCATTATAGGATTTTGCTTTTTGCTTTAGTTCATTTCGCGCACGAGTGCCAAACTAATGTTAAATCTAAATGTTAAATCTAAAAAATGACGACCGGTGACTGATATATAATTAGCGAATGAGTCTGTGACGAGACGTAAGATAGATCTAGAGTGAAATGTTAATGCGAATCTCGATAGCATAATGCTGCGCTATGCGACGATCTAACGAATCCGTGCAGCTTCATTCCGCGAAAAGGACGGCGCGGCGATGCTTTAACCGGACATGAAACGTCGCTTGCAGATCGTGCAGGAAAGCATCGCTATTCCGGGCTCGAACCTCCACTTGATGTATCAAAGCAGCCAGGCTGCGGGCTACCTCTCTACCGTGAGAATGCAACTGACTGGGCCGTTCATTCCGAAATCGCTGACGCACGTACACGTGCACGTGGAGATCGAGGGCTCGCTTCACACGAAAACGTACGAGGCCGATCCGAATCTGACGCACACGTTCGCGTGGAACAAGAGGAACGTTTATAAGCAGAAGGTGTACGGTGTGGCACAGGCGAGGATCTCGATCGGCTACCAGCATTCCACTTGCCCGTCGGTGATATGGGAGACTCAGACGGCCACTTTGCAAGGATTCGACGTTGATATCTCCGACATAGGCGGCTGGGGACTCGATATCCATCACCATTACAACTTCCACGAGGGGATTCTGCAGAAAGGCGATGGCTCGACTCTCCACTTCAAACAGTATCCGCGCACCGTCAAGGTGGTGATGGGTACCGGCTTGCAGAGAAGCTTGGTGTGTCAGAATTGCGACGGCCTCGCGAAGGACGCCCGACTTCTGACCCCGGTGGCGCTCACCAGCGGGCCCGACGGCAGTATTTACGTCGGGGACTTCAACCTTGTACGGCGGATTACCCCCGAAGGAAAGGTCTATACCGTCCTGATCCTGAGGTATTCACAAAGTTCTTCATTCAGTTTCCTTCATTTAGCGCCGCATCCTTTGTGAATTAGAATGTTTGCGAAATGAAATCATAATTAAAGGACGCGGCGCTAATCCAGGAGCCAAATTAAAATAGTCGGTCTGTAGAATGCCAGATTTTCAGAGGATATCAAGGGGACCCTTCATAAATTTATTGTTTACCGAAAAAAATACTTCCCTATATAACTTTATTTAATTATCTGAACAATAAATGTTAATTTTGAGCGGAATTAAGGCAAGTATGTATATGTATAATATTACAAACATGGAGATATTATTTATTTCTTGTTTTTCTAATTAATATTTTATCTATATGTCAGTTGATCTGGTAGAAATGCACACACAGGAACAAGTGATATAAAAATATTTAAATATGTATATATATACCATAGTATATATACCGTGTATATATATATATATATATATTATTTTATATTAATTAAATTATATATATATATATATATATATATATATATATAATTTAATTAAATAAATGTAAGGAAATAAATTTTAAGGACCGGAACCGAAAAAATCATAATTCAAACGGTATCGGTACTTTCATTGTTTAGAAAACCGAAACCGGAACCTTTATTAAATATTTTAGTGAACCGGAACCGGAATCGGGCCGATATTTTCATTCGATCCGAGTCTCTGATTGCAACTGTGCAAAAAAGGATTTTTAATGCATTTCTATGCGTCTGTAGTAACTAATATAATATTAAGAAATTTGCGGTAAAACAGAACGATTCTAAGATTCTCTTATATCTTAATGTCTTTCAGCGCGACTCAAGTGGCGTATCAGTACTACTTGTGCATCTCGCCGGCTGACGGGCACTTGTACATCAGCGATCCGGAGAAGCATCAAATATTGAAGGCCCTCTCATTGGAACAAGTCCAAGATCCCAGCATCAATATCGAGTCCGTCGTTGGAAGTGGTGAGCGATGCATTCCAGGCGACGAAGGTCACTGCGGCGACGAAGGTCCGGCTATTCATGCGAAATTGGCTCATCCCAAAGGTGAGACTCGCAGATTGATGTACAAATTGATGTGTGTCTGCTTTTTAAATTTCTTGAAGTGGGATCTCCCTCAAAACGAGTAAAAGGTGAAAGTATTTTCACTCGAGGCGACAGTGAAAATATTGTAGCTCAAAAATGCAAGAGTGAATGTTTTACTTAAACTTAGAATAGATTCTGACCCCGTACGAGCGATTGTTCGAATTGATCGGAGTGAATTGGTTCTCGTGACAATGAAATACATCAAATTCACTCTTCAGTTTCGAACGAAAACATTTACTCGACGATTCGGAGTGGAAAATTTATTCTGTAGGAATGAAAAATGACTGAACATGCTCATTACGGAAGAGGAGGATGATTTACAATTTTGTCTTTGTTTATAATCTATTTAATTATCTTATTGACTGTCCAATTATATTGGGACATATTAAATGTAACAATTTGTCTAATTTTTCATAGATTATTGACAACTTTCAAAAATTTCCTTATGTTTCCCATAATCTTATAGCTCGAATTTAAATTTCCTATTCTTTATAATTTGATTTTTACTTATTTATTTATTTAATTTAGTTTTCTATCTATCTATTATATACTTATTGATATATATATATATATATATATATGTGTGTGTGTGTGTGTGTATTTCATGCTCTCCCTATTTTCATAACTCTGATTTACTAGAAGTTAATGAATTTCTGGAGATACTGCAGATCCTTCCAAGCTTCACAGTTTCCACATTAATTAGCAATTGTACATGTGAAGTGAATTTTCCACTCTGAATCGTCGACTGAATATTTTCACTCGAAATTGAAGGATGAATCCGACGTATTCCATCATCGCAGGGGTATATTCATTCTGATCGATCGAAACAATCGCTTCATACTTGGAGTCGAGATCCACTCCAAGCTTGAATGAAACATTCACTCTTACAACTTCGAGCGGGCGGTACTTTCAGTACTGTTTTGAATGAAAATATCGCCGGTTTTCGTCTGTTTCGAATGAGATTCTGTCCTAAGAAATTTCGAGATATACTTCAGGTATACCGTGCAAAATATCATCGCTCATAAATCTAAATCCAAAATATCAATATATAAAATATGAGATAATAGGGTGACTTGACGTTATTCGCAGGAATCGCGATCGCGGCCGACAAGACGATGTACATCGCCGATGGGACCAACATCCGCGCGGTCGATCCACGAGGTATCATACACACGCTCGTGGGACATCACGGTCACCACAATCACTGGTCACCCGCGCCCTGCACCGGCGCCATTCCGGCGCACCAGGCCCAGTTACAGTGGCCGACCGGACTAACCCTGAGCCCGCTGGACGGATCTCTGCATTTCATCGACGACAGGCTGGTCTTAAAGCTCACCAGCGACCTGAAAGTGCGTGTAGTTGCCGGCACGCCCCTTCATTGCACCAGTAATGCTAACAGCAACAGCAACGGCAACGGGGAGCTGCCCAAGTTGAACTCATCGATGACGATCAACTCGAAGAAGTCGGACGAGGTGCTCGGCTCGGTGCTAGCCGTCGGTTTCAGTCCCACCGGCGAGCTCTACATAGCCGATCGCGACTCCCACCGGGTGAATTCCATCAGAATCGTCGACTCGTCCGGCAAAATGTCGCACTTCGCCGGCCAGCAGCAAGAGAGATTGCGCGGTCAGTGCGAGTGCAACAACACGACGCCCAGCACCAAAGACATGGACGCGTGCGCCTGTACAGACGACATCAGCAGCACCGAGACACTTCTGTCGTCAAACGCCAAGTTCACCGCGATATCCGCCTTGGCGGTCTCGCCCGACGGGGTGTTGCACGTGGCCGATCAGGGCAGTCTTCACATCCTGGCGCTGCAGCCGTACCTGCCGAATCACGACGAGAGCGGGGAGTTTCATATTCCGTTTCCACCGTCGAACGAGATCTACGTGTTCAATCGTTACGGCCAACATATCTCCACGAAGGACCTGACGTCCGGCAAGACTCGCTACTCTTTCTTGTACAGCAAGAACACGAGCTTCGGCAAGCTGTCCACGGTGACGGATAGCGCGGGCAATAAGATCCAGTTCTTGCGGGACTACAGCAGCGTCGTCAGCTCTATCGAGAACACTCAGGACCACAAGTCCGAGCTGAAGATCTCCGCGGTCGGATTCCTGGAGAAATTATCCGAACGCGGTAGGGCCGAGATCGCTTTGGGCTACGACGGCTCGACCGGTTTGCTTACCAGTCGATCTGGGGTAAGACAGAAATGTTTAACTTCATCGACGATGAATGAATCCCATTACGATGCCACGCTTGAAAACTTCACCGGCAAAATACCGATTTTTTCTGCAAAGTTTACGTTCTATTGGTTTCACGGGATTATAAATGCTTTTCACACAGTGAAAGCACGCGTGAAAATGAATTGGAGGATTGTTCAGTATGTGACGAAAACGAACAAAAAAATTGACATCTCTAGCTGCCAATTAGCGTAAATATTTATCTGAAAAATCTTGCAACTATTGAACGTGTCAATGTTTCCAATCAGGAAAATGTCGAAAAAATATTTTTGTATTTCTATTCAAAATAATTCTATCTAGTTAAATTTAGAAACATAAAAAGATACAAAAAGTTGGTGGAAATTTTTGTAAACAAAATTTTCAAATATCTTGGGCAGATTTTTCGTTAGATATGTTGAGACAGAGTAACGTATATTCATTCCATTCACGCTTATATTTATTTTTACTATTATATGCACTTTCATTTATGTAAAATCTACATGTATATACGAAATATAAGAAGAATAGCGTGATCGTGTTAGTGTTCATGTAACAACAGTTTAAAGATCGCTTCTGCGTTATCGACACTTATTAGATTTGTCATCGATTTGGCGTCTCTCCAATAAACGAAAATTCATTACTGCGATGTTATTACAACATTCAATAATATGTGACATTTTCTAATATGTCGTATTTAATGTTGTATGCAATATCATTATGAACAAACTTTGACACTGATTTAGAGATTTTGATAATGGGAGTGTCATAACATTACAAATAACATTGCGCTAAGGTTCTTTATCATTCTCATAATATTTTTGAAATAATATTAATGAAACGATCGAATTTAAACGTACTATCAATGATATCTATGAATATTGCTCTGCGGCTCTATTTTTGAAATAGTTGTGTGTACATAAGTATTGTCGCCCAACTATAATATGATATGATTATATTTGCGCAATGGTACGTATACGTAATTATTTCAAGAATAGAGATTTTGGTAATGGCCTTTTTATTATTATTTACTGGCTAACCAAAGTCACACATGGGTTAAGTCCATCTTGCATACTTGCTGAAAGTATTATTTTACTTTTACTGCTCATTGCATGCCGAAAGAAAATAGAATGATACTTTTAGCATGAAATCGTGCAAGACAAACTCAGCCATGAGAACATGCGAACATGATTGTTGCGATTACGATAATAGGATTGCACTTCTTATCTAAGTTATCACACATACAATTCCTTGAAATGGTGGACAGAAAGCGAGATTCGAATATATTAAAACAATACAAAAAATAATATTATAATAGCAGAAAATTAATATATTACCAACGTTATTTCTAAGTCCAAATTAAAAGCAATTTTGAACTGTTGCATCGATCTCAAGTAAACATATCAAAGTGTCATTAAAAGTGTTATGTCAAAGTAACATTAAAAAAAATATTTTCTATAATATTTTTAAAATATTTTAGCAATATTCAGAAAAATTATATTACGAAATAATATTTTAAAAATATATATGTAATATTATATTTAAAAACATTCCAAAAATACACACAAAGTCAATATTTCTAAATATTAATTTAATGTTCCTTGCTTACTGGGCCCTTAATCGAACAAATATATTTGGTTGGTCAAAAAGCTTGGTTCCATTTTTTGCCTCTTTCAAATGACAGAGGTGTATGAATATTACTAAAATGTTAGTGAAGAATCATAAGCGGCAAAGGTGCGCGTGATTTCTTGATTATTGAATAATTCCTTTTTATTGAATGTAATAAAGATTAATCTGATTCACTTAATAATATTTTATTGCAAATTTCAGGGAGATGAAACGTACATATACAACTACGACAGCTTGGGACGCGTCACCGACGTAATATTGCCAACGGGCGAGAAATTGAAGTTATCATCGGATCTGTCGGACGACGAAGATCTGTCGGTTAAAGTGTCCGCTCCGTTGCAGGCTTTATCGAAGGGTGACAAGCAACGATTCGTGGAATTCAAGATGAAAAATGAGAAGTCAAAAATGTTGACGATCACTGACGGTGCATATCTAAGCTATTTTTTTAACTTTTCACTTAACCCGTTATTTGTCATATGCCAATCTACTATCAAGAAATCATGAAGAATTACTTACGTATTTCTTCGTTTTTTTTTTTACGTTTCATGAGAGAACGAGAATATTTCCCGACAATATTAATTCTAATATATTAACCTGTGTCCCCGAGATAATGTAGATAATTTTTACGAACAGAGAAGTCTCCCCCTACTTCTCACCAAAACTACTATTTTGCTTCATATTTTGACAATTTACACATGTTATGTTAAAAAAATTTTCCTTTTAATCTCTTCATATTTCTCTAAGTTGTAGGTTTAAAGACATAATCCTATAATAAGGGTTAGTATTCTACGGTTAATCAGATTAATCCAAAGTAACGCATAATTTCTCACTCGCAGGCACGAAGCTGATGAAAGCGATCGCGTTTACAAACAGCAGCCTGGAAGCCTTTCTGCCCGGTGGCGGTCGAGTGCTGAGCGCCGCCACGACCAAGCATCCACTGTTGGAAGTGTCGTTGCCGGTGGAGGCGGAGATGCTGCCTATGTGGAGTTACCAGTTGATATCGCTCGGTGAATTAACGAACACCATGACAACGACGTACAATCTGGTCGGGGACGTGAGTCACTTCCAGCAGACCCTCAACCGAGAGATCTGGGTGAACGACACGAGGGTGATAAGCGTCGAGTTCGAGCAGGCGTTCAGCCGCGAGACGTTCTACGACAAAACGGGCACACCCCTGTTAACGGTGACCTTCGATCTGGCGGGTCTGCCGTTAGTCTGGCAGCCGCACGAGCAAGGCCACAATCTCACCGTAACGTACGATCGGTTCAACAGGATCGAGAGCTGGAAATGGGGCATATCCGACGAGTCCTACGGCTACGATCGGCACGGCCAATTGGCGGAGGTCACCAACAGCAAAGACGGCACGAAGCGATACACCTACAACGACTTCAACATGCTGTCGAAGATCACGCTCGCTAGCAACAGAGAGTTCTCCCTGCAGTACGACGACGACGGTGGGCTGCGGCACATCATCTTACCCTCGGAGACCAAGCATTCCTTCTCTTGCCAAGCCTCCCTCGGTTTCCTCCGAGTCACGTATACTCCGCCCGGCAGCACCCGAGCTTATCTGCAGCACTACAGTCACGACGGGAATCTGCTGCAAACCGTGTTCCCGGGAGACGGGGCTCGCATCGTCTACAGGTATCACACATCCGGTCAATTGGCGGAGGTGGTGCACGGGGACGGCAAGAGCGAGATCCGGTACACCGACAGCGGACTGCCCTCCGAGGTGATACACTCCGAGAGGGACGTGGAGTACAAGTGGGACTACCAGTACAGCGCGGGCCTCTTGGTGGAGGAGCGCATCGACTTCGGCGCCAAGACCGGCCTGAGCAACGCCAAGTTCACCTTCGAGTACGACTCGAACTTCCGGTTGGTCGCGGTGCAGGGCAGAATAGGCGGGCAGACGTTACCGCCGCACACGATGGCGTACAGCCCGAGGTCGGGCACGTTGGAGCAAGTCGGCCAGTTCAAGGTTACGCGGCCGCAGCCGAACGAGACCACCGTGTTCGACGGGACCGCGCTGTTCTCGCGCACCACGGACGACAGGTTCCTGGAGACCGAGGTCACCGTGACCATCCACCGGATGCAGGTGTTCCGGATGACGTTCACGCACGACTCGCGCGGCCGCATCAATCAGACGAGGACGTACACCCGCAACGTCGCCGTCAACACGTACACCAATGTGAAGAACTACACGTGGGACTGCGACGGTCAGCTGACCGGCGTGGAGGCGCAGGAGCCGTGGAGCTTCAAGTACGACGCGAACGGCAACATGCTGTCGCTCACTTATCGCGGTAACACGATCCCGATGGAGTACAACAGTATGGACCGGATAGTCAAGTTCGGCGACGGCCTCTACAAGTACGACAACCGGGGTCTGGTGGTGCAGAACGCGCGGGAGGAGCGATTCAATTACAACGCCAAGGGTCTGCTCGTGCGCGCCACCAAGCGCGGCCGCTTCGACGTGCGATACTATTACGATCATCTGGATCGCCTGGCCACCAGGAAGGACAATTACGGCAACGTCACGCAATTCTTCTATAACAACCAGAAGCGGCCGCACGAGGTCAGCCAGATATACAGCCCGCGCGACGGTAAACTGATGTCGCTGGTGTACGACGACAGGGGGCATCTGATATTCGCACAGGTGTACCGTCACAAGTACTACATCGCCACCGATCAGTGCGGCACGCCCATCATGATCTTCAATCAATACGGAGAGGGTATCAGGGAGATCATGCGCTCGCCCTATGGCCACATCGTTTACGATTCCAACCCCTACTTGTATCTGCCGGTCGATTTCTGCGGCGGACTCTTGGACCAGGTAAATAACTCCCTAGGCGTAACATCAATGCTATAATTTCCCACTCGATAATATAACTGTTACATAACACACGTTATATTGCATGTATGAGCGGGGGAGTATAACAATGTTACTGTTAGTTGGTGTTTGCAGGGCTCAGTGAACACAAATGTATGACAGTTACATACCAGTACAGCAACTATCTCTCTCTAACATTTGACGACTCTTCGACTGAATGCACAATCTAGTTATTATACGTCTGTGGTCTTCACAGTTGACAGTTTGATGCGGGCTTTAAGTGGATTGATCAATTGAAACAAATAGTCCGTCCTTTTTAGTTGCATCGGCAGTGCAGCTAAAAAGAACAAATCAAAGGGGACAAAACCGAAATTCGTTGATTCGTTGAAAACTAATCTCCAATCCTAGTTTGACATAGACTTAACACATTTTGTCGAAAAGTAAATTCAGAATATGGATTATAACATCATTTCACATAATTTTTAATAAGATAACATGTTTTTTTTTTATCTAAGATGAAGATGAATATATTTTGTATTTCTTTCACCAAGATAAAGATTATTTATTTATTCATCTGGATGATTATTTGAATAATTTTATCTAGACAAACATTGGTTAAATGTAATTTCCTATTCATATACGAAGTTGTAATCGTATAACATAAAAATATAATATGTTATTAAAACGTTATATAACGGTTATATAATTTGCTGAAATATTATATAATTGAAATAACGGTTATAAGCTGTTCATTAAATATTAGTTAATTCGTAAAAGTGTGTTTCCAATAATGCGATAATTATTTTACATTAAAAGTGATATTTAGTTAGCGTAATAATATAAAAGTATCTTAGAGTCAAGTCATTCTTTCAGGATCAGAATACAACCGCGCGCTTGTTCGCATATGCTAAGGTAATTTGACTTGCAGGTGACGTCTTTGGTTCACATGAGAAACGGAAAGGTTTACGACCCACTGATCGGCCAATGGATGTCGCCACTCTGGGAGAACGTCCTGGACAGGGTGGACAAGCCAACGCACTTACATCTTTACAGATTCAACGGGAACGATCCGATCAACGTCAGGCATACGGATAGGTCGAGTCAACCGACAGGTGGGAGCCTATTATAACATCGATAAACTCAGTGACGAATTTATATAGAAACTAGAGTGATACCGGAGTATCAGGACTCCATTTCAGTTACTTTTACATAACTTTTTACTTTATTTACTAAGAGTGCTGTTAAGATGAAAAATGATGTCGGCATCAGGCCCCGAAAAGGCAGCATCCGCCACTGGACGAACCAACTCTGCACCGGTCCGATATCTGACGCATTCCGACCTAATTTCAGATCACATATCATGGCTGTCGCATCTCGGATACGACTTGAAGAGCTTAGCGCCGCAGTTGTTCCCGGACGAGCTGCCGGACAGTCTGGTGCCACCGGCGCTCGGCCCGGGCACTTCCATATTCGGCAAGAAGAAACGAATGCGCAACCTGAGCGTTCAGTCCGGCTTCCTCGCGCACATCGCCCAGAGGCATTCCGGCGACGCCGTCAGCCTGTCCGCGCCGCCGCGATCGGCGCTGAAGAAGGACACCAGCGAGCTGATACCGAATCGGCTGGGCGCCGCGTCCGACCCGCCGTTTGGCAAAGGCATCCTGGTCTCGAGGACGGCGGACGGCCAGGCGGTGGTGTCCAGCGTGCCGACTGCCAACGCCATCTATGGCGATGTGTTCACGTCGGTGTTCAATCGCTCGTACTTCCTGCCGTTCACGTTCGTCGTGCACAGCGCGCAGCAGGACGCTTTTTACTTCGTGAAGGAGGAGACGTGGCGGGCGAGCGAGGACCGCGGCCAGTTGAAGCGGCTGGGCGGCCAAGTGAACACGACCTTCCACGAGAACGAGAACGGCAGCGGTAGCGGCGGCGGCTCGCTGATCGACGTGAAGATACATGGCGCCAGTTACGTGGTGAACCTGCGTTACGGCACCACGGCGGAGAAGGAGAAGCAGCGGCTGTTGCATCATGCGAAAACCAGCGCCGTGAGGAAGGCCTGGCACCGGGAGCGCGAGGCCCTCAAAGCGAACATACCCACGTCGGTGGAGTGGATGGCCACCGAGCAGGACGAGATACAGAAGAACGGTGTCGCGAGCAACTACGACGGCGAGTACATACATGACGTGCAACAGTACCCCGAACTCGCCGAGGATCCCTACAACATCAGGTTCGCGAAGAAAGCGGTCGACCAGTCGAGCAAGAAGCGACGCAGAAGGAGAGGTGCGCCGTCCTGTAAGCTCTGGTGGTTGGACAAGATGTGCTAGAAACGTTGTTCACACCGTCGGCACGCCGAGTCGTACGTACCGTCCCCTTCGCGTGGGGACATTGTCCAGTCCGAGGCCGCGCAGACTTTCGATTAGGCGACGAAGCAACCGAAGCAACGAGAGCGAGAGAGAATACGGCTGAGAAAGAAAGGAAGGGGTGGGTGGTGGTGGTGAAGGTCGATGCCGCTGCAGAGTACGACGCGCAGCGTGTCTCTCTGTATATATGCGTACGTACGCATATATATATTATAAACGTACTGAATACTATCAAAAAGTTTTATACCAAAGTCTATTTGTGTATTTCAAAGATGCCAAAAAACACTATAACGTTATTATATATATCTATGTGTATGTGTGTGTGTATGTAATGTATATGTGCATCCACACATATATATATATACATATATATTATAAATATATATACACCGCGAGAAATAGGGTATAGTGTGTAAGAACGTTGAAACACGCGGAAGAACGCGGGTTCTACCGAGCATCGACTCCACGGACCAGCTGTGCGACCGAAACGCGATTGGCAGATCCGCGAAAGCCTTATAGCGACAGAGAGAGAGAGAGAGAGAGAGAGAAAGAGAGGGATAGAGCGAGTGAGAGGAAGAGAGAAAGAGAGAAGAAGAAAGGGAGGATGAGGTCGGGAATAGTGTGTATCATCCGATCTCGCGACTACGAACGTGGAAGGGGAGATAGCGACATTGCGAGATCTCGGAGATCCGACGTGACGTTGACGCAGCTGGAGTTCTTCTTCGCCGGCTCGCCGGATTCGGATGCAATTCGAATACAATGGGAATACGTTCGCGCAAGGCCGGCAAGCTCGTCGAGCTTGCGCTCGAGGCCTAAACAAACGGCGGACCGTAGTTACGCACGCGCAACGGTACGTCGCATTAATACAAGATAACTATAGATACTATATATCTACTATCGCAGAAAAAAAGAAAAAAAACGAGAGAAATAAGCGAAGGAGCAGAGGGAGGGAAGAGGAAATCGGGCAACCGCGCGGCCATTCGTCGTTGAGGGCGAATCGAGAGTGAGAGAAACTAGTCAATACATAGCTTTACATTGACGTAGCAAACTTTTTCGTGATAGGGTAAAGATGATGCGAGGCGAGAGTGTGCGAACCGAAAGAAACCGATGTTGTTCGTAAATGTTACGTAATGATGTGGTGGACGCTACGCATGTGTTCGCTCGACCGGCCCCG
Organism: Dinoponera quadriceps; assembly: GCF_001313825.1. NCBI lineage: Eukaryota > Metazoa > Arthropoda > Insecta > Hymenoptera > Formicidae > Dinoponera > Dinoponera quadriceps. The sequence continues at coordinate 2,361,207 of NW_014554309.1, forward strand.
TTGATCCGCGCGACACCTCAACGTCGTACTTAGATGTTCGCAAATATCGACGTTGGTAACGTGTAACGGTGGACACCGATCACCCGAGAGCGAATGCGGAACGCGTCTCAACAATGAATGGCCCCGAGAGAGAGAGAGAGAGAAAGAGAGAGAGAGAGAGAGAAAAAGATGAAGAAAAACGCGGAATCGAAGCTGGAGCGGTGTCTCCTCTCGATGTCCTCGAAGAAGAGCAGCGATCGTGCGGACTCGATCGTGCGGTCTCGAGCTTGAATTCCGTTCGCGGCTTAGGCAGTTAAGGACGAGATAAATTTGTATTATAAAGTGGTGCTTTTCTTGTACGAGCGAACGAGCAGCTGATGATCGAGCGAGCGAAAGAGAGAGAGAGAGAGAGAGAGAATTGTTGGAATGATGATTGCTACAATGGGCGTGCATGAAGATATGGAATACCGAATAGCGAGACTAAACATATTTTTAACATGTGGATGTGTCCTACCTGTAGCATAAGCGTTCCCGATCGTCGTCGATCGGTAATTAACATTGCATTGTGTGTGCAAGCGTGAGAGAGAGAGAGAGAGAGAGAAATATAGTTGCTCGGGATCGACGGTAGGAATCCCGTTGGTGGAAATCGCAAAGGGAAGAGCGTATCAGTTGATGTCTGCGACGTATAAGCCGAGAAACGAGGAAAATAATAAGAGAGAAAATAAAGTCATTAAAAAGTCGGTAAAATAATACGTATATAACATTATCGCATATTTGTGCTTGCTGGATATGAAACGTAACGAACGTTAACTATGTTTCCTCATCGAGAATAACTAAATGTGTATCCAAAATTAACTGTCCGCCAAGTACCGATCGTTTCATCACCGTATACGCGTGCATGTATGTATGTGCCGATTGCTCGCGCGCGTGAAATCCACACATCGCGTCGAGGGCATTGCCCGTTAGCATCGAGAGCATCCTTTTCGTTATCTCACCTCTCGTCACCTCCGGTCAATCCTTCCGTTTCTACTCCCTCGTCCCCCCCCCTCTCCCCCCTCCCCCTCTCCGCAAACTTCTCCGCAACGGATCCCGAATGTATCTCGCGCGTGTATTGTTTGCTCGCGTCTTCACGAGTGTTCGTATTTGTCATTGATATTTTGCAAAGCGCGGCTTTAGAGGCGACCGCCGCTTTATGGATAGTTAGTGGCACGATACATTGCTGTTTGAATAGATGAAGAAAAATAAACCGTTATTTATATGCTATGTGTGTAAAAGAGGGAGTGAGTGAGAGAAAGTGAGAGAGAGAGAGAGAGAGAGAGCGAGAGAGAGAGAGAGAGAGAGAGAGAGAGACGGAGAGAAAAAAAATGTATAGATAGGAAAACTTTCTAAGATATTTTTACTCGAGCGAGTGTTTAGACCTACACCATTTGACAACGCGAAAAGTGTCTGAAAGGTGTCTGAGAGATGTCTGTAAGGGATGTCCGAAAGATTGGCACGTCTTTTCGATACCTGGGATATCGGGAGATGTTCTTCGGGCGCCTTCGCGTTTGTTTCAGACACCACGTCTGGGTGTCTGGGCAATTATGAATCGCGGTCCAAAACGAGCTCCAATTCGAGATACGCGCGCACTCGTGCCGACAAAGCCACCGGGGCGATCCTTTTTGTACATTTCTCGTTCCTATCGCACGTATGCGCGAAACGATGCGTAGATCGCGAGACCCGTTGAGAATCCGCGCCGTTTAATCAGCATCTCGTGCGCGCAATTATCGTTAAGTTCTCTCTCGCGGACGACGGCGAATGAAGTCGAATCGTTGAGCTGAACTCTTTTCCATCGATTATTTGACATAACTGAAACCGTTTAAATTGACTTCTTGCAAAATTCAATCGTCAATTTGTAAAGCTTCGGCACTTCGAATCAATCCTTACCTAAGAAATCATCTTCGCTCGGGTCGCGTTGTTACCGTACGCTACGATTAACTCCGCTTGATGATCGCGATTACGACCGAAAAGTAGCATCAGCCGACATTTGTCGTTTCGAGAAAAAAAAAAGTGAAATAAAAACAACAAAGGTAATCTCAGTCCGCTTCTTAAAGGCTTTGGCTCTCGACAGGCGAGCAAAGTAAGAGTGCACAGCTTCGAGATTCATGAACATCTGAACACTCACTGTCCTTCCCTGATCAGTTAGCCCCCACCTGTCCGTTGCCTCTTACACACATACACACGCACACATACACGCACAAATACAGACACACATATACATTTTTGATCTTTAACTATATTATTCATCGTTGGGCCTGATAATGGTGTGCATTTAAGATGAATTAACTATTTTTAAATATCACGTGTCAAATTAACGAGTGGGTCGATCAGCTGCAATATGTTGTGCAAATAAAAGCGGAGGATACTCCACTCAACAAGATCCGACTGTCTCGCGGATTACACAATAATAGGAAAAAGGAATTCGCCCTCTAACTTCCGTGAAGTTTCATCTCGTTTTTTGCGAAACTCGTTCCAAACTCGTTCGGCTCCCACAGAGGGGCTCACGACAATTCCATGTACTTCTCTAAATAAAAAAAATGAAGTAGAGCGCGCGAAAGAAAGAATAATTATATAAGATAAATAAATAAATAAATAAATAAATAAGAATAAATAAATAAATAAATATATGAATATATTGAAAGGAAATATATACAAGGGAGAAGCTAGAGTGGCCAATTATAGCAGTAACCGTCGATCCACGCATTACGGCGTGATTGGTTCTCGAGACGCGCGATTTCTTCGGACTCGAAGGCGACTCCATGTCGGTGAGAAAAAAGTAAGAATTCCGTAAACGTGACAGATATTATGGATATGCAGGCGCGAACATATGAGTGAACGAACGAGTGAACGAGAGAGAGAGAGAGAGAGCAAGAGAGAGCGCATGAGTATGAAAGATACACGGGAATAAGCGAGCGCGAGAGAAACAAAAGAGTCAGCCACGCTAAAGCTACTACGACCACTACCCTAGATAGATTACGCTACTTTGCTGCTGATCTAATTGTTTACTGTCACGTGTTGCTGTAAACCTAAACCTAACTATACGATATTATATATATTTTATTTATATAACTTAATCGAGACTGTATTTATTGTAAATAGTCACGATGTTTGCTATGATATGATATAATATATCTGTAATTGGATGGAACCTGCCTGAAACTGCGCCCAACCCTATTCCCCCTCGCAATTATATATCCGTGACACACACACACACACACACATACACGCGCGCGCGCGCGCGCATGCACGACGCACGCACGCACGCACGCACATACATACATGCGATACGGTACAGAGAGGGAGTGGACACTCGCACGACACGCGCACACACTAATCATACGTACACGTACACGCGAATATAAATACGCGTACACCGCGCATAATACGCAGTGTCGATTTACCGCGCAGACGTTTTTAGCGATAACTTAGAGACGACAAACGGAGAGAAAAAGACACATGTATCCGCGCGCGCGCGCGTTGAATTATCATTCACGTCAATATTTCGTATCGTATTGACAGGCCGGTCGACTTGATGTGAAACGCTTGCGAAGTATTGCGCTCTATTTTATTATAGAGGAAAAGAAAAGGGAAAAACGAGGGAGAGAAGAGGACTTATATCCCCTTATATTCGATTAAGCCCAATTCGGACTCTTCGGAGAACGAGAAAGTGTTGAACGATGGTCAAACGAGTATTGGTTGAACGAATAATTTTATAAATGTATTTTTTCGCCCCTGCGTGGTATGTGTGCGTGTTTATCTGTGTGCATGTGTGTGTATATATGTGTATGCGCGCACGCGCGCGCGTATGCGTGTGTGTGTATGCGTGTGTGTATATGTGTTCGTGTAGTGTACATGTCGCACGCGTATGTATGATATGTGTGTCGCGCGCGCGCGCGCGCGTATGCTAAGAACACTTCCCCCGATTCGATGATCATCGTAGAAGTGCCGGAGAGAATGAGAGTGATAGGAAAAAAATGAGGGAATAAGCGAGAGAGAGAATGAGTGAGCGAATGAGAGAGATAGAGGAAGGGGTAGAAGAAGGGAGGAGAGAGAGAGAGAGAGAGAGAGAATAATTTATGGATTTTCCACTTGAACCACTGCCACGCAGCAGACAGCGTCACGACCCAACCAGCATGTCCAATAAACTTACAATATTGCTATCTTAAGTACAATATATTAAGTGTTTTCAGAAAATATATGATCTATATATGATAATAAAAAACGGGAAAATGTTCTTTACTCGTCTTATCATTCATTTTTTCTAACTCGTGTATTTACCTGCGATATTTTCTTTCATTCTCTGTCAAATTAATGCGCGTCATGAATGTGTGTTCGCAAAACAGTCGCTGGCGTATGTTGACCGAAACGCGAGTGTCGCTCCGTAATGTTTCCATATTCATTATTTAACACGTTCGCTACCACCACCGCATTTATGCGGCGTCCCGATTCTTGTATCTGAACCCACCGCCGCTGATGTGCGGTGCGTGTTCTTTATCAGTTTACGATAACGTATTGCAATAAATTTGGAAGTGAACGGTATTGTTGAGCTAAAAAACAATAAAATAGATATAGAATGCCCTTGGTCTAGAGATAATTAGATTTTTATGTTATAAATATATCCTAAAAAGACCCATGTCAATTGGGGACATATTCTAACAAAAAACATCCTGGGCTGTGGTGCAAGATTTTCTTCTCAGACCCTGGTAGCGAACGTGTTAAGGATGCGAAGTAGTCGCCACGGCCATATTGGATTTCCGATGTCATGAGAAATGACATGTTGAGAAGTATTGTGTGCCGTCGCAAATAGAAAAATATTTGAATAAAATACTTAACAAAAACAATAACAATAATAACAAAATAACAATAATAAAACAATACTTAAGATCGCTCGTAAAAATGGACAAAAACTCTCCCCTTTCCTCTTGACAGTCAATAAATAACCGTAAAACCGTGAAATAAGACCCTATTCGTACAGAAACATACACTGTTTCACAGCTATTGAAAGAAGTGGAAAATATATTTCCACGTATAAAATTCCAAGCTAATCTTGGTTTTCGTCCATTTCTACAGGTTTGACAAGTATGTCATAAATCATATCTACACAATTAACCTTTACGGTACAATCATGGTTCTTTAGTGCCCGACCGATTTTTCTTTCGGAAGTTTCTCGAAGCGTCGAAGAGTCCTCCACTCCTAACCCTCCCCACTCCCCTAAAAAAAGTTAGTAGTGGGGAGAACCTGTGTGCAGTGGGTCGACCGTGGCCGTTAATTTCTGTTCGAACGCCGACGGGGATGAATCTGCGCCGAGCACTGAAAACCCATTATTGTACTGAACGTGATGGTCCCTTTTGTGCAAAAACGAGATTTTGGGTGAACCATTTAACCAAAGTGATAAAAGTGATTTGTTAAAAAAAAACAGCTGTTTTTGAAGAAAATGAATTTGGAAAATTTGGAGAGTCGAATTGAGGCGTCAAACAAGTGTTACTTGCATGCGAGGACGAAGAAACCGAGCCTCTTGGGGAGGAGGCGAGCGATAAGGAGGACTTCGTGCTGTCGGAGAGTGAGAAGGATGGATTGGACGATGATGATGACACGTTTAGTCGGACGATCAACCTTGAGGAGGAAGCGCAAGAAAAACCGTCGACTAGCACAGGTCGTCCGAGGGAATATTTGTACGGGAAAAACAATTACAAGTGTAGTGCGAAGGCTCCCGAGTCGAGGGAGAGAAAATCGATTATCAGGCATTCGCCTGGCTGCAAAGGAGCAAATAAAGTGAGAACGCCTGTTGAACGCGTTGACGACTTGCTAAACATTATAATGAAGCATGCGAATGAAGAAATTGACCGGAAAGTGGTCAATTTATCGAGTTAGGTGTATTATTACAAGACAAATTTGGTAGAGATGAAAGCATTCATCTATCGGCTTATTATATTTCGCCGGATTACAAAAACATGGACATGTTACTACAAAAAGTATATGGAAGGAAAACGGCTGCGCAATGTACAGAGCTGTCATGTCTCGCAACCGTTTCGTTTTTTGGGCTCGTGCATACGCTTCGACGATAAAACTATAAGGAAAGATTTACCGATAGAATGACGATTAGAGAAATTTGGGACATGTTTGTTGCAAATTGCAAAAAACACTATGCTCCTCCGCAGAATTGCACTGTAGATGAAAAATTGCTTTTTGATTTTAGAGGGAAATTTTTGCGATAGTTTACGCCAAAAGTAAACTCGATATGTCGATATGTAAAGATATGGTATAAAAATTATGTTTACAAATGATTCTAAAACGTATATGTTCATTCCATATATAGGGAGAGTTCTAACTAAAAGATTGGAAAATGCCAGCTTATTATGTGCGCGAACTTTCAAGCCCGATTCACAGAATCGGCAAAAATATTACCTGCGACAATTGGTCCTCTTCTATTGAACTCATAAATAAACTGAGACGCGACTTACTCCTGACGTTGGTAGGAACGATATGAAAAAATAAGTGTCAAATTCCTATTGCCTACGTATTTTTCGTGTGACTGAGGCCTCATTTCATAGCTTGCTTTCGGCTTTACATTGGGTGTCGAGGGGAAAGGAAAGAAGCCGGAACATTTTACCATTATATTGAAGTGATTTCACGTGTCCTTTTATTGAGATTTCTTTTTATTTTAATAATGGCATGCAAGATTTTTCAACACTTTTCACGCTTCTGACGTCACGAATCCAATATGACCGCGGTGACTTCCCAGGAACCATAAACGTTAACTCCAAACTTTTTTCTAATAACGTTATTAATATGTATGCGAATATATGCAAATTATATATGTTGTAAAAATATGTTTCAACGCAATCTCTGATAATTTAAAGAGCTTTTTAGTTTTTTTTAGTTTTTTCTGATAAATAGTTTAAATTTAAATGTATATTTGTGAGTTATTTTTTTTAATATTTTATTACTCGTTTTATTACCGGAGGACTTTATATATTTCGAACATTTCTTCATTTTTATAATTACTATTATAATGAAAAACAATGTAACTGTATGATTAAATTCTTGATTAAAATATAGTTTTCCAAATGCTTCAAAGCGCCATATAGATCAAACATAGTGTTTTTCCTGGAATGTTTGTAGTTTTAAATGTAGGTCCTATCTTCAATAACACATTTCTCTTAGTACGAACTCAATATTACTGAAACGCAGGAAAAAATATCGAATATCTTAAACTTAAATCGCTTTATTATTCTTATAAAGAAAATTTTAAAAACTTATTCGTACACCTAATAATAATTTTTCGTTGCCATTTCTCGTCCAAATATATATTACACGGAAAATGATGAGAATATTCATTTTCCAAGCTGATCTCTCAGTTGAATTCTTATAATAAAAATTTATTTTTATCTAAAGTCTAAAAAATTCATATTAAAAAAGACATCTTCAACTTCTTATTCATTTCTTATCGAATGTCGTACACCAATTCTGTAAGAGATCAAAGCCAAAGAACATTTTCTGCTTCATTATTGAAAAATATGGTAAAAAATATCAGACAGCCATTTACGGAAACGTGAAATAAAGAGTTCTTACCTTCAGATAATGTAAACGTCATTTGTGCGTGATTTTCAGCTTACACGGTGGAACTTGACAAGTTTCATCAAAACTTATAATACGTATTTAATAGAATTTGATTTTTATATTAACACATTACGCGCGCTGTAAAAAATATTTGTAAACTTTACATTGAGTTTACATTTGATAATATACTGAGAAACTAGAAAATAATTGTAAAATACTTCTCAAGCTCCTCGAGCTTGTTTCTTTTGATTTTTGTTGAGGTTACACCTCATTGAAATTCGCCTGTTATTTTTCGTGCTTGAGAAAAATTGGTTTTTAATTTCTATGTATAATATACTATTAACATGTATTATTTGCAATATCTAATGTTATTACATCTAACGAGATGTAACGTTCAAAGAAATCGACACTGAATTATAATAACACTGTATTTATTTGTATCGTTCATAAAATCTCACTATCGGTAATAAATTTGTCAAACAGGTACGACTTAACAAGCTAGGATTACACTTAACGCTACAAAAAGAGGATCCGATCGTTATTATATTATTTGCGACGATTGGGGAAGGAGAAGGAGGAAGGAAGAAAGGTGTAATAATTCATTTAATTATGAACAAAATGATTAAAAACACCAATATAGTGGTCAACACTCCAATGGCTACCCATTGTCTTCGATCTAAAACAAACGGAAAGTAATATCACATGCGTCTCACTCATGAATGAGATCGGGATTAAAGTTATATGATATTGGGCTCTTTCGAAAACGCTCATATGCAAATGCAACAATGTCTTGTATAATTAACAATAATCGTTAATACTTCTAAATATATAATTTATTTATTCAACATTCTCATCTGTGTTTGTCATTCAACGGGAAACTCGGCAAAATTGCGAGAACGACACACGTTGAACTTAGATAAAAAATATATATAATACGGAATAATAAGTATATAATTATAATTGTAACATATGTATAATAAAAAGTAGCGAGGAACAGGAGTATTTATAATCGTTTACATTTGATAATACAAATCGGTTCTCAGTTTTTTATTCGTCAATATTCTCTTTTCTTTTGCCTTTTTCACAATTGTTCATAAAGATGAGAGAGAGAGAGAGAGAGAGAGAGAGAGAGAGAGAGAGAGAGAGAGAGAGAGAGAGAGNAGGGAGAGAGAGAGAGAGATAACAATAAACTACATCTTCGAATTCGGTTACATGTAACTAGTATGCAATCTACGATCCTCTCTCAATTCACACAGACATTCCCTTGACTTTCGCATGCACGAATTATCGTCTTTCTCAACGAGGAAAAATATAATTGTTATTCTCAATATTCCTTCCTTTTTTTATTAAACTATCATATATCTCTTTTAATTTGGAAAATCTCCTATACTCCTATTCTGGAGTATCTTAATATCGCGGTGTTTAAAATCTTATAGTAATTTCAATTACACTAATTCTAATTAAAAGAGGTAATATATTTCGGTTAATTATTTAACTTAAGTTAAAGTAAACTATTTAACATCAATAATTCATTTACCGTCAATCTTTTCAAAGATACAGAATTAACACGTGCGATTTCGAGGATAAATTCGAATATGAATTTAATCTCTCGACCTCTCTGTGTGTTCGCAGAAATTCAAAATTCCATTTCCAAATTTTGTATATCTGCGACTTACTTCTATCATATATGTGCATATACGCATATACGCGGCTGTAGCATGCCACAGAATAAAAATGTTTTCGCGGGAACTCAAGTTCTAATTCAATTCTAATGGCGCTTGCGGTTCTAAAGAACGCCTATTGAACCTTTCAGAAAACAATCGATTACTTCACTAATTCTGCTGCAAGTTAGAATTCGGTTTTCGGAGCAACCAATTTTGTTTCAGGCGAAAACACTACTAGCACTCTGACTCATTTCAATCACACACGCATGTGCGACTGAAGAGATATACGTTATAGATTGAAATTAAAATTAAAATTAAAATTAAAATTAAAATTAAAATTGAAATTTAAACTTTCGTTTGCCGGTGGGCACAATCACATATTGCGTGTGTGTTCAATCTACTCAACTCTTTCCGCCGGTTAGATTACGTTGATTAACTTTAATTACAGGAGCACTCCCTCTGAGATCTCCAACTGGTCCGCCCTGCTTTCGACACTAAATAACGCGATAAAATTCGCACTATCCTCTCAAACGAGGATATTTCGATACTTTTGTTAATTAATTACACATAACAAACTACATCATCTTACGAAGCAGCGGTAAGGACTAATATAATTAGGTCTTAGATGTAATATATATATGCAAATATATATATATATACTATGCGATCTCTACGAGCCGCAAAATATTATACATTCGCATCTAATTAAACATCTGAAATATTATTTAACATTCCTAATTTTGTGCTTTTGATGCCACAAATAATTTCGAAAAGAAAAAAAAAAACCCAAGCAAAACAAAACGCGTGCTCGAGATACACAAGGAGGCGGATCTCATGATCTCCTTCTATGATTTTCCGACTGAACAATTATAGAAACATATGATTAATTAGTCGCTAGAACACAGAAAACAGTTGGTTATCGTGGTGGATAAGGAGGAGAAAGAGGAGGGCTTATCAGTGACAAGGTCGGAAACGCTGGAGGACGCGGTGGTAGGGGCGGGAATATAATTGTTATAGTTACCATTACTCATGTGAAGCACCTTTGCCATTTTCTTCATTGTTGCATCCAGCTTGGAATCCGTTGCTTCCAACTCGTTCCCAAACTCATCTAGCATTCTGCAAAAAGTAAGTATCGTAAATACATCCAGAATATTCAAAACTCTGTCAGTTCTTCATTATGAAGCGTTACAATTATATCTTATATTTTGTGATGGTTGAAACAATCTACCATTATAACATCTTAAAAGTTAATTAATTTGAAGGAAATATGCAACATTTATCCTTAATAATTAATGAGGAAATATACCTGAAACAAGAGAGCGCGGAACTAAAGTGAAAAAATGTCATAGAAGATAACAAAGGAATTTATTTACACAGCCTGTTCATCCAGTTCACTGTTGATCTGCCTGGATACTGTTTTTAAGGTACCAACAGTCTCACCAATCATATCTAGCTGTTCATCCTGTTGTCTTATCATGGTATTCTGCTGATGCATCGTATCGTTGAGAAATTGTCTATTCGGACTGTCGATCTCATTTTCCAGCTTACTATACTTGGTAGTACCATGATTTGTGGGCATTCGTGCTGGACTATTATCCAACAGCGGCTGGAAAATAGAATATATAATATTTACTCATATATAATTATCTCATACATAATTCTGTCCAGCTTGTATCAAAAGTATTATAAAGAAAATGTTACGATATCTGTAATAATTGATCAGAATAATCAATAACCAGAATCAGATTATTAATGGTTAGTCAATAATAGTTAAAAATAATCAATAATGAGAATAATCAGTAATAATTGACAAATATTATAAACTACAGGCGTCAGTGTGAAATTTAGTTTTAGGATTCTTTATCGGTTAACATATTAACATTGAGAAATACGAATAAGCTTGCACACCATTGTTGTTGATCCGAGTATGCGAACCTATTTCTTACTTTTACAATACACAAACTATCAAAATAATATTATCCATTGATTGATAAGACTGACATGACGAACCATCCCCTTTTTTAAGGTTACGCGACAAACGCACCCGAGTACATCGTCAATAGTGAAATAATTTTCCGATATCAAAAGATTGACAATGCTACCAACAGATGTCGCTACCGCTTTCGTTCTACACACGTATACCTTTAAATTTAAATTAGAATCTTTAAGCCGCATCCCAACGAAATTGTATAGCCGATTGCATATAGTTCTATCATCGAAAGCTACTTTCTTATTATAGTTAATTTAATATTGCATATAATCTATTATTTTTTTAACTTTACGTTTTACTTTTAACATAGTTATTATTATATATAAATTATCCCAAATATGATTCTAAGTTATGTGTATGATGTATAAATAAAGTAAATATTAATAATGCTATTCTTAATTTTTAATAATTAAATTCCCACGCTATTTTGCGGTCACAGAGTACGGTCTAGATATATATAAATATATATATCAAAGTATATACACAGTATATATATAGCAAAATATATGCATTAAAAAAATAAATCGTCAATTTTAACATTTTTCACGTGTCCTAGAAAGTCCATTCTAAATTTTGTATTAAAATAATATATTCGTCGCATGTTACTTCTTAACACATTGAAAATGTTAATTATTTGACACAAACATATTTTATTTTACATTTATATCCCAAACTAACCTCTTTACTGCTTTCTCAATAATCACTGCAAATTTAGTAATTCTCAGTATTAAATTTCTGCAAAGGTATGTTTCATCACTACTCATGTACTACGCTGTTAAGCATTACTATTTAAATATTTATATTAATGATATGACAATATTTAATCACTGCAACCCTAAGCACTGAAATATTTCGAATCACTACGAGTTCTATAATTTAATCGACATTACGAATTACTAACAACAGTGTTTTAAATATTCAAAATAAGTAATTTATCGCTAGTCTAACAGTAATAAATTTCCATAATAGGATAGTTATGACGTTGGGATATAATTAGAATAATTAGTATTAAAAGTGCAATACAAACCTGTCTCGCCGTGCTGTCACGATCCCGGCCTCTGCTCAGATTCAACTTGTCCTTCATAATCTGCAAAATATTTACAAACGGATAGCATTAGTTTTACGCAATCGTGAATTTAACAGAGTGCCATGTTAGTTGTTAATTACTTTGACTTCCTCACGTGCTTGCTCGATGAAGCTCCGCTGAACCGTCAACTCTTTGTTGTCAATCTTAAATTTTGTCGGGTTTTTCTCGACAATACGTGCGTACACGTTAAGGATAAAAACATACAGAGAATTTGTTCGAATCATGCAAAAAAACGTCATTCGTCATACGATTCGCGAAGTTTGCATTTGGAGGAAATCTATATCTAAACATCCTAGTGAAGAGAAATCGATACATAAGACAACTTTGAGATATCTTTAAGAGTTCTTTAAGAAATATTCTTAAGATATTTTTCAAAGAACTCTTAACGACAACTTAAAATTGTCTTATGTGTCGATTTTGGACATTTTGCTCGCTGAAATCGATCAACCAAGTACGACTTTGTCGTCGTCCGTGTTCGGATAAATGAGCGATAACGCAATTATTTATTTGAAATTCGCGAGCTTCAATCGATGAGGTGCTGAGCGTTTCTTTTGGTCTGTTCTGTTAAGCTAAACTGGTTGTATTAGTTCAAGAAATTTATGCACACTGAAGAATGAGTATCTTATGTGTACGCTTCATATATTTCAATCTGTGTACAAATTTCTTGAACTAATGCACTAAATGCAGCTAGTTCAGCTAAAAAGAACAGACCAATTTAAGCACATGAAGCTATTATCGTTATTAACATTGGTGTGCAAAATTTTTTGCATCAGCTATACCTTTGTAAATACTTCGAATGTTCTATTCCAATTAGTGGAGTTATTTTTTTCACATATATAAACTATCATTTAAGCAAAAATATTTGTCGATTGTCTCGATTTCTTCAAAGTTTGTAGGTTAAGGCTTTAAAATAAATTTATCATTTCATCATTTTATCATTTCACCACTTCATATCAAGTTAGATCTAATGAAAAGTTGTGTGAAAGCTATGAATAAAGATGAAGGAGATGTTAAACATTTAAAAAAATATCCCCCAAAATTAGTAATGCTAAAATAAAAGGGGGAATATACATCGGCTCTCAAATACGAAAACTGCAAAAAGATACAAATTTTAATAATGTCTTAACTTGTACGGAAAGGAAAACGTGAGATTCATTGAAGAATGTGCTTGAAAATTTTGTGGAAAATAAAACAGTGAAAATTATATAGAAAGAGTGACAAATATATTAACTTTCTTTCGAAGAAATGAAATATAATATGTCACTAAAAGTTCATTTCTTACATTCACACTTAATCTTTTTCCCGGAAAATTTTAGGTGCTGTTAGTGATGAGCGAAAGATTCATAAAGACATTTTAAAGTTCAAGGAAAAATATAAAGGAAAAAATAATGCCAAACATGCTTACGGATTACTACTAATATGCTATAATATAGATCGAGATACGCCTCAGACATCGTACAAACGCAAATTAGAATGTAAAATTCTAAAACGCAAATCACATTAGATGGATACGTCTATGCGTATGTGCATTTACAAACACGTGCGCACGTACACATACATACACATACATGTGTCAACACAAATGTCATTTTGTGAGTATATCTTTTTATTTGAACGTAAAACGCAAGAATTCTTGACATGCGCTTTCCCGCTTCTTACGTCATCAGACAAGTTGCAGCGATTACCCAGGAGCTTTAACGTGGCATTAATAATATTTTGGAAAAATTTACTTTCTATGTTATGATGTCACGAAAACCTCCGAAATTGTCGTTTTTGGCCTTGCGTTTTCGTCAATTTCTCGGCCCGTTATCGGCTCGCTGATCGTCATTCGAATCTGTCAGGAGCGCTCACACGGCAACCGCGTGTGCGTCGATGTTGTGCCGCTCGCACGTTGCCTGGCAACGGCGCGCGGACCGTCGCGCAAATTTCGAATATAAGCGTGCGCCGCTCTGGACAACGAGCTTCACCGGCCACTCACAGCCACTCATGCGACGTCTGGAATTCTAGATGAATAGAGAAGCGGCAGATGCGATCGATAGGCGCGATATATCGAAAGCTGCCTATTTCTCCGCATATCACAGTAGGAGATGTCAAAGTAGGTTAGCCGCTTTTGGAAGCTGGCTTATGCATCATATAGAAGAAAGCAGGTTAGCACAAAATGCGCGTGAAGCATAGCTCAGGCACTCACGGTCATATATTAGAATTGGCAGAAAAGTTGAATGACAAGAACAAGCTGCAACGATAATTCATGTACAGGTGTAAGTATTATGGCGCTGAATTGTGTGACTTAACTAGCCAATCAGACGATTTCCTTCAACGTCGCTTCTCTGTTTATCTAGGATTCTAGCGGCACCGAGCTCCGGCTCCTCCTGGAGACGGTGTGTTCTCAACTCCCGGATCTGCGTCTACCGGGACGCTACGTTAGCCGTCTCAGCTATGAGTTCGCGGCAACGAACAACCGAATCCTACCGGAACACAAACAGGATGTATGTTCGCCGTCTCCGTCTGCCGTGTATTCACGACAACCTTCTGATCCCGTTTGGGCGAGTTTCGTGGTAGTGGCCTCGCCACTGCTATTTCCCGCGATTGAAGCGACCACCGACACTTGAAATTTCGCGCCTAAACCCGGCTGTACCTTGCTTACTGTTAACCGTACACCGGATATAAATACCGTGTTCACCGTATACCGAATACCGCAATGTAAATACCCTGCCCACTGTATACCGCATCCGCAATGTAGATTCCGCGCCCAACGTTACCCGAATATTGTATACTATCTTGTTAACCGTATACCGCATCTACCGTTAACTGTTTCGTTTTCGAACCGGCGTGCAACGAGGATCGCTTCGTTCGATCCCCCACGTCTTATCACTGCGTTTTTTAATTTTTTCTTTCTTTCTGTTCGTCTAAGCCAGTTAAAATTTATTTTGTTAACCGAACCGAGCCTTTAATAATTTCACCCAAAAATTTAACCCGGCAATCCGGCGAGCTGGCCCCAGATACCGCTTACGAAAGCGCGAATTAAATAATTAGCCCTTCGAGAAAACCGACCGTTTTAACCATTTTGATATCATTTTTTTCAAAATTGTGACGTGATAGCGAATTTTGGACGATTTTGGATTCGTGTTCAGCTGGCAAAAAATACATCGGAAATGACTATTCGTCTACACAGCACATGTTATCTGAGAGACGTCCTACAGACTTCATTTTGGGATATCGAAATAACCGTAGCATATCCCAAAATGGCCTCAAAAAAGTTTAAAAATTGTAGTTTTATGCTAGTTTTTATTTCATTATGGCGTCTAGAGCCGTCGACCAAAATTATATTTGCTTCACACAAAAATATCCATTGGATATCTAGCAGATGCAAAAGTGTCCGTTTGTATCCTACGGATCTTAAATAATGTCCAAAGGATATCCGAGAAAGCTCAAGAAGTATCGTAAGATATATTATCATAAGATATATGTATCCAGATAGCACATAAACATATGTCGGTCATTTTATAGTTACTGGAAGTCATTTGTAACGTAATATGTTTAATATTTGAATAGTAGTATTCACTAGCGAGAAATGACTCGTCGAACCAATGTCGACTCGATATAATTTCAATTATTTTGATGTCGGTTCGATATACATTTCTCGCCTGATCGAAGCAATGTCAAAATTACATTATTACTAATGGCACGACATCATGATTTACATTTATATTATTGATAGCAATTTATATTATTTATATTATGTAAAGCAAAGAGATATGGCAGAATATTTGGATATTGTGAGATCTCAAAAGGATATCATGAGATAAGAGGAATTACAATTCTTAAGATGTCGGAGTGTCAGAATTCATTCGAATTTTCTCGGCAAGTTATTCTCGTTTCTGACCGCATAGAATCATAAATCCTTTTACATGGTGATACATATGTTAATGTAGCTTGGGCCGGGTTGACTTTATACCGAAAACGAAAAAAGTTTAAAAATTGTAGTTTTATGCTAGTTTTTATTTCATTATGGCGTCTAGAGCCGTCGACCAAAATTATATTTGCTTCGCACAAAAATTCTGTAAGTTATATGAACAAAAGAAATCCAGGCCAGGAGTACCATCCCGTGACCGTCTACTTACAACTAGAAATGTGTCGTTGCGCATATATATGGCAAAAAAAAGCTGTGCAACGACACCAATTCGATAGTTGTTAGTAGATAGTAACGGAATAGTATTCCAGTGCCTGTATTCTGTAACCTTTAACGACGGTTTCGTTACCGTCACATCGTCGGTGCGCAGGTATAACATATGACAATTAAATAACCAGCAAGAAGTCCCGAATTTATACCACTGGATTTTTTCCCCCCTTTGGGAACACATGAAAGATCTAGTCTACCAGAATGAGATTCGTGATTCAGGACAACTACGGTAATGGGCAGTCAATGCCTACCGATGTCATCCGCGAAGGAAAGACTCCGATAGCCCACATAGATGATTGGCTAATTTAATATAAAATTGTCTAATTGGTGGTCCAGCGGAAAGACTCTAGGCATCGGCCGATGTGAATGGATGTGTGCTATCGCACCAACGAGATCCTCCCTCCAAACACTTTTCAAAAAACTTGAAACAATTTATTAATTTGTGCTAGAAAGTATGTCGAAGTCAACGGAGAAAGTTTTGAGCATTTTTTATAAAGATTTCAACAAAATAAAGGACACTAAACAACATTTATTTCAATTTATATTTTCTTATGAAATCAACTTCAATAACTCCCGTAATTCCAACAATTGTTCGGATTCAGACATGTTTCTTAGGCATTTTCGATTTGTTTTCTCATGTGCTAAAGCCGCTGTACCAGTTTCGACACTGAATTTAGAGAAACTCTGTATAAAGTAAAGAGATATGGCAGAATATTTAGATATTTCAATAGGATATCGTGAGATCCCGTTATTAGAATTGACCAATTGGAAAAAATAACTGATGCACAATACCGCAATAATCGAAAAAGACTGTCAACATGACCTTGATTTTTGATCGATTTTGATGAAGTCTTCTCGGGCTTACCTCGCCTTTAACACGTCATTCACTCCATTGTTGAGCTGTTTCGGTGTCGTACGCGTAAATCCATGTCTCGTCGCCATGCAAATTCTTTGCTCAACATGTTCAAATTCAACGTGTTAAAAATCACAGGGAGTACTTTCCTCAATCACAAAACAAATTTTGTAGACTGAGAAAGGTTATGATATAAAATTTTAGGCCGAGATTAAAAACAGTTCTACCAATCTAAAAAATGTTTCTTCAATATGTTCGAAGCGCGCAGTTTAAATCCCGGCCAATCTCGGTAATTTTTGATCACAGTAGTATGGCAGAAAAGCTGCACATAGTTGTCCGATAGTTGTCAGTAAACGGTTACGGAATAGCATTCCAAGGTAAAGTGTGCTATGTAGGATGTCATACATTTAATGGCATTGATAACGGTATAATGTAATGTTACCAATGTTACCACTATATTATCGAAATTCCTGCCGAAACTCCGGTAGCCACTCTGACATATTCTTAAAGGCACAAGACAAATATTGTGCGTTACAAAATACAAAGACTTAAGGAACGAGACATTGTCTTAAACCGATAAATTAGTCATTCCGCTAAGGCTCTGACTCACAATGACTGTCTTGTGTCTGCAATTTTAAATTAAAGAGCCGTTCTGTGTTTTATCGACATCATAAATTGCTGTATAACAAAAAAAAAGTGATAATTTAGACAAAGATTTGGAGCATGGAACATTGTCTAAAAATTATTAAGTCAGCTATTCTGCTTAATTAGCCGATTACACGGGTTTCACGACACCTCACGTAGAATGAGACACGGAGCAATGGCAAAGGATATAGATAGTATCCTCCAGATCGTCGAGATCCCATTCGATGGAGCGTAGCGCTTTCCGCAGCTCGGTAGTGGTCCAATCGAGCTCGTCCCGCGAGATCGGCGCGGCGGCCGCAGATATTCCACCACTCACTGGTGTGTTCGGCGACGCGACCGCGACATCCTGTAACTCGTTCCAGCGTCCGTACAAGCCACGGTTCTTGTTCAACGCCTTACACACCTCGCTGAAAACAAAATCCGCGCGTTCACGCGCAATCGTTTAAACGACCGCCGCCGCCGCGCGCCTTCGGGATCTATCCGTGCCAATCACAGCGAGTGCAGGCAGGATCGATCGGGTCCGAATTCAAATTTAAATTCTCATCTACGACACGCTTCGATCGCGTATGTGTATATGCGACTGGCGAAATACAGTTGGTATGATGTATGCTATATCTGTGGTCATGTATGGCACTGGACGGAGCATACGGCTTAATTTTTGTAATTTTTCACGTTGACAGGCCTAGAAAGATAGAAGTAAATGTTCGGACACGGAACTTTCCTTCTACTTTCTCTTCATCGGTTGAATTTTATCTGACGAGGCGAACAGCACCGTATTCTTACAAGTTCGAAATATCTTGAACGTATTGCGATCTATAAGTATGCAACGCTGTATATAAATATCGCATAAAACTGATATTATTATATACGTAATGATTACTAAATATGATTTTCTACTTTATTTATGCAATGTTTATTATGTAAAAAAAGTGTTCACATATTTAAGTGCGTTTTGACCCCGGGCTATATTTCGAAATCGTTAAACCAGTCGATAATTAGTAATTAGGTTAGCATTTAGTTAATTAATCACGATAAAAAATCTTTGCTTTTTTACCCTGATTGATTAATTAAATATTAACTTAATTTCGACTTCAATTTCGCAACGCAGCCCCGGTCCATATGAATTCCGATTGTCCATTTATCTTGGTTTATTTTTTGTTCCTCCACTAGCTGTACTAGCTTACGAGGGTGGTTTGATAAGTAACTTGGTTCTCATACTAATAGAGGATGACAGCGATATCTGTATATGTGATCATAAAGTGAGCATAAAGTGTCCTTTCTATGGATGAATATTCTATATTCACATTCAGTCATTCTGACAGTAATTTGTTGTTTGACGGCTGCTTAAACAGAAGTGTTTCGAGTGACAGTGAAAAATGGATAAAATTCGAATTCATGGTGTGATTAAATTCTTCTTTCTAGAAGAGAAAACAGCA
The DNA here is from genome assembly GCF_001313825.1 of Dinoponera quadriceps. Taxonomy (NCBI): domain Eukaryota; kingdom Metazoa; phylum Arthropoda; class Insecta; order Hymenoptera; family Formicidae; genus Dinoponera; species Dinoponera quadriceps. Next base: position 2,380,640 of record NW_014554309.1, read on the forward strand.
AAGGTAATGAGAGGATTTCCCCTACATTGGGTGGCTCATGTCCTTCCTATGAAACCGTTTGACTTTGAGTAAATGAATTCAAGTGTGATAGAATAAACATCGAAGATGCACAATATTCTGGAACCTTGAAATTAGCTGTGACGCCAGAAATCATCGATAAAGTCCATGATATGGTTTTGGCCGACAGACGAGTGAAAGAGCGCGAATTAACAGAGGCCACAGGCATCTTCACTGAGCAGGTTCATTTCATTTTGTATAATGAATTGCACATGAAAAAACTTACAGCAAGATGGGTGCCATGTTTGCTCACACCAGAGTAAAAACGAATTTACATGCGAACATCAGCCGACTGTTTGCAAGTGTTTAAGAAGAATCAAGCGGATTTTTGCGGCATTTTGTAACCATAGACGAAATTCACCACTATATCCTGGAAACGAAATAGCAGTCGAAATAGCAGTGGACCGCACGGGGCGAACCGAAAACTTCGAGGGGATTATGTTGATAAATAAACTACGTTATAAAACTCAAATTGTTATCTTTAATATCAAACCAAATTACTTATCAAACCATCCTCGTATATTAGTTTTCCTTTCCTCTTTTTCCCACTAAATCTCAAAAAAGATATGAAAAGAGAATTAGTGCAAGCTAGTGCAGGAACAGTGCCAGTGAAGGAACAGAAAACAGATCTCTTGTTTCCTTCTATGGCTGATGGCAGAGAACGAGACGTAATATAGCACACTTTATCCGATGAACGTTCTAATTTGATGGATGTCCTTAAGGATATATAAACGTCTTCTAGATATCTTTAAGATAACCAGATGTCCTTTGGAGGTCTGTATTGTATGGGAAGCGATTAGGCCTGGCAGTTGATTGTATATCTCAAAACGAAAAAAAAATTACAAAAGTGAGCAAATTCATTAGACGTTAACCATAAATGAAATTATAAATATCCTAGTAAAAACTTCTAGAAAAAATCTCACAAGTAAAAAGGTCTCGGAAACAGAAACCATCTCCGTCTTTGTTAAAGGATTCGATTACGCAATAGCAGCCACCGTAATACCGAAGACGGAAATCATAAGCAACATAAAATTCTCCATTTACATGCTCCCACAAGAACAGGCAGACGCGTAAAAGACCACGCTTAAAAGAACTGATATACTAAGTTATACTAAGAAAAACTCCCAACACAAAACTTTTTCAGAGCCAACTCGCCCTAAGGCAATTGAACAAGGACACGGATTATCATTCTTCCAGTAGACAAGGGCAACATCCATATTAATGGGCATAAAAAACTATAACTCAAAAATACAGGTCCATCTAGCGGCGGACATCTATGAAAAACTGAATAAAGATTTCACTTCAGCCTTGAAAATGCAAACTATTAAGCTTATAAAAAACAGCAAACTCCCAGACCTGGTAAAAACGGGCGGGTTCCGATTGCTCACAGAGATAATTGGCTAATTTAACATAAAATTTTCTATGATAATTGGTGGTCCAGCGGAGACTTCAGGCATCAGCTGATGTAAGTGGATCGGCTGATGTGTGCTATCGCACTGTGCGCTAATGGAATCCTCTCGTGAAAACCAGCCTAGTATCAAAAAACCCCGAATATTCTAGATTACATAGTTTTCCCAAAATATACAAGACCGGAATATCGCTAAGACCAATAGTTAGCGCCAGAAACTTTCTGACATATAAACTGGCATACAAGCTAGTCAAAAGACCAGAGCCACTCACGGAATAAATCAGGTCCATTATCAAGAACTCCGCAGACTTCATATAAAGAATCCAAAACATCCTACTCCTGATAACATATTGGTGAGCTTTGATAGAGACCCTATATTAGGACCTGTGTAAATAAGGACAACACATCACCATCAATAAAATCAAATCTTTAATTCACATCTCACCGGTCCTAATTCCTCTAATAGAACATTGTCTAATTAACACGTATTTCTCGTATAAGAACTAATTTTACAAATGGTAGGGACAGCCATGGGATTATCTCCGATCATAGCGAGCATTTTTATGGAACATTTCGAAGCATGCGTTCTCTAGAACGCAAAAATTTAGTTCAAATATATGAACAACACTTTTGCGCATGACAGCATAGACAGGAAGAGCTGCAAAAGTTTCTGTAGTTCCTCAACATACGATATGCCAACATCAGTTTTACCATGGAAACAGAACAGGACGGCAAACTCACATTCCTAGGCATCCTAGTCACAAGAAAACCGGATGGATCCCTAGACTACAAAGTATACAAGAAACTTACGCACACCAATAGATATCTTCAGGGAGAGAGTCCCATTAGTACATGATGCGATAGCACATCCACTCACATCGGCCGGTGCCTAGAGTCTTTCCGCTGGAGCACTAATTAGAACATTTTATATTAAATTAGCCAATCACCTATGTGGGCTATCGGAGCCCTCCAAGCTACTTCACACACCATCCTTCCCAAAATCAATCAATTCTAGATTCTTTAATTTATAGAGCCTTCACTATCTGAAACTAAAATAGCGTGCAAAAGGAGCTTACAGAGTTAAAAGAGACACTACAAGGAAACGGATATACACCAGGACAAATAGTTAAAATAATCAGGAAATACCAAATCAGTAAAACGGCTGAAAAGCAACAGACCAACAAGCTCAGATAAACAACACGAAAGTGTCAACTACCTTCCTACCATATATATAATCATAATTTATTTTTCTTCTATAATTCGACTGTGATTGGTTAATTTCTTAAGTTTTACACCTTAAATTCTCATTGTAGACCCCGCTTAAAGCAAAAAAGAAATTATAAACGCAAGTCGTGAAAAATTATTGAATGTGGTTGCGGTTACGTTTATGGTTTGCTCTATCTTTCTTTACGTCCACGGCTACGACAGATGTAAGTGCTTACGTCTCGTTTTCTTCCATTAGCTTTAAGCATTATTACAGCTTTTGATAGCTCAGAATTGGTATTATAAATTAATAGCGCAGAAAATGCTTTTTATCAGAAATGGTGTTACATTTTATCGCTTATAATTGGAGCGAAAGGCTAAAGCTTATTACATCTATTAAAAACTAAATAAAGTATAAAGTTGAAGATTGCAGAAGTAACTCTAGTTAAACAATAGAATTATAATGGCTCAAATTATAAGTTCAACCTTATTTGTATATGTGTGAAAGGCTAAACGAAGTGCAACTTTCGGTCTAGGGAATTGTACGGCATATGTAACGCTTACTGTATACACACACACACACACACATACCCGACTGAGGTTCAAAGATTCAAATTTTAAATTCGATTCACATCGAAGATTTCGTTTGCGGTGTACTTCGGTGATGCAATGCGGAATCTGTTCTGTCGGTTTGCATTCATATATATTCTTTCCCATCAACATATATAGTATTGGACGGAACATGCGGCAAGATTTCTTTGATTTTTCATATTGAGAGACCTAGAAAGAGAGAGTTACATGTGTAGACACGAATCTCTCTTTCTACTCTCTGTTCATTGGTTGAATCTTGTCTAAGGAAAAGGGGAACAATTAGTCTGTTCTTTTTAGCTGCACTGCTGAACTAGTGCAATTAGTTGGAGCGAGACAAGTATATGTTTTCTCACTTCAATTTATTGCACCAGTTCAGCAGTTCAGCTAAAAAGAACAGGCTAAATATCATATTCTTAAAAGTTGGGAACATTCTTGACGTTACTATATACGAGCGATATGATATACGTTATATACGTTATATACTCTATAAACATTTTTATGTTTCAACTTTTCCTTTTTCCTTATATCTTATATTCTTACCGTTATAACAAAAATTAATTAAAATAATAGAATTACAAATGCCTTATTGCCCCGTTGCTCTATAAGCCGCTCTTACCCATACATTGTCTTGTCTCTTTCTACGTCTGTCAATACGATTTCGGCCCAATGCTTCGTCCAGTGCTATATGTCGATGCTTTCTCCGATTTCCTCGGCGATCTTCATTTATTTATTTATCTCCAGTTATCTCGTATACTTTTTCCGGTACATAAATACAAGGTTTTTCCTGTACTGACTGCACTAGCTTACACTAGTTTTTCTTTCTTCTCTTTCCCACTAAATCTCAAGAAAAAGATAAAAAGAGAATCAGTGTAGCCAATATAAGAACAAGGCTATGGATTCGAGAACGTCGCCCGGATGCTCTCCCTCTCTCTTTATCTTACTGTACTATTTCTCTTACTCCAATGCAGCGGGTGCATCCGAGTAACGTTTCCGAACGCACTCCTGAAAACAAACCCATAATGTAGCGCGGGTAAAAGCGATAAATCTCTTTTTTTTAGTGGGGTCACTTTAAAGTGGGGTCTATAATGAGAATTTAAGGCGTAAACTTAAGAAATTAACTAATCACAGTCGAATTATAGAAGAAAAATCAATTATGATTGTTTAATTTCTTAAACCCTACGCCTAAAATTCTTATTATAGACCCCGCTTAATGTAAAGATGAAAATCCAGCGGAAAAGCATGTTTCCTCGAGATAATTCGCTTCCTTCATCATTCTCGCGCAATTGTTTCTAACATTCGCAAAAAGAGAAATTGACAGGCAATCAGCTTGCTACGAGTTTAAGAGATTATTCGTAGATTCGCGTTCGATGCGTATGAAAATTCGCAGCGTTCATTCGGATAATTTCCGAATTCGGGAAATCGTCAATCGCGAGTCCGAATCTCGTTGTTTTGCCGAACCGCTCAGGGAGTATCAGACATATCAGATGTGTAACATCGTTCACATGTTCACGCAGATTTAGTCTGTATAAAGTTCATCGTGCTGATGTCACTTTTTTCACGTGTAGGAACGAACATGATCTTGAAACAATATGTCGGGACGAGATAATCAGCACGTAGAGTTTTTTTTATGAACACGCAATAACACGTGAATTTAATTTAACGTATCGATTGCAACATCGCGTTTAATCTCCGCGATATCGCACATCCGAGATAGCCCTTATCGCCTACCCATTCTCTCTATCGTGTTTGCATTTTGCTCATGCGCTTGCGCACGTACATCGCATCGTCACCCCCGAAAAATCCCCCCGACAATTGACCTGTTCTTTTAAAGCCTGATTTACAATGTGTTCTTTATTTCTTGTTTTTTGCTTTCTATCTTTTTCCATAAGTAAATAGAAATTCTTCTTACAGAAGAAAGACATAACAAAAAAGGAGAGAGCACATTGTAGACCAAGCTTTAGCTCCACCGTTGAACTGGTGCGATAAGTTAGAGTGAGACAAGTATATTTTGTCTTATTCTAACTTATTGCAGCAATTCAGCTAAAAAGATCTAATATGCGTGAGATATCCACATACACACATTTATATTCCCAACCTCCAATGCACAGAATCGTCGTGTCTCTCTTTCTCTCTCTCTCTCTCGCACACAGGGCCCGAGCAAGATATATCGATCGCGCGTGTGGAATCGCTCGTCCGACTGTACTTACTCCTTGACGACGAAGAACGGATTCTCCAGCGTCATTCCTCGCGCGATGGTCTCCTCCGAATTCAAAACCTGGGCCCCGGCCTGTCTCGCGGCGGCCGCGCGGCACCCACCGTCGAAGCGCGATCGCGTACTCGCTCACTCATCGATGAGGAATATTCCGAGCGCGTTTCCCGGAGAGCCCGTTTTCGTGGACGACGCGTACCTGTGTGTTACACGCCGTACACAGGTTACCAGCAGCAGCAGCAGCCGCCGTGGAAGGGCGAGATCGAGAGCGCGTGTTGTCGATACACAGATATAATTTGCTGACGGAGGGTACGACGCCTCGTCGCGGCTCTCTTTCTCAGTCTTTCGATTTCTCGTCTCTTTCACCGAACGTCGTGACGTCCGTCCGTTCGCGTCTGCTCCGGCTGGCACCGCGAACGACTATTTATTCGATTTTCACGGTCGTCGTGCGCGCTCCAGCGCTGCGGTACGACGTGACGCCGCGCGACGACGCTCGCGTCGGCGGTTGTGTGATATTGATTCACTGTCGCCATAATCCGTCGCCGTGGACGCGGGAGTGACATGTAGACCGGAGTCTGAGAAGTCAATCGAGCGCTCTCTCTCCCTCTCTCTATTCCTTCGTTGTTAGTACCAAGTAGGGCCCTCCAGGAGACGTCACTGTATCTCGAACATCGAGATGCGATACTCAGATTGAAGGAGCCAGATATCGATACATCGTGAGAGAACACATCGACGGGGATAAATGAAAGCGTGACGTGAGTCGCAGTCGCGCGTCGTCCTGCCGTTTGTCGTACCGTCGTCGAAGGTAGGAGGAGGAATAATGTCACCGTGCGAGAAGATTCAGGAAGATCGCACGCGTCTGTAACAACGTCAAAATCATCGCGGCTCCGACAGCTGCAACATCCTTAACGGGCGCCGACGCCGCAGAAATGGAAGCGGACTATCAGCCGACGTTGAGCCCGTCGCGGACGTTGATAGGTGAGAGAGAAAGAGAGAGAGAGAGAGAGAGGGAGGGAGGGAGAGAGAGAGCACACACGACTGACGTACTGTATGTCGCGCGATTGTTGACAATACACGTCTGCATACATCGTCTAGCTCGGTGCTCTATCGCGTATCAGATTCCGCGGTTAACAGCCGTTGTGTCGCGCCTATTGGGTCAAGTTAATCGCACAATACTCGACGATATCAACTAATTATTCGCTTCGTGTAACTTTGCAGAAGTATACACGAAATGTATATATATATACCAGTGTTTTGTTTTTTTTGTATTTATTATTATCGATTACACTCTCTCAGATTTTGAATTTTCTTTATTCAGCAGGCGTAACCAACGACTGTGAGGATCCGTACCCTAGTTTGTCGGATTATCACGATTATGAGCCAAATCTGGAGTTTGATGATACAGAGTTGCAAACCACCTCCAACAATGGTAGTGTATCCAATGGTACTTGTTTAATTTGTTTTATTATATGTTGTATATCTCATGGCTGTCTTATCGCAGCTGTACAACTTCTGGAGGAGAAATTAGATTTGGCAAGTAGCGGCGCGGGCACTGGAATAGATTATTTGGAAAGTCCAGTGAGCGACGGCACGATCGAAGAGAACTTTGAGGAAGCTTTGGTAGACGCTCCGGTTATTGAATCTGGTGTGTGACCTTTTACCTTCTGTTAGTAGCCACTAAATGTCATGGCATTCGGGGCATAGCAGGTGAATTATATAGAACGTTGTATAGTTTGTTAAATTGCATGGTGTAAGGGTGAAAGAAGAAAGGGAATGTGACGATTGTTGATCGCTTCTTAAATAGGTTTGCAATAACTTGACATACGATTCAATCCCCTATAGCAGGATAACAATAATCATAATCGTTCATCTCGGTCATTGGATTTTCATTTTTGCTCATGGCTACATATATATAATTGCTTCAAGGGATCGAATCATTGTTGCTGATTGTATTTTTAGTTGGAATGCGTTTGTTAAGTATGACTAAGAGTCCTCTCTTCTGCTGAGAGTCTGTTACGACAAATGTTTCTGTTGATAAGCAGCAGAAGACCTCGCCGCTTTAGATGGCGAACTCGCCGATGAGGAGGATTATCTCGACATATCTAGACACGGGATCGTGGAGGTGGTTGGCGATGACAGTGCCGGTCGCAAGATAATAGTGGTGTCAGCCTGTAAATTGCCTCCTATTGGGAAGGAGACCTTCAATCATGCTAAGCTCCTAAGGTTAGTTACATGTTACAAGATGATATACAATAGTGATGATGATTTGTCATTGTGTGTGTGTTGATTATTAACAAATCAGTTACATCGTCATTTTATAATATGACTGGCAGAGTCTATAAAAGTTTACAAGTCTTTACCGACTTTGCATTAACTGATATTGACATTTATCCTTTTTTAATATATTTTCTAATGTATTCCGCAGGTATCTCACGCATACCTTAGACACGTTCGTGGAGCAAGATTATAGTCTCATTTACTTTCATTATGGTCTTACGTCGAAAAATAAACCGCCTCTGTCTTGGTTATGGCAGGCGTATAAAGCGTTTGATAGGAAATATAAAAAGAATCTTAAAGCCCTTTATCTTGTACATCCGACTAATTTCATTAGAATCGTGTGGCAGATATTCAAGCCGGCTATTAGGTACGCAATGTTCTCTCATCCGGACGTTTTCCTTGCCTTCTCGAGTTCTAATATTTTTGTTAATACTGTATAAATATATTGAATTTTTGCAGTGTAAAATTTGGGAGAAAGATGATGTACGTTAATTATCTAGAGGAATTGGCGCAATATATTAATTTAGATCAACTTATCATACCTCCCCAAGTGATAGAGTATGTAGTTTTCATTGCATAAGTGCTATTTTGTGCAGTTGGGATAACACAATTTCACTTATCTAGCAATATACTTTCAGACACAATGAACAGTTACTGATAAAAAATAAGAAGAATTTACTGACAAGTCCACCGCAAAGCACAGTGACCACGCCAGTTGGCACGACTCAATTCGGTGCTGGTTTGCAGTTTATAAAGGAAAATAACAACGGTGATCCGATACCGCCAATATTGAGGCAATGCGTAGAATTTCTCGACACTCCTGACGGTATGTCTCTCGTCGATCTTCACTTATCTTGCGATAATTCCCTTCATTTCTCGTTAACTCGAAAACAATGATCCGTGTATTGAATTATTTTCAGCTCTCGAAACTGAAGGCATATTCCGACGATCAGCCAACTTAATGGTCGTCAAGGAACTTCAAAATCGTTGTAATCAAGGTCTACCCATCGACTTTCAAGGAGATCCACATATTGCTGCGGTCCTTCTTAAAACTTTCCTCCGTGAATTAGACGAACCCCTTATGACTTACGAATTGTACGATGAAATTACACAGTTTCAAAGTGAGCATTTTACGTTTTTTTACTTCTTTCGTTTGAATCGAGTCAAAAAGAGAAATACGGGAGTATTCATTTTTTTTCTTTTTTTATGACAAAGGAAAATCTGAATCGTATAAATCGTTTTAGCATTATCGAAGGATGAGCGTCCACGTAAAGTTAAGATACTAGTGCTGGAAAAGCTGCCCGAAGATAACTATCAAGTCCTTAAATATATCGTACAATTTTTATCAAGGGTATGTAGTTGTATCTTGTTGCTTGTCTGGAATAACTATTATGAAGAACACAGGAAAAAGCGAGTTTCTCGATTGTCTTTTCTATTGGCAGGTAATGGACCGATGTGACTTGAACAAGATGACTTCTAGCAATCTTGCAGTCGTGTTCGGACCAAATCTAGTTAGGGCACCGCCAGCTCGAGGGATGTCTCTCTCCGCGATAGGGCCCATCAACCAATTCATAGACTTTTTATTCACTTATCAAGATAAGATATTCATTATTTAAAAATGCATCGCGTAAAGACAGCCCAGGGCCTAATCATTCAATTACCGACCATGGTTATTATCATACATCTAATATTCGCACTTTCATTTACCGGAATATTTTTATATCTGACGATAGAGAGAAGAGCAAAGAAGGAGATGCCCAATATTTGTTCACACGATTTTGCACAAGATTTTTTAATACGATTAGGTACAATAATTTTTGCAGATAGAAAGGAGCAGGAAAGAATGTGTATATTTACAAAAATTATGACCAAATACCAAAGATACATGAAACATCACGCGGTGAATATGTATATATATATATAGTAGGATGTTTAAATTGAGATACCTTAATATAACAAAAATGCAAAATAGAAATGTTTTAAACAAAAGTTGTAGGTTTGAGAGGAAACATATTTTGGCCTTAACTTCGTAGTACTGTCAATAATTCAGTCATTTTAAGGTCAACTTCGTTTTTCTTGATAGAACTATATAATTTTTTTTAATACAAATCGATTTCTCGGTTCATTCTGCGTATAAAAATACTAGGATTAGATCATCGAAAAGTGAATACTTTTCGAGATATTTTATTTATTCTGATATTTTTCAATATAAAATATGAAATATGAAATATTCATTTCTCGATAATATCACCTTTCTATATAAAATATNATATATTTGCAAATACAGGAATTATTTTTTAAGCTTTTTCTATATTTGCTCACAGCGACGATTCTACCTGTCATTCTACATATAAAAATATTGAAGTGATATTATCGAAAACTTGGAGATATGTTATCTTTTTTTATACTAAATAATATTAGAATAAAAAGTAAAATATCTTACAAAGTATTCATTTTTCGATGATCTCACCTTAGTATTATTATACGTAAAATGAACAGATAAATCGATTTATATTAAAAAAAAAATGATGTAATTCCACTTAAAAAAATGAACGACTTTGAAATAGCTTTGAATTATTGATGATACAACGAAGTTAATGTCACTAAAATATATCCCATCCAAACTCTGCAACTTTTGTCTGAAACATTTCTTTCTATTTTGCTTTATTTTTGTTATATTAAGACATCTCAATTTAAATGCCATATATATATATATATATACATACTTGTAGGATATTTATAGAAATAGTATTTACTATAATTTAATAAAACGTAGAAAGTAATTTGCGTTCAAAAATGAAAGAAGATATCAAGAGATGCTTCTTGTCGCGAGAGATCATGAGGTCTGTTCATTTTCGGTGCACCGCTGAAATAGTACAATAAGTTGAAGTGAGAAAACATATACTTGTCTCGCTTCAACTTATTGCACTAGTTCAGCAGTGCAGCGAAAACGAACAGACCTATGGATGGTGATTTGTTCTGAAATGTTCATTTATCTTTTTTAATGTCATATTTAATTGAATATTTAACACAACGAATTAGTTTTATTTTAATAAGTTATATTAAGTTATTTTTTAATTTATAATCTTTAAAAGTTTAATTATTTTTATTTTATTTTTACTTTATCAAAACGTTTAGAATAAATTTGCTTCAGTCATTGTTATCGAATCAATTTAAATAGTTTCGATGAATTTCATATTTTACATTACGTAACAATGAGTTATTTATTTTTATCGCAAAGTTAAATCTGCAGACTGTTTAATCATATTTGTTCGAGTATATGACTCATAAAATCTCATCTTGTAATTTTTATCGAATGTCTTGGTACTATAAATTTGAAATATAAGTAAATTATATATAAATAAAAAAAATCTTGTAATACTTGGCATCTTTTGCATCGCAAGGTTTTATGTATATATTGGAAAAATTGATAATTTAATATTATTGTAGTTTAACAAATGTAGTATACGTGATATTGTATCTAAGGAAACTCGGGAAAACGAGATATATTAAAGAAAATGATTAATGCAAAAGAATTTATACGTGTAACATAGAGAGAAAAAAAAGAGAGATACGCTGTGTTAATCTCGAATAACATAGACTCTCTTAGTGACTCAGTCACTGTGTAAATTTTAATATGATTACGATATTCTCTTCTTGATTGTGATCTTGGGAGAAGAATTTGCGTGATCGTTTGTTTCGATGTCGTGATAAAAGGTTAAATAATATGATGAGGGAGAGAGAAAGAGAAATTTAACGTATAATATGAATGTCAGGGTACTATATAGTTTAACGTTTTAATTAATTTTACCCGTCTCTTAAGAATAAGAAACTTAGCAGTTTTCGTGGAACGAACCTATGTACCGTATCTATGTACATCTTTTAAACGGTCCTGCCATTATGGGTAACTAGGATAAAATATAGGCTGACATCCTAAATCTGCTCTCTATCATCGAAAAGACTAATCCAGACCTATATAGAACTGATGTGACATTCCTCCTTGTTGTCGATAGAAAAACGCATAATAAAATATGTTAATTTCTATATCTATGATGAGATTGGTACATCGATTGTGCAAATCCTTTGTAAAAATCCCGAACACTTCAACACAGATTCGTACATGACGTACAAAAAAGTAAATGAAACGTTCTTCTACAACATTATTACAATTTACCATTTTATGTTCGTATAACTTATATAACAATAATTTAAACTTTACAACTATTTGTCTCGCTGATTCATATAATTTCAGACGAATAAAATTATTGTGAGTTAACAAACAATATCTAACAATTTCCGGCAATTTATCTCTTCGTATTCAAATTTATATGTTTTATCTATAACAATGTAATAAACATCAAACAAGTAATTAAAGTTTTTATAAAAAAAAGGAAATGTATCTTAATTGTATCAGTTCTGAAACAATTTTCCGAACAAAATGTAGATTATATTTATTATGGTATATCTATAATCTATGATGCGACTGTAGTACGCACGTCATTTGGCGGAAGAGTTTGAACCAGGGGATAAATTTAAAAATCCCGCCTAACGGCGCGCGCTACAGTCTCTTGCACTAACGAAAATTTCATCAATTGCTCGTTGGCTCAAAAAGCCTCTACTATATGGCGCACAACTTAATGTAATCCAAAGACCATCTGATTAGAATCCGGCAGCTTCAGAGCAAATGACTGATCTGCACAGTTAAACGTATTTAATTCTACACCATACACAATTCGGAATATATTTATTAATAGTTTGCAATCTATCTTGTCATTTTATCCTTTAAAATTGGATGTTGCCAAACTCTAACTAGAAAGTCTCCAGTTCGGTCGTCCGACGTTACACATTAAGTATCAATATGTACATTATTCTAAGCTATCGTTTTGGATAAAAGCCGAAAGTCCCTCTAGTTTCCCTTGGAAATTTTCACGCGTCGACATGTTGTCTAGTTTTCGCCGTGATTAGCTAATAGTTTAGCTAATTAACTCGTGATAATTTTTTTCTCAAATAGCAAGGTTATATATATCTATATAATTCAGCACTTGTATATACACGTGCATTCACATACGTGGATAATGTACCCACACAATATACACAAAAAGGTAAGGCATTTGGCAATGCGACATTGAGAGAAATATCTCGACAAGTATTTTTTCTAGAAGATAGTAAAATTCGTCACACTCTTGGAATGCCTCATCCCGTATATATATATATATATATATATATATATATATAGAGCTGATGGATTAGACCTTGTCTATACTTGAATATAACTCAAATTAAAAAAAAAAGTCTACGAAAAACCACCGCTGCTACTGCCATCGCCACTACCGACTTTTGCGTTACCACCACTGCCACCACCACTACCACCACTACCACCACCACCGGTGCAGCAGGAACTTCTAGTCGGCTGACTCTGTTCCATCTCGTCCTCAACCACTACGACATTGCGACGTGTACTATTGGTCCTTGTAAGGGTGGATTTCTGTTCGACCTCGTCCGCATGTTGCATCATGCGTCTTGTCAGATCTAAGAACATTTCCTCGATGTTTTGATTTAACTTAGCCGATGTGTGAAAGTGCATAGCACCCACCTGTTTGGCGTATCTACGAGCAATGGTTTCATTATATTTAACTTGTGGTTTGCAAAAAAAAAAAAACAAAAAAGTCATCATACTTACTCTTCCGCTTCCTCTATAGCGACATTTCTTTCTTTTTCTAAATCCACTTTATTACCTGCTATCGCTAAGCATATTTCGCTACCTAACATTTTCTTAAGCTCCTTTACCCAATTCTTCACCTTTACAACAAAATCTTATTGTCGCTAAACTTTTCCTTAACTATGAGAGCAAATAGATAATACTTAGAATATGAGATAACAATCAATTTATAACATACCTTTTGAAATGTATCTTCATCTGTAATGTCGTACACGAGAATAGCACCGTTGGACATTCTATAATAAATTGGTCCTAACGCATGAAATTTTTCTTGCCCTGCTGTGTCCCATATCGCCAAGTTTACCCTTTTTCCATTAATGTTCAATTTCTTATTCAGGAAGGACGCCTAAAACAATCGGATCGTCAAAATGTCGACAATTTCCTTTCTACACGGCAAATCGGATTTGAAAATAGAAAGCGAAAAAACGATCGGAGCCGATGCGAATAAGAATCGGGTGTTTGAGGATATACAAAGTTACCTGCAGCGTACTGATATGCTTGTCGTTAAACTTGTCCTCGACGTATCGCAGCGCGACCGAGGTTTTGCCGACGCAACCCTCACCGAGTAAAACGACTTTAAAATTGTATCCATTAGTGGTGCTGAGCACCGAGCTGGCCATAATCCTAAAAGTGCTGCGACCGGACTTGCACACTCGTGAAATTTGCAAAACAAGTTGCGGCAGGCAATGTTGACGTGCAAGCGAGTTATATATAGTGCTTGCACGGCTCAGTGTTGAGACACGCACTGATATCTCTTTCGACTGTAAATTATTCGTAAGCAGTAATTATGTCATAATAATCCGGTATAATGTCCGACTGTGATACGGCACAATGCTGCGATGGCGACTACACTTTAATCCTCCTAATCTCCGTTCCGTCCAAACCACGAGATCACCTGTTTCGTTTCGTGGCATTACAGCATGGCTTGGAAATGCCCGATGCCGATCAATCGACTATTTCACAATTATATATTCGAATTCGATGTCGACGACGTGACACGTTACCGAGATCACATTACATCTTCGGACTCTTGTCTCCGCTAATTCGATGCACTAACAAATGATCCGTTCTTTTTAGCTGCACCGAACTGATGCGATAAGTTAGAGCAAGACGAAATATACTTGTCTCGCTCTAAAGCCAACGGCACACGATGCTTGTTTTCGTGCTGGATTGCTTGTTGGATGGAAACACCGCGTTCTAATTGGTGTATTTCTATCCATTTTCGGAAATGTACCAATCAGAACGCAGTATTTCTATCCAACGAGCAATCCAGCACGAAAACAAGCACCGCGTGCCGCTGGCTTAACTTATCTCACCAGTTTGGCGATGCAGCTAAAAAGAACGGACCAAAAGATTACGAAAATGCGTGTCACCAACTTTAGTATACGCGCCAGGAATTTTTTAATCAGTTTGTGATTAGCGCGAAAATTGTTTTTGAAATTAGGACTCCGGAGTTGTATTCCGAAATCTTAATAAAATAGGTCTGTCGCAGGATCGTACGTCACCTCCTATGGAAATTTTCTCTTCTACAATTCGAAATAATAATCACTCTTCTTTTGAAAAAATTATATTCTTCAAATTATATATGTATCATACTAATATTTAAATTATATTATATTATATATATATATATATATACGTCGACATCATGAATACAACGAAGATAATGCACGAGCTTGTGAGTCAATCTATTTGTGGATTGGAATTCAATTTATTTTAAAGAAAAAGAAACGATTAAACTCGCTGTTTTCAGAGTTAGGTGGTTTAGCCTGCTTGGGGTTTGGTAGGGGTGGTTTCTTGACCTTCATTTGACCTATGGAAGTCACGTTAACCTTATATTTTGATACATATCTGGATGTAAAATTTCCCGCTCTTTCTGAATCCGGCATTAAAAATAGGGGGTTCCATGTAAAAAAGTGACCTTGAAATGACCTTGAAAACTGACCTCAAGGTCAAGGTCATTAGCACAAGTAGATGACTCCCACTGTCCTCGACAACTTTTATCCGAACATTTTTTTCGTAGGTTGCGTAGTTTCGGAGATATCTCCGTTTGTCGATTAAAATAAGACACCGTGTATATATATATGAATTAATGTAACTTATAATCAAAATGAATATTCTTTTTCATAATTATGCCAGTAAATAGGAACTACGGAATTGCTGTTTAACGTTTCTTTTTTATTTTTATACAAAACTATCTTCTTATAATCTTTAATAATCTTTAATACAAAGACGAATTGCCAGCTGTCGTTAGGTATTGTTCGTCCAACTGGCGAAATTCGAAAGCGCATTGATTCCGCTCGGGCAAAAGGTTAATCTCATTGTAAAAGACAGCTTGCAGATACAAGATGCTCTTGACCCTGGCGATGGCTTTGACTTTTGTGAATCGTGCCAACGCCTTCGAAAGGACTTTTATTCCGCTTAGGATCGCTTCTTTCCGTGCTTCAAAAGGACCCTCCGGTGCCGAAGTCAACAAGCACTTGCCGTACAACATAAATGCCTGACCTTGATCATAACAGCCACCATGACCCAAGATCGTGGGAATGGCGTCTTCCACCATATTCAAAGCCAACGTGGGCAAACCTATCAGCAACTGCAAGACAGTTAAATAATTATATGATTATTCATTGATGAGAGAGAGAAAGAGAGAGAGAGAGAGTGTGTGTGTGTGTATGTATGTTTCGCTAGGAAACCGACAAACTTCTAGAACGTGTTCTGGAGATCATTCTAAGCAAAACAACTCAGATACATTACGGCCTATATTCTGAACTCTCTTTTATTGATAAAAGCGCTTCTAAAAGTGGCTTAGAAACCACCTGATTGACTGAGAAACCATATTTAAGACACTTTTATCAATAAAAGCGAGTTCAGAATATGGACCTATAGATTAATCCGGTGCAATTCTTAAGATATAGACGATTTTGTTAATATTATAATCAGAGAAAAATACCAGACATTTGTAACTTTTTTTAAATGAATATTATTTTTCTACTTATATTATCTATTTAAAATGTCCACCTTCTGTTTGTATTGCAAATATATCGTTGTTCATTATACCATAGATCGTTGCCAAATAATTTGTCTAATAAGAACAAATGTAAAATTCAATGCAAATACTATTTATAATCCTTATATTATTCTGTCGATCAACTGTTGACAGGTTTCTGGTTTATCGCCCTTGTATAAACGAAATTTCAAACAAAATCCTACAAAGAGAGATTCAGAGCAAGGCCGTTGATATTCGGAAATTTATGTTATTAATAAGAATTGAATTTTTCCATATCTCGATAACTAAATCGAATTGATCTATAGTGTATCTGTGAACTGTTTTGCTTAGAATTAGAACCTAGAACCCCTAGAACATGTTTTAGAAGTTTGTCGAATTTTCTCGCGGAAAACCACTCTATATTAGAGAAGGCGGCAAGGAGGTTTGGAAGACTAACTTGCACGTTAGCGAGATGCATCTTGACGAGCGCTTTGTAGTAGGATAGATAATTTTGCGCAGCCAGTTCCAAGGCCGAGCTTAGACGCACTATGCAATTAGTGGCGGCTGTGCCGTTTCCCGACAAAGACGAAGCACATGTTATCTGGCTGTAGAGAAGTGTGGTGCGTATTTTGTGCGGCGGAGTTACGTCTGAATGCTCCTCGATAATGCCGATATACTTCATTCCTTCCGGGTAATCACCCTTCGCTAAGCAGACCTCCGCTAATCTACGACATTGTTCACAGTGTTTGTCATTCCGACACGTATGTAATTTCTGCAAAATGAATCTGAATTGACTACTACCTGAACTTGCATTCCAGCTGATCCAAACTGGAGATATTTTGGGCCGCTGCCTCTGCCTCGCTCCATTTCTCTTGTCTCATTAATTGCGTGAACAAATGCAGCTGTTCGCTCAGCATCCAGATCTGAAACACGAGAATTATAGATACCGATAGGAAAAAGATTCTCCTTTCTCGATCTACAATATTCGAAAACTATTTGCACTTCTGTATTGTTATTAAAAAAAATGTGTATTTTAAGAACGCGTCAGTCTACGTAATTTCTAAGTTTCTTGCATTAAATTGCACACTTTGTTGCAGGGTTCGTTAGGGAATCTCTCCTTGGCGTGGGCCAGCACGACGTCGCTGAGCGTGTATTCACCGAATTCGATCAACATATTCGCGATAGTGACAATCGCTTGACACGTGGACGGCCCATTAAACATATGTTGCTTCTTATTGCCCGTATTGTGAAGGAGCAACAATTGTGCGCAAAGCGACGCCATTTCCGTTTTGCCGTAATACGCCCATAACGCAGACTTCTCCGCGAAAGTGATGGACATCAAGTCGGACATCGAGTGCTGACAATTCAACACGTCCGATTTGATTAGCGTCTGCAAACAAAAAAATCATTGTAAACACGACATAAGTTATTTATCTTGTCGTTGCGATCCCGAGTGACGTCAATATCGTACTTCGAACACTTGAGGGGGGCTCTTGGCTTCCAGGGCGGAGTTGTGCGCGTGTGAAATCAGGCTCAAGCCTGTTGTATGTGTGATACCGAGCATACTCGCTTTGCCGACCGAGCGTTCTATAAGAGGTCCCCTGAGTAATAATAATAAAGTATACGTGTCAGATATAAATCAAAGATACATCCGCCTTGTGAATGAAAAGATCTGCTTATTAAAATTGTTATGAATTCTCGCATTCATATTCACTGGCTTACTTTTCCTCGCTGGTCAAATAATACATCCAAGAATGTGCAAGCTGCAAACACACGTTGTCTCCAGCTTCCTGAGCTAATGTAATCGCTTCCCTCAAGGCATATTGCGCTACTTCTCTTTAAAAAAGAGGAAAATGGAAGAAACAGCACTGCGTTACTCAATAAATACATTATATATACCTGATGGATAAATTAATTTTTTACTTGTGGTTAAATTGAGCATGCAAGACAGCCAAGTTGAGTGCCGCGTATCTAAAGGTGCGAGATCGATCTTCAGGTGCGGATCGATTCTCCAGAGGAGCCATTCTGTCGAAACAGTGATAAAGACTGTCCACTGCACCGCAGAAATCGTTTACACGAATGCAATTTAAATAACTCAAGTAATGCTGGAGAAAAAAATAATTTCGTTCAGCTCTATTCTATAAATTTACATGCATGAATATGTTCTATTACTTACGGCATCTGCATAATATGGGCTACACTTTAAAAGATCTTGAACAAGAGCTTGCAGTTCTGCTGGCGGCATCGCTTTATGTTCGTCAGTTTGTAAGGCATGAGCTTGTTGCGCCACAAGTAATTCAGCTTGTCTTCCCCCCCAGACTGTTTTCGCTCTAAGTAACATCAATGTTGATATAAAAAATAAGTGGAGAATATCTTGTATAAATGTAGAATCTGTACAAAATGATATTTGTTTGTGTTAACTCACTTATTCATATCATAATCTTCTAGCTTGGAGATTATAGAGATGTCAGAGTCTCTAGTACTACAAATATTACTACAAATTTTTCTTTCAACATATTTTTTCAGATCATTATAAAGTGCGACCACTTGATTAAAAGGCAATTTTTCAAAAAAAATACGCATTCTACGAACATACAGCCCAAGAACAGAATTTCTGCTCAATGTTGGTGAGAAAGAAAGCGGATGTTCCTTGGATTCTATTAATCGATGAAGACTGTTAAACAGATCCAATAATCCATCAACTCCTTTATTACATAGAATATCTAACTCTATTTCCAATTGTTTTGCAAATCGATGTAAAACATATTCCGGAGAATATAATAAATTTAACAAGATATTCAATTCCATGTCTGCTGACTGAAAATAATTATTATTAATACACATGAAAATAATTTTTTCTCTTTTGGCATTCTGTATTCGCAAGATTTTTAATCAGTATATTTCACAACAATTAATTAAAAAAATTATTACCTGAATCAATTTTAGGGAGGCTAAACAAAAGTCACGTCTTTCCACAATTGCTACAAAAGATTACTCGATTAGGTTAGATTTTATCAATATAAAAATAAATTAAAGTAACAAATATTTTAGAGAATAAAATATTTATTAAGTATATAATATAAAAAACATACGGATAGCGGATACCTTTTGTAGTTTCATTACAATATTCTCTAATTAAAATGGCAGTTGCTATTTTATATGGAGTCAGATTCTCCTTTTGAATCTTCTTTACATTTCCATCAACAGTTACAAATTCCTTGGACATTTTATTAAATATCTCATTCATTTCACGTCATTCTAAATAGACAATTACTGTATATCAGCTACTTGTTACAGCTACCTGTATCCATACGAGTTTCCGCATACGAATTAACACAATCGTAAACATAAAGGTGCGTATACACTAGGGAATAAATAGTGAATAGTAAATAGCTGTGTTAAGCCCGTATTAGATTGGAAACGAATTGGAAGTGAAATTGAATTGAATTTGGCCAATCAATGCAAAGTTAACTAAACTCAAGTTTAGTGAAATTTAGTGAGTTTTGCACTGATTAGTCAATTTTTAATTCAATCTCAATCTCCAACCTGTAGTCTGATATTGCAACCGGAGGTTCAGCTGCGTAAGGGAGCGCGGCTGACCGGGAGCTCTAGGGATATCGCAGACTTAAATGAACCAAGTGCAACCGGAGGGTCAGCCGCGGAGAGAGGAGCGGCAAAACAAAAGAAGAAGAAGGTCACCGAAAGAAATGAACACGAATGCGAGGGGCGATGATGATTGGCGGGGGCCGTCGGCGAATTTGGAAGCGTCGCGGAGAGGGAAGAAGGTTTGGAATCGGAAGAAGAAGGAAAGGCGCGCAGTAGCGTGAAGAAGCGGGAAGCGAGAGGACGCACATTGGAAAAAAGAGCGATTAACTGCGCAGACGAGGTGACAGTGGAGAAGTTGCTGACGGAAGAGAAAGCTGACTTAGACGTCCTGGTGCAAATCTCCTGGTGGAGGCCCAGGGAGACGCGAGGAAACGACCGATCGCCTGGCGACGATAAGTGCGCTGAAAAATTGCCACTGTTCCTCCTCGTAACTTTCCGTAGAAATAGAGACTTTCTTTCTGGGAACCGAGACATCCGGTGTGAAAGTCGACTCGGAACGCGGCACCGGTGGTTGGAACCGTGCAACCAAGTTTTAAGAGAGAAAGAGTCCCGTCGTCGGCGGGATCAAGGGGCTACCCTGTACGGTAGGCGACGCATGTTGTCATCCCGCCGTGCGCGCCCGATCGGGTCCCGACGTGTTCGTGACGACAGTATTGCGTCGGGATAGAGATACAGCAGTTAAGACATCCCCGAACTACGACGCGTGGGGATAATAATTTTACTTATTCGGCGTAGCGGTCCGTGGAGAAATTATGTTTTACATATATGTTTAATTTTACGGCTTAGACCGCGGGAGATCAGAAAACTAAGTATATAAGATTCGTTTATTAATAAGTCAGTAAATTTAGTTATTACTTTATTTTTTTTGTAAATAGACTTCATCTTCGATACTCTCACGAGGTACGTGTTCAATTTTTTGTGTTTCCCTATCCCCATACCCAGTGTCTGAGGCGAGCGTCCGGTGATCCGAACATTTCTTCGGGGACGACAACTTTAACAGGGAAGGAGTCCCTCTATATATATATCCCCTATCAGTAAAGGCGTATCTGGGGAGACTTGGCCGCCCTCCAGCTTCCCGGGCCTAGAGCTTAGGCGAAGCTCTCAAAAATAACGCCCTGGCGACCGTGGACGGGCAATAGGATCCGTGAGAAACTTTCCGTCTCAAGGTTTGGTGGGATTAAACGTTGATTAAGCTAGTGACACCCGGTCACAATATGAGGTCTGTTTGTTTTCGCTGCACCGCTGAACTAGTGCAATAAGTTGAAGTGAGAAAACATATACTTGTCTCGCTTCAACTTATTGCACTAGTTCAGCGGTGCAGCGAAAACGAACAGACCTATTGGCACGTTTATTGAAGCTCTCTACCAATCCAGTACGTCTAGAGCGTTGAACTTATCGTAATGACACGTCCCTGAAAAATGGGGACGTTACACTATATACTTATAACCATGGTGGAAGTAACAAAGTGTGTTCGTGCGCAAACATTTTTGCCGGCTAATCGTAGAGCGATACTGAACTCTGCCATCTTGGGCATTTCGAATGCATATAATTTTTTTTTTTTTTTTTTCATAGTAACTGCAACTAGTCATTTCTGACTAACCAGCAATTTTTACTTAACTAATTATATAAAAAAAAAAGCAACCTAGGAGTAGCCAGTGCCTTTCCTAGTATAGTTGGAACTGCCATAACTTAGGCTAAATCATGAGGTTTGGTTCGTTTTAACCTCCTCTTTATATTTTTGGATAGGATGAGTTTATGAACATCTGAGTTTGGTATGTTCGTGCAGCCTAATCTCGTGGCTTCGCGCCGCTCTCCCTATCTCGTCCTCCACCGTAGGTATCCCCCAAGTCTCTATGCAGATCCTTGTCTCTGATATAGCATAGTGCATTCACAATACTACGTAGGATTTTATTCTGACATCTTTGAACTAAATACTGGTAAGGATTTTACTCTTTTATTTGTAAAGTTAATTAGGACGGATTTGTCCTCATTAAGTTTTATTTTCCATCTCTTGGTCCATTCATTGACGGTCTTAATGGCAGATTGTAGTTTCTTAGTTGATTCTAAGGTGTTCTTCCCTGTCGCCAGTATGGCAGTGTCATCCGCAAAGGTTGCAATGGTTACATTTTTAGGGTAGGGAATGACATTAGTAAACATGAGGTACAGGATAGGTCCTAGAACGCTACCCTGTGGTACTCCAGCGTTGATTTCCTTGAGTTCCGAGTACTCATTGTCAAATTTTACCTTAAACATTCTGCCTGTCTAGTAGCTTTCCAGTAGTTCAGAAAGCTGCTTACGGAAATGTTTCGATATTTTATGTATCAAACCAGCATGCCACACCTTGTCAAAAGCCTGCGCCACATCCAAGAAGACCGCGGAGCAGACCTTTCTAAGCTGTCCTCTATGATGTTGGTTATCCTGTGAACCTGCTCTAAGGTTGAATGTTTGTTCCTGAATCCAAACTGGTGGTTGGGAATCAGTTTTTTGTCTTCTATTATTGGCTGCAATCTCTTAAGTAGAAGTTTTTCAAAAAGCTTTGACATTAAGGGTAACAGTGATATAGGTCGGTATGAAGATACCAAATTCGGAGATTTACCAGGCTTAGGGATCATAATAACCTCGGTAACTTTCCAGATCGCCGGCGCATGTCTTAGTCTAAAAGTAGCGTTAATAATATTTGTCAATTTGACCAGTCCTTTGCGGGGCAAGTTTTTCAGAATTTCTCTTGTTATTAGATCAAATCCCGGGGCTTTTTTATTGTTTACATTTTTTATTTCTT
>NW_014554309.1:2405168-2419048 GCF_001313825.1 Dinoponera quadriceps
ATTTGTGTCTGACTCAAAGTGTCATCTTCATCCAATATTGTTTGCAATTCGGTGTCTTCAAACTTTTTTGGTGGTTTTCCACGTTCTTTATTTCTCACATCAAAATCATTATCTCTGAACCGTTGAAACCATCTTTTGCATGTTGCTTCTGATAGAGCATGATCACCATATGCCTCGACAAGCATTTGATGCGACTCTGCAGCACTTTTCTTCAAATGAAAACAAAAAATTAATGCTTTCCGCAAATCATCATTTTCTGGTACAAAATTCGACATTTTTAACACGATGAAAAAATATGATGTTGTTTGTTCAATAACTTGATGTAAACTGAATATGTTTGATAGATGTCATAGAAACCAAACAAAACAAAATTAAGGCCCGTTCAAAATAAATGTTCCCTATCGAGACATTTGTATTTTGACGCTCACTTCATACCGGTACACCTGGTATAAACATTAATTAATCAATAGAAAAATAAATTTAGTATACAATGAATAATAAATAAAGGGAATGGAATAATTTCCATTTTCATGGAAATTTCGTTGTCCTCTACAATTTCCATTGGAACTGCATTACATTTAAATTTTACTCGTACATTCCCGGATTCTCCAACTAACTCTTTTAACCACAATTGATCTTCAAATTGTGAATGATGAAAATATTCCAAACAGACACGAGCTACACAAATTAATAATACATTTAATAAATCAATTTGAAATATTTTATTACAATATTATGTGTTAACTACGAGTAAATCATACTAACGAATATATATACTGATTTTAAGGTTAATATTTTCTTTGCATACAATTTTCTTCATCCGGTTTTCCTCATTTTTCGGCCATATTATTATTATTATGTTTCGCAACTTGTTGACTCGACTTTATGTTTCACTTTCGCGGTAAATCTTGAAAAATTCTTTCTGCATCACACAGAGCAAATCGCATAAATGTGCTCACTCCCTTATCTGTGCAGATTTAATCACGTTTATAGCAGTTAACACTTTGAAGCCTTGGCCTTAAAGATAATTTATTAATGGAATCCTGGACAATTTGGATGTCCAGAAGAAGAGGGATAGATATCCGATGTTCTATGAAACATTTGGGTCGACCGAAACTCGAGAATAAGCCGACAGCAGAAACGTATAGAATTAAATAGCCAGACCAGAGTTATACTCGGGCTTCAGCATTGTCGTCTGCGCGCTACTCTGATCTTTACTTGGGCTTAGAACAAAGTGTGTTAATTAAATAGATTGTCATGTGATATGAGTAAAAGTGGAACAGATGAAATAATAATTAACAATAATTTATTGCACCACTCATGATAATCAACATCTTAACCAGTTAACTGTTCCGACCTCTTTAGACAATGCGTATCTAAATTGCGTCGCAAAAATTTAGCGATGACGAGTATACTCGTCAAACACAGAGTATGTGTAATATGAAATTAGGTTGTAATGAAATGACTTTTATTTTTTTATTTCAATACTCACATTTATTTATTTACTTAAATTAACATAAATGTTTTGCATATGAACGAAAAAAAAACATGAAAAATTAATTTCTTACTTTAATTTGCTGTAGGAGAATGGTATTGAGCAAAGCATGATACAATACATAATGGAATTTCACAAGTTGAACGCCAATATCGCGATTCTTTCCGAATATTACTTTTAAAACAACGTGCACACCTTCGTGTAGGATTAGCTTTTGAAGTTGAGGGTACATAATCCGAGAAATGTTTCCCGATTAGACGGGTAGAATCAAGATTAGCTCGTCGACTTACTGTTGGTGTTACACTTTGAATTGGATATAATGTAATTATTTGTTCAATGCATTCCAATAAAAAATTTACTCGCGTCAATTTTCCTCTATTATTTTTATATAATATAAAGGAATTTAAGCAAACAATATCTAAAAAATAAAGAAAAATTTTTTTATAATATTTTTTAAGTCTCTTCCTTGCTGATGAATATGCAATCATTACGCCATCACTCATGTCCACTCCACCCATTTTCTTATTATAGTCAACAACTACTTCAGGTTTCTTTGTTCGTATCCTCCGTTTCTCTATTTCTACCATATTGTCGTCAGTTAGCAGGTAGGTAGTCCACAACTCAATTTGGATGACAACTCGAATCCCGCACACGAGCCATAACAAAACTTTTATTCGTTCCTTTTATTTCGACTTGGCCTCAAAATATTTCAAACGTCTTGAAGTTTACGAATATATTTGTGTTTTCACTAAAATTACAATTTAAACTGCAAATTGTCACTACTTATTACTCATGACGAATATACTCGTCATAACACAAAACTTTGTACTTTTTTCATGACGAGTATACTCGTCAAAAACAGTTAACTGGTTAAAATATAAAAAAAACTGTGGGTGACTTACTATTAAGACAGTTTGTCATGCAACATATTTTAATATATCTTACTTAATTCAGCGTACAACGTTATCATACAATATATAGCATACAATGTTATCCCGCTAATACACATGCATGTATGTACTTTATGATGAGGGAAATGTCCTTGTCACGCGAAATTGATAATTCGCTTTGGTGGCACAATTAACACATTAATAAATCTAAGCTCTAATACATATATTAATATAACTATTTTGATACGGTATATCCGAAAAACTAATGAACGATATCCTATTAGTTCTTCTGACATATGATATATTCTAAATACAAGATTTAAAATATTAAATAAGTCAGATGACTCAAATGTATCGTATATATCATAAATAAGGAAAATCTTTATTGGCTTATCATACGATTCTGTAACTATTAACGATAAGATCGTTATCGTACTGTTGTAGCATAGGTATATAGCAGAAAAGCTATATATTATTTCCTCACAATCAGGTTTGACTGTGAACGAAATAAAGACGCTGGTAGCTATGCACAAGAATATGAAGTCCGGTGGATCGTTGAACGACCTTAATTTAAGGGCCGTGGAAAACTACCGCGAGTACCTGCGTATACCGTCGGTGCATCCGGATATTAATTACGGTGAACTATAAGAATATTCACGTAAACTAATGACGTTAACGTGAGGGCAAGTTTTCGATAATTTCGGTAAACTTTGAATGTGTTCTTCCAGATAAAAATATTATTTTTCGTAAATTAATGACTGCTATTTTTCGTAATTAATGACTGTAAATTAATGGTAGCTTCATTGACTTTATGAATTATGCAACTCTGAAACTCTGAATAATGCTTGAACGAAAGTACACAGTAATAGTATAACAGTTTTTTTTATACATTTGCAATAAAATTGAAATTGGCACTTTTAGCTCCGCTCTATTTTAATATATCGGAAACCTCTCATATCCCAATTCTGTATAACAAGAAATAATGCATTCAGCGTCTTGTTTTTTTATTTTACAGACGATTGCGTAGCGTTCCTTCTGAGACAGGCGGATTCTCTCCAACTGCCGGTCCACGTTCATCATGTACGTCCCGACAAACCGGTGGTGGTCATCACGTGGGAAGGAACGGACCCGATTAAGCCGTCGATTCTCTTGAACAGTCACATGGATGTAGTGCCAGTTTTCGAGGTACACAGAGCCTATCGAGGATCGATTGATCGATTGTACAATTAGATCATTAAGCATCGTACATCCCTATAAAAATTAACCAATTCCCCAGCCGCTTACTTTCTAAGCGCAACTCATGCGCACGATCGTTTAATTTTTATATATCTGCGATTCTTGCAAATTGATCAGTCATCAACTCGATCGATTGATGCATCTAGCATGAATGGACTTATCCGCCGTTCGACGCGCACATGGACGAGCAGGGCAACATTTACGCTCGCGGCGCTCAGGACACGAAAGTCCTGGGGATACAATACCTGGAGGCGATTCACAGACTCAAGCTGAACGGTCAACGTCTCTCGCGGACTGTCCACGTTTCTTTTGTGCCGGACGAGGAGATCGGCGGAGAACTCGGGATGAAGAAGTACGTGCGTAGCGAACACTTCAAGTCTCTGAACGTTGGCTTCGCGCTGGACGAGAACGTGAGCTCTTCTACTCCAACCTTCGTCGTTGCCTTCGATGAAAAGATAAAGTTGGGCCTGATGATAAAGTGCAAAGGTACTACCGGCCATGGCTCGCTCATGTTGGACAATACGGCCGGAGAAAAAATAAGAATCATCATTGATCGTTTTATGGACTTCAGAGCGACTGAGAAAACCAAGTTGCAGAATGTCGACATCAGTTACGTGACGTCTGTGAATCTTACAGTCCTCAAGGTTAGTATTGCGCGATTGTATATTCTCTAGATTTCTTGGAGTGAAATCTCGCTCGAGAAGTTGAGTAACCACCGAGTCACTCGAATTCGAGTTTTTCACTCGTACAGAGTGAACTCTTCATTCTGAATCGTCGAGTGAATATTTTCACTCGGAATTAAAGAGATCTGCTTAAGCGCAGCGCTAAGCGCGCTTACCAAGCAGGTATGTTTATTGAGCGCATTGCTATCGGTATTATTGATTCGCAGCTCTCGAATTCGCTGAATGCACCTCTTTCAGGGTGGTGTGCAGAATAACGTGATACCCGACGAGATAATAGCAGAATTTGACATTCGTCTGCAGCCTACTTACAAACCCGATGAATTTGAGGCTCTTGTTAAACGTTGGTGTGAGGAAGCCGGGCCTGGTGTAACTTATTCCTTCGTTCAGAAAAATCCCCAAATCAAAGGCACAAAGATCGACGATTCTAATCCATTTTGGGTGGCTTTTAAAAATGTCTTTTCTGAAATCGGTAGCGAGCTCAAGCCGATAATTATTTGGGGCACTTCGGATGCTCGCTATTTACGCCAGGTACGTATCGAGTTGCACTTTTGTATTATTCATATTAACGACATAATGAAGATGCATACTTGATCAAATAACCCCGATGGAAATATCGGGAAAATTTCATTGAAATTCTCTCTCAATTGATTCCATTATCGTTCTGTCAATATACGCAGTCTTCAGTTAAATTCGATAGATTTTAATGATATTTAATTTTAACTTTCCTTAATTTGTGTATTGATATACCATAAACTTGATAAACAGTGAGATGAAAGTTACTGAAAAATTATTGAAATAGTATGATGAAAATAGTAAAATGTAATAGTAAATATTTCAAAATAAATCAAAATTTTCATCATGAAATTCAATGTAATGATGTGAAATATTATGAAAATTAAAGTATAATTCTGTGAAATAATGAACGAATTTTTGAAATATTAGATATCATAAAATTTATTGAATTGAAAATTGAAAATTGAAAATCGTATATTAATGAAATGGGGTCAACTGAGGGAGTGTTTCAGCAAAATATTTTCATCGGGAAAGAGACGACGGACTCAGCAAGATGGTTACCGTTTTGTCTTACATAAAATTCAAGTTACTTTTCATGTTTTTGACAGTCTCTTTAACAATGTTCCTTCTATGCTAACTTATCCTACAATGAAACACACTTGAAATGTTTCTGTTTTGCAGTTGAGCATTCCTACTCTAGGTTTCGTACCATTATGCAACACGCCATCCAACGTTCACGGTGCCAATGAATGTGTGAATAAGGACGTGTTCCTGAGAGGAATAGATATATTCACTAAAATAATACCGGCCATCGCAAACGTTTGAATGCAGACGGACTATATGTTATGGAATATATCGGCGATGCTGAATGATATTTTAATAAATCCGGAATGAATCTGGCAGAAACAAATAATTTTTTTCCAATTAGACCATTTATTAGCCATGAAAAAAGGCATTAGGTATCATAAAAGATCTTTCAAAGACGTCCGAAAGATATCTAAAAAAAAAAAATAAAAAATCCATTGTGGACATCTTTTAGAAATTTGGTCCGGTTAAATTCACAGACGGGATTCATCAGTTTTTATCTCTGAAAACCGGCCGATAAAAGGCGACGAAATATCGATAATTGAGTCGATCATTTATCGGTTATCGTTTAAGAAGAGCCACACTGCTCGAGAAGAAAGTCGGACAAGGAGTTGGACAGCGCGACGGTAGGCGGCTACCACGTCGTACCGCCGCGTCATTCGACGCTGTGGATTGGACGACGTGGAGAGGCGAGTAGCCAAGTTGAATCGACGCACAGGCGGCACCAACGTGCCTCGCTCCGTGGTGTCCATGCATCAGCTGGCCATGGCAGTTTTGAATCACCCCTGCGGGCATCGGCGAACACCGCTGATTCGGCCGAGCGTTCATCACGCTGACCGACCCGCGTATATCCCTGTGAAAATTGAGGCCGCATGTACGCGCTGGGAATTCGCAAATTCGGCACGGAAAGCGGGTAAGTGCGAGTGAATCCCGGGCGATCGCACGCAGAAACGCGACGGTGCGTCCCGGGGAGATTCCCGATCGGCGAGCCTTCGGTAACGCGACCGACCGCAGCGATCTCGCCGAGGAACGTGCACGGCGTCACCCGCGCTGTCCAGTTCCGGCATTTTCGTAATCGCACAGCCGACGATATTTACGCGTCCGTGCGTAGTGTCGGAGCACCCTGTCAGTCGAGCGGCGCTCGAAAAGCACCTTTTCCTTATCGATTATTCCGAGTAGCAACGCGCGAATGTCCGAGCATGATGCAACCGGTGCGAAGATACCTGACGCGCGGGTAGTATCAATGACGCCTGCTCGCGGACCAGATTCCGTACGGTGTGTTATTTGCATACCGCTCCGGTGCCCGCGCCCCGGAACGCCGCGTTGGTCCGTTATCTTTCAATTATCGAGTCGACAATACGCTGCATTCTCGTCTGGAAATCGCCTTTGAACGATAAGATTAGCCAGAGAGAGTGAGAAAGAGAGCGCGAGAGAGGGAGGAAGAAGAGTGAGGCCAGGAGGGGAGGTCGAGAATGAGTATGTGTGTGTGTGAGAGAGAGAGAGAGGCGAGAGTTAGTAACGCGCGACAGAAAAGCGAAACCACGCCGACCGCCAGATCGCGAACAGCTCGCTCAACGACACGTTTCCTCGTTAGGTGAATCCGCGCACGGCTCGTTGTTTGAACATGCGGTGAGAGGATCGCAGCCGCCGGGATTCCGCGGACGATGTGCGATCGCGGCGATTTGAAAAAGTTTCTTTTTCCCCGTGGTGTGAGCGAAACGCGATATCATCGCGGCGCGCGAGTAACACGGGAGAGAAGAAAGCGCGCGCCTGGCGTCTCCGGGGAATGCTCCGGCGAAATGACAAGGAACGAGTGAGACACCGGCCGAAGCGGATGTCCGTTTAGGCGCGATATCGATAACGCGAGTACGCTGGCCGCGAGAGAACGCTCTCGAACGCGAGGAAATGGAGATAGCGTCGGTGACGCTACCCATCCATTGCATGCCCCACCCTGCGCGCGAGCTGTTGTATCAAATTCTATCCCGTTTTTCTTTTCCATCGTGCAGTCGCAGCCACTTGGCCGATCTCGCCGACTCCTCCCCGCCCGGATCGTTCTCGAAAGGTCTCCCGGACCAGATCGCTGCGACGATGCTGTGCGCTACGCGACGAGGAAGCCTGACGCTGCGTGACCCAGATTGAGGAGACTCGGTAATGTTCCACTTTCCTCCGTGAATTTCGAATTAATTTCAGTAGAATAGTGTCTCCGAACAGCGGTGGCGGCATTAAATCGACAAATCGTCGATATTTTCCTTATGAGAAAGAAAAGTTGGAAATTGCCAGTAACGTGTAGTTTGTCGGTGGAAATTTGTATCTGTTCTGTAGTGATACCACTCGCGAATGTTAGGCTTGTTAACTTGCGAGATATTATTTTCATGATCAAGCTGAGACCTGGGTTGTTCGATATCACAAAATTGAATCGAGTAAAGCCACTCACGACTTATTAATTGTATGGAACATACATCCTAGTTTTTGTGATCATGAGGTAATTTCTGATCCACCGTTTATAGTCTTTTCATCAGGCTGCTACTATTTATCACTAACAATTCTTAGAACATTAAAAAGATATCATTAACTCCTTTATTTAACATAACTTGCTATTATTTGCATTATAGTAATTTCATTACTTCTGTCATTTCAGATGATACTTGTCGATACAGGCTTATGATACAGGCTTACGTACCTGTCTAGGAAACAATCGTGGACCTAACGTGAATGAAGATGGAACGGACAAAGCTATCGATTCTTTTCAACAGTCACATGGATATTGAGCAGGTATACTCTCTAATATTGGCAAGAATATCGCGAGCATATATCCTGATACTATTTATGCAGAATAAAGTGGTTCTTATCGATCAATCAATTTTACAATTTGTTAATTTATCCAGACAGAATGGGTCTATTTACCGATTGACGCTCACAGCGAATCAGCAAGGCAACATTAGTGCTCATGGGAGACCAAATAGGAGCGCAATATCCAAATGCAATCAGCAGACCCAAATTGAGTGGTCAATGCCTCTTATGTACACACGATACATGAATTTTACAAAATAAATGTAAGTACCATGCTAATGTATTTTGCAAATTGATTTTCACTGTTAGGACATCAAGTCGTATTTGAAAATGTTCATCAACATGACAGCTTTCTCATTTTTTACGTCTTTTCCAGAATGGCATACATGTTAATGTACTCAAAGGCGTCATGAGTGCATTTGACCTTTATTTGGAGTTATTATTCATCACGAAGAATTCGAGGCCTATTCTACATAATCTTTCGTCAGACTTCCTATGATCCCGATATTCAATTGTAGATTTTCACCTGTTATACTCAACTATTCATCACTTGGTAAGCATCAAACTACATTTCATGTTACCTCTTATCTTTCAGACATATTTTCTAATATTTTCTAAAGATATATTACACAAACATATGTATTTCATAAAAAATTTGACAGTTGATATATCAAGTTGAAAAACATGTTGTTAATAAGCAGAAAACTCATAATATGTTCCAAATATACTGTTAGGCTCATTAATTTTTATTTTTCGATAAATTTTTCTTTTGCAGATGGACATTCCAACTCTGAATTTTGCACTGATGAACTGCACCATGAATATCTCGATAATGCAATATCAAGATATCATATATCTTGATAATACTGGCTCTTGCGGATATTCAAACAGGAACTTGCCATACTAATAGCGTGATGATTGAAAAATATCAAAAACAGGCTATCAACAGTTAACTCAGGTTCACTTTTCAAGTGTACAAATGATATACTTGTTATCAGAAGTACCTTGAAATCAAGAACTCACAATTACACGAAACAAGTCAATTTATCCATCATGTTTATGTGCCAACATTATGTAGCTTCAAGTTTTTAATATTGTTGAAAATTCATCGCTTTCAAGAATTTATATATTGAAGAGGATGTATTGTTGAAGAACGTAACGTGAAAGAAGCAAGTATACACAGCTGTGTTAGCTGAATGACTACTGATAAATTAATTGGAGAACATCAATATGTACACAACAGAAAAGAAAAAGCAGACATAACATAATTAAAGGCATCGTATTGCTGACAGGAATAATTTGAAGCAAGGATAGGAATGTAAAGGGGAATACCGGTGTAGAAACAACAGTATAAAACTTCAAAGAATAATTATCCAACACAAAGATATATAAACAATCAAGATTTATATTTTTGAATAAGAAGACGTGAAGAAATGGTGTCTACAGATAAACATAAGCACAATATCAAGATTAAAAGTATATTTTGCAGGAGAAGAATTATTTTGAGGCAACTACTGCACAACATAAAGTAAAACATGTAAGAATCGCTGTGATTGCCTGTGAATATGCCTATATTTGTGCCTATGCTATATTTGTAAAGTAACAGAATCCACAAACATTATTTTCAAGAGAAATGCGTTTATGAGAAATTACAGGAAGATCTTTGCTCACGATCGCAAAGCGTGAAAAAAAAGATCTACTTTTGTACAAGAGAGGTCAGCAAAGGAGATTGACTATTGATTTAAAAGACGGAAGATCTCGAGCCAAAGCTTCGTCTAGAAAAATCATGATGAAGAAAAAGGAAAAGAGGGAGAGACAGAGAGAGAGGGAGAGAAAAAAGGAAGAGGCAGTTGTTTCCTGCGAAGCTTGCTACGAAGAACACGACATCGACGAGCGCGACAAGTGCGGTACACATTTACCTGACCGAAGTCAATAAACCCCAGTGCGCCCATGTATGTATGTGGTGAGTGTGTGTACGTGTGTATATGTGCGTGCTTCCCGCCATTATCGCGCGTATTGTAGTTCATTCTTAACGCGCGGTGCCGCCCGACTCCCCTCCGCGATGGACTCGCCCGTCGTGTTCGCTTCGAAGGAACGGTGACGGTGCCCGGTGATTTCCGCGCCGAAAATCGCCGGCGATTCGGCGGATCGAGCGAAGAATCGCGCGCCGCTTTCGGGCGGCGTGATCTGTCAAAATATCGCGGCATGCACCGCCACGCCGAGTGACTTCTCGTGCGCGCTGTGTTGTGTTTGGGTTCGGCCATTTTCGCGAAGGGGGGTTAGGGTGCAAGTCCTCGCTGTCGATCACCGATCCAGCGTCGGCCGTCAGGAAACGTCGCGGCCACGACAAGTGATCGCGTTGCATAGCGGCACGACCAGCAACGGCGGTGCCTACGTCTCCGGAAGCACCGTGAGAAAATCGCTCGAGAATCCTCCGTCAGCCATGTGCATTGCGGCGCATCGTTCAAAACGTCCTCACACCCCTGCCACGGCCGGCGAATAGAGCGCCCGCTGCCGCGGCCACGTGACCGTGCCCGACCAATCCGCGCGGCGGGATTTGAAATCGTGCGTGGTCTTTGTTCCACGGGCCTGCTGCTCTCGTGTCAACGTTGTGCCTCAGTTCCGTAAAGGGGGCCCCGTGTCTCGGTGTCCGTTTATACATGGTCGCTGCCGAAAATCGCGCGTACCGCTCGTAAATGTATATGTGTGAAAGTGGTGGCGGCGAGGGTGCACGGTGTCTCTGCTCTAACGTCGAATACACGGTAAGATCTGGCGCCGATGTACGCGGCTCCGCATAAATAACCCGCGAAAAAGTGTTGTTGCCCCTACGTCTGTCGCGGATCGTCCGTCCGATCGCTCGCTCGCTCGCCCGCCCGCCGGCGCGCGCGCGCATCCCCCCCCTCCCGTTCCGTGTATGTGTGTGTATATATATATGTTGTGTGTGTGTCATTCTCTTTCTCTGTCTATCTGTGTCCCTCTCTGTTCGTTGTCCATCTGTCAAGAGCCGACCGTATATCGTCGGTGCGAAGCGGATGGACGATCACCGAACCTCTCTTCACCGTTCTCGGTTTCCTCTCTCGCTTTTCAATGTCTTGTCGCGGACGAACTCGAGATCGAGAAGTCACGAAAGAGATAGATAGATAGAGAGAGAGAGAGAGGTACGTACGGTAGTCCGTCTGTCTGTCACAACTCGACGTTTTCTCACGATCGCGTATCGCGCCGCGCATGTCGACGATATTTTCAGTCGATTCGCGGTTATTTTCGCGACAGGCCGTCGATATATACATCATATTTTTTGTACGCGTATCACGCGATTGCACGAGAGTCGCATCGATAGTTTATGGTGCCGGCTCGATCGAGAATATAAACAGGCGGCTGTCTCCCTTGTGTCTAGTCGGTGTGAATGAACGCGGACGTGTAGGCGTGGGAGTACGGCACCGTAAGTTTCGGCGGGAAGAGTGAGACAGCGAGTGTGCGTATGTTGTGTGTGTTTTTTGTGCGGAGAAGTGGAGAAAATTTATTATGCGCTCTGGAATATTCTTAAGTGCCTCGCGCGTAAGCGAATGAATTTGTAAATTCAACAAGTTGCTGATAATAAAAAGTAAATTACGTGAGTGATACGCGCGTGGCGATGAGAGGGGAGAAATTTCGGAAACCCGAGAGAGATAAAGAGAGAAAGAAAGATTCCTCCGAAAGATTTCCCACATGATTGGTACACGTTCAGTTCACTCGATGCTGGCTTGAAATTTTCCGGGACTCAATTATCATTTTCATTACCAGACATTTCCCGACGATCGATTCGTACGAGTGAACCGAAGTTGGAGTTCTGATTAGGCGAATTTCTGAGAGAGAGAGAGAGAGAGAAAAAAAAGAGTGTTAAAGATTCTGGACAATAGGGCGTAACGGGGACGAAAAGAGCGAGGAAGAAAAGGAAAGCTACGATTAACGAGGAAACGAGAGTGATGTAACGGAGAAAAGAAAGAAAGCAAAACGGAAATTGCGGTAGTCTCGATTATCTTCACTGCGGCAGGTACGTTTCTTTTTACAAGCTCTACAGCTAGACAGAGAAGATAAACCGTTTGTTCCTTTTTTTCATCTTGTATCGCAGCTGGTAGTCCAGCGCAAATAGGAGAGAAGGCGCATCGCCTCGGTCTCGATAAGCACGCCAAATCAATATTAGCACGCCGTGGCCCTAATCAAAACACAACGCGATGCTGTACTTGCCACCACTCAGGTGACAACAGCGCGTACATACGAACGCGTTGCATATTAATACGAAGACCGAGCATCGACGCGTTAAATCGCGGCGAAATATTTCGCTTTCATTAATTCGCATCTCCGCCATGAGGAAGGGAAGCGAAACGCATGAATTGTCGCCTGTGACAATTATTTCGACCACACGACTGTAAAGTAACACGTCAGATTGAATCGTCTTCGCTGATAACTCACAGTTCGAGGAAGAGATTCCTGGAGAGGAAGGAGAGCCGCCGGTGTCGACGGAATTGGCGATTTTTCAATTTTCCCACGACGGTATTTCTCAATCATTCTCCGTACATTTCATGCGTGACGCACTTCAACCGAGCTCCATTGTCTCTCACTGTCTCTTGTTACTTTTGTTTCCTTCTTTTTCTTTTTCCAGACCCAATCGCCGTTATACGGCGTTATCGACACGAAGCATGCGTGATCGTCGTCCGCCAATGGTGTAACGCGCGAAACTTTTTCGCGCCAATTCCGCGCGACCACGTGCGTGCGATGACATACGCGTACACACGTCGAGGTGTGCGTACAGAGACGTTCATCGTGCAACGCATAAGCCGTCGAGTATCGGCGCTAAATCCGTCCAATTCTAGGGAATAACGCGCGGACAAAGTCCGCGGGAATTGAACGGCGCCGACGAATTAGAAAGTAAAATAACGCACGAAAGGCGGTGGACGAAATCGACGTTTTTAGCGGCACATTATCGCTTTTCGATGTGGATCTCTCTCTCTCTGTCTGTGAAAATAGAAATCCGAAATTGGCCTGCGAATATCGTCGTCGGGACGAAAAGTACGCGGAGGCACACGACAGGCGCGAACACGAGCCACCGTACGGAAAAATCCCCGCCGAGTAAGAGTCTCCAAATACTTTCTGTTTCGCTGAAAAAGACGATTAATATAAATCCGAAACAATATATAAAACTCTTTCCCTTCACAAAGGTAGCGGCAATGGTGCCGCCTGCGAGCGGCATTAAGGGTTAACGAGCGGTCTGCGCTGGATAAGGGGTGAAGTGAGCGAGACAGAGAGGGAGAGAGCCCGGTGAGTTTTCAAACGGGATCCCGATGAAGAGGGGGTTAGGGTGCCGCCCTGACGAACCCAGGGTGCAACACTCTTGCAGCTAGCGAATGCTGGTCGAAGGGGAGGCAGGATACGAGGGTGGATGACAGAAGGGGTGGGTTGGTGGAACGAGGGGAGAACATATCAGATCGATACTCGGCGAAAAGTATGGGCTGGAGGGGCGCGGGGCGCATTCTCTGTATCTACGGTCGGTCCATCGCAAGATCCGGACCGGAGGCTGCGATTACGCACGCACAGTCTCTATGGGGTGGAATAGCCGAATCAATGGCGAGGAGGGACGGAGGAGGGAACGTTTGTCTCTTTCTTTCTCTCTCTCTCTCTCTCTCTCTCTCTCTCTATATATATATATATATA
>NW_014554309.1:2419250-2445732 GCF_001313825.1 Dinoponera quadriceps
TATATATATATATATATATATAAACTGAGAGAGAGAAAGGCGAGGGGAGCCTCTCCCCCCATTTTCGTTCCAGCTGCACTTTTATTTTCGACACTCGACGGTGAGCGTGTGTATTTTACGTCGTATTGCAACTCCGCGTTAATCTGAAAGTTATTTATTTATTGTAGCACATACTCTCTCTCTCTCCCTCTCTCTCGTATTTTTATTATACGTTGATTACGATCGGCGATCGTAAACGACACGCGGACGATCGGACTCGCGTGTGTTCACACGCTCGTCGACAAAGTTCCATTTATTGGGACGGGCAATTCACATTCGGTCCGCTTCACACACGGCAAAAGAGAGGAAGGGAGGGGGAAAGAGTGACAGACGGAGAAAGAGAGAGGGAGAGAGTGAGAGAGAAGTCCACCGCCGCTGCGAATGAAACCGGTTTCCCGGTCGGAGCGCGATCACAAAGAAGTCATGGTGGCCAAGCTCACGCGAGATCGCCATGGCGGCGACTGATCGCCCGGTTGACTTCGGGCCCGTTCTTAGGCCCGTTTTGTTCTCTTCGAAATGATTTTTCAGCTGAATTTTCTTCCTTCTTATCGTTTTCCGGGAATTTTCCGCGTTTTCGCAGTTTCTCTATTTTCGTCGTCGTTCGGGAATAACGAGATACGAAGTATCGATATAACGAGACCATCAGATTTGACCAACACGGCCTTTTTATTTCCGTCGCTCGATTAACCATCTATTCCGCTCCGTTGAAATCCGATAAATGAATTATCGGCGTTCCCTCTCTTTCTCCATCTACCTGCTCAGCCATCTCTCTCTCTCTCAATTTTCACGGTAGCTACGTCGCTCCGGTCAGCGAGGCGCTTCGTGTTCTGGATTGTTTCTTTTTACCTTTTCACGTAGTACAATTTTTCTATTTTCGTCGTACATTGCGCCAGGGCGATTAAACGCGCCTCAACCTGGCTCATTTCGTTCGACCAGACCACAAAGACAATCCCTTCGCGTGGCGGTCGCTGTGTGGATACGCAGCTCGTGTTCCAAATTGCGCTGCATGTGTCTTCCACCACCTCCTCCTCTTTCTCTATGGTACCCGTGCATCCCCCCCTAATTTATCAGTTGCATCGTACATCGCCGCCCGACGTTCCGTCAGGTGTTTCAGGCACCGACAAAATGCGCAGTCCCAGGGCTGGGTTATAGTCGCGACGGGCCCGGGGTCGGTCGAAATGTTGATCACGTGCGCCTACAATTCCGATAACGTTACGCGAGAAATATTCTGCCGAGGAAGACTTCGAGTATGCGAACCAATCTGGACGGATATGTTACAGGCACATCATGTGTCTCAGTCAGAATCTGTTCTGCAAATTCAGAATTCGTGGTCGATTTTGCAAGTCGCAACGCTTCCACCGTAACTTTATTATCTCATCCACTGAAATTGGGAGCTTGTAATTTGGAGCTTGTAATTGATTATCGGCTTCGCCGCGTTTCCACGATTAATTTTCCCCGGCTCGAAATAGAAGATCTCGGCGGATAACGGGCGCTTACTACGACGATAAATTGACACAAGCGTTATTTTGTCTTCGTTCCATATTCAATGAATAACAACGATAAGACGATGCTTGTGTCAGAAAACGGGAAGGATCCGATAAAAGGACCAGCTTGCGAACGGAATATTCGTTCCGGGCGTCCGCGTGCGCGCTATCGAGCGTGTTAGAAGCGCTCGATTTGCACGGATCGTCTCTATTTTCCGAGGGGCCCGAAGCCGCGCGCGCTCGCGTTGTGCCTCGCGTAGTCTCGAAAGCACGGTGAAAGGGAAATCCTCCTCGCCCGATTGTTGTAACGTCGGCGAATTATCCGGTCGGCCGTGTAAATGATGTAATAATTCGCCGGGTGTATCAGCGCGAACGACTTGCCACAGAAAGTGTATAAAATTAGTGGGCGAGAAGAACGGTTCTGCACACAGGCACCACCGTGTCGACGTCATCGCCGCGTATGCACGTCGTGTTTGAATTCGTTATCTCGATCCTTGCACTCCCCGGCGAATCGAGAAGCGCGCTTCTCGATTCAGCTCTCCAATTATGCGGAGGAGAGAACTCGGTCGACCCGGAATAGCTCTATCCGCGCGCCCGAGGAC
The DNA here is from genome assembly GCF_001313825.1 of Dinoponera quadriceps. Lineage (NCBI taxonomy): Eukaryota > Metazoa > Arthropoda > Insecta > Hymenoptera > Formicidae > Dinoponera > Dinoponera quadriceps. The sequence goes on from NW_014554309.1 coordinate 2,421,376, forward strand.
GTCGAGGAGTCAGCGACCCTTAATAGACGACGACCCCGACGTTGGGCACCTGCCGAAGGCTAACAAATCCCTACTTTAAATACTCACGCGTGCGCGCAACCACTCGGTACGTACAACCGAGTTGCGTGTCTTGCCTGTAGAACGACGTAACGAGTACGTAACGCTGGCGTTAAAGGGAGAAGGTACGAAGTTCCAGTGCGGCACACCGGCTGAAAGAACCTTCGGGCCTCGAGTGTCCGACGAGTTCTCGCCGAGGGAGCACGAGCCGACCTGGAAATCGACGATGAATTTATTCGTTCATAGGCGGACTCATGACGACTCGTCCGGAACACCCTATAGAGAGAGGCATAAAGGGAGGAGCGGAGTAATCGAGAGCGGCATTAAAAAACGCGCGCGTTGATCCTTCACCCGCGGACCTCGACGAACACAACCTTGGGCCCTCGGCAGGCTTCATTTTCGTCTGTTTTTCAAGTCTGGCTCGCTGCTCTAAGACGCGTTCTCGTCTCCCCCTCTCCTCCCTCGTCACGGCCGAGCACAATGCGCCAGTATACATTTCCTCCCTTTTCTCCGTGCCGCCAAACCCAGTCCCTTTTTGGCCTCCTCTGTTTCTTCTTTCTTCTCGTCCTCACCGTCGTCGTTTCCTCTTGATCCACCTTGCGAGAATCGCTGTTCTCGAGGGATCAACTATATGCGTGCGGACGATGATCGACCTGGCCCTGAGACGAAATATTAGTAAAAACGAGCTGCCGCGAAAGGATCGTACAGGATAAGAGAACGCATGGCAAGAGACGAAGAAACGACGAGCGCGTATATCGTAACGCGTGCCGTACCTACGCGAGTTATACGCGCATAGAAGCGCGCAACCGGTCGGTTGTGTGCCCGATGTCGGGGTCTCGTTTCTCGATCCGAGAAACAGCGCGATGCGGAGGAAAGGCTGAACGGAGAGAACGGCCAGACGGCAAAAAGGAGAGGGAACTACAGAGAAAGAGAGAGAGAGGGGGGGAGAAAGGAAGAGAAGAAAACAAAAACGTCGCGTGAGATAGAAAGAGTGAGAACACAGAGAGAGAGGGGGGGGAGGGAGCGAGAAGAGAGTACTACGAGCACGCGCGTATAGTAAATCGACTATAGTACTATGAGTCAGTCACACCCACAAGCCGGTTGTGGGTTCAAGATCCTCGTTGTACGTCGCACGCGTGCACGCGAGGTCACGCGTACTCACAGCCGCGTGCGCGCAGGATCTATCGGCCTTGTCGAGCGGAGTGCATCTCGACGTTGCACTCGACGTAACGCTACGCTGATAAACATATGAAATAGCGTGGGAATTTTCGGAGCTGGTGTCGAAATCTTGGCCCACTGTTATTAAACCTTTGACTTGTACAACACAGTAGGAGCAGCGAGGCATAGCGAGATAGATCCACAGTTTCATTTCTGCCCAATGACATATTATCACTGAATATTCTATTCAGTCCACAATATTCAATTCGTTGATATAATATATACCCCTATTTTGACGCTGACGATGTCTTAAATTTCCGAGCTTTGTCGTTTTAGCATCAAAATAGAGGTTGTTCGGGGTAGGAATGAAAGATTCAATGGAGAAGTCAATGTGGGTGAAATCGGAGTAGATTTTTATCGGTCTGTGGGCCATCCAAAGCAGACGCAAATTGTCCTTGAAGGCATGTCAAAGTGACGTCATAAATTTCGACTCCGGGCATTATCGTCTCGGAGGAGTGCTGACAGCACCGTGCCGACCTCTTCGGGGAGAGCGGTTCTCGTTTTCGAGATGCGTACGGATCGGTCGGATTACGATCTTATCTCGCGATTTTGCGTATGAATGCGACACTCGCCACCCCCTTCGCGCACCCTACCTGTCGCCGAACGGATCCGGCTGCCTCTTCCTCTGATGACCGAAGAGAAAAAGCTGGGACGTGTTTATTCCGAATCATGCAATTATCATCGCTCGCGTGATGATGAGGCGCTGTCGAGCGGCAATTAACGAAGACATTCGAGCGATTCGCGTTCGTCGACTCTTTCTCTCCATTCTTCCCCGTCTTCTCTGCTCCTACGCCGCATAAGAAGAACTCAGCCACTCTGTAATTTCTACCGGCGAGCGCAATAATGCATGCGATTGCGTTCCCGATCCTCCTCCGCGTGGCCGCGTATCGCTGTGAAATGAAACGGCGATCCGGAGGATCTAGGAAGCGTGCGATCGGCGCCGCTCAAATGGTAATTCGTTTGTTTCGAAATCCCATCGTAGGCGTTTTTACTCTTATCCCTCGCTACGCTTACTTATTAGCCGACATCAACGTAACGATGCGAATGTAACGTAAAGGAGCGCTCCGAGACGCTTCGAGACGGGCGGATTAATGAAGACCCGACGTCGCCGAGTGAGGACAATAATTCTCTCGATCTGTTAAAATCGCGTTTTGCAAATCTCGCGTCGTCTCGCCGCTCGGCTACATTCTCGCTCACGACGAGGTTTTGGTGATGACGGTTCTTAGGCCTATAATATCCTCTCTTTCTTTCTGTCCCTGCAGTCTACTGAATGTTGTACGCTGAAAGTCTGGCCGATATCAGGCCGACGAAGATGGTGAACATAGATATATTCCGACACTTGAAGGACGAAGGCCAGTATTCCAACCTTGACGAAATATGGGATCTGCATCTTTTCTTTAGCAACGATGGGACAGAAATGAATAATTCTTTCGAACGGGACGCGTCGTTCTCGTCGTTATTACCTGCCAATAGAGATGAACCCGGAGATCCCAACGATAATTCCAATGGGTAAGCCTTCGAAAGAAAGTCTCGGGAGGGAAGACGCGTTCGCGGAGGGACATGCTGAAACGATTTGGAGAAAAGTGATGTCTGAAAAGTAAAAACAAACATTTATCCGGTGGGTGTGTTAAAAATAACATATTTACTTAAATCTAAATTCTTTTGTCCGGAATAAACAATTGCTTCCGTTAAATACTACAGATTTGGGAATATATATATTAGGAATATGTATATTTTTTCGTACAAGTTTTTTCTCGGCGTATAAATATGTAAATAAGTAAATGTGTCATTAATACCCCCCTGGTAAATATTTCTTCTCTCAGTGTAGAAAAACGGCCAACACGGCAAAACACCGTTGTATCACAAAGTTCTTAAAGCTTTTTTATATACATTTTAAACAAGGGAAGTGCTGTATAAATAATTTTTTGTTCAGGTAACTTTATGACCCGTAATCAACGACAGCGTTTTGGTTCTGATTACTGAGAATCGGCTCTTCTTATCGTTCACATGCTCATGGAAACTTACAATTTATCCTCCTTTCAGGAACATTGATCAACGTAGTCAGATCATGGATCAACATGATCTCAGCGACAGTGACGCGCTGCCGCTGTTGAATCCGAACGAGGTGATACCGCTCGTGCTGCCGATCGCACCGTCGTACAAGGAAGTGCAAACGAAAGGAAATGCAACGGAGGAGAGGTTGCAGGCTGTCCTGGACAGCGTCGAGAACCGGGACAGTGATGATAAATCCGTGGTAATCAAAGACGAACCCATCGAGGACGGTGAGCCGGCAATAGAAAGCGAGCCTGAGCCGATCGATACGGGCAACGGTGACGAAAAAGAGAGTAAGGCGAGCGAAAGCGAACAACACAGCGGCGATGTGATGAACGGACGAACGATGAAGGAGGAGGCGAGAGAAGAGGACGAGGAGGAGGACGTGGAGGAGCTGAAGAAGGAAGAGCTGAAGCAGGAGGGAAGAAACGAGGAGATCGAGCTAAGACAAGCGAAGCACGGGAATGAAGTACAAGAGGACATAGCACTGCTTACGCCGCCGGATTTCCAAACGCCCTTGTCGTCGCCGACCGACGTCGCGGACGTCGACGTGGACGCCTCCTCGGTCTCGTCTCTAATGGTGTCGCCGATCAAGTTGATGAGGTTGTCGCAATCGGAATCGAATCATTCGCCGGAGCACGCTGTGTATCGCATCAAACGGGACAGGAGGAAAAAGCGGGAACCGCCGATGATAATCCCGCCATACCAACCGCAGCAGCCGACGATTGAGAACGAAGCGCCGGCTACCAAATATCCGAAACCTCCCTATTCTTACTCGGTCCTGATCATGCTGGCCTTGAAGAATAGCTACCGGGGAGCTCTGCGAGTTTGTGACATCTATAGTTTCATATGGTACGCTTTATGCAGCATGAAACGATTACTACGGGAGATCATAGTTACGAATGCAATTAAGACGGAGGGTGTTCGAAAGGCAGAGCGACGGCCAAGCGCTGTTATTATAGGTTCTACCTGAATACGTAATACGATGAAATGTAATCACTAGAAACTTATAGGCCTGTCTGTGTTTTCAATGATTGTGTATTTCGAGACTCTACACGCGAGAGTTGGTTCTGTAAAATGTGTCCTGTAGCCCGTAAATCGTAGCCCGAGATCGTGAACAATTGTGATTCCGTCGCATTTGTAGCATCCCGACGAGGAATCTCATTTCCCTTCCTCTCTTCTCTTTTGCAGTTACCATTTCCCTTACTTCAGGACCGCGCCGGCCGGATGGAAGAACTCGGTGAGGCACAATCTTTCGCTGAACAACAGATTCGAGAAGGTCGACGATGACGACGACGACGACGGTGACGGTGAGCCGAAGAATAGTACGCAAAAGAAAGGGGGCCTGTGGAGATACGCTCCCGACAAGACCAAGAAACTGGTCGAGACCATGAAGAGCCGCTCGAAGAAGGATCCAGCGGGCGTCTCGTTGTCCATGTCCGAGCCTCACATGATTGACCGTCTGGAACGTGGCGAGATGAAATTCGTGGTCGGCAATCCGAATATGGAGTACATGGAAGATGAGGGTTACATGGAGGAGAACGACGAAGAGGGGAGTAGCGACGAGAACTCCATGCAATCTATGCCGTCCGTGACTCTCGAGGCCGACGGGCAACAGAGCCTTCTGCACGAGGATGAGGAAGACGAGGCTATCGCTATAACGCAAGAGCACGTCGAAGCGCACTTTCCCCAGGCGGACAACGGCCTAGACGAAAGCCACGAGGAAGGGAATGGTAACGCCAATCAGATCGAAGTCTACGGACAGGTCCACGCGACGAGCTTGTCGCACCAGGTACATTTGCATCTGCAAGAAGTGTCGCCGATCCAGAAGAGAAGAAAAATTAGTAACTCTGAGCCGGTGCAGAACGCCCCGGTTGTCCTGCAGGTTCAAGAGAACACTGTCCGCCGGAGAATCGCGGTGAGACCGCCCGGTTCTCAGTCCGGGCCGCAGGCCGGGCCGTCCAGGCTGCAAGCTGGACCGCTCGGAACGCTCGCGCCGCAATCCGTTACGACAACTCCCCAATATGTCATCTTAAATATCGACAAGTCCTTGCTCTAGACTATCATATCGATGAAATATATTTGTACAATAGCTTACAGTAGATCATACACCGGGTGTCTCACCGATACCGCCATTCGTTAATGGTACATTCCTGAGGGCACTCTGAGACGGAAGTCTCGATACGAAACTGTCTCGAAGCTATGGTAGTTTTTTAAACGTTTGAAGATGACCGGAATCGGACTGGTGGAAGTCTGCACGTTCGAGTGAATCTCACATCAAAGGTGTCCCTTTGAGCCCTAAATATTATTAGAATATTATAACTATTGTGATTGTGTGGTATGATGATGGGACACTCTGTGTATATGGGTATATTTTTGTAATTTTTTATAAACTTCATCTTTTTTTTTTTATAGGTTGAGCACATATAGTGTACATATCCCCTTTATACCTCGTATGTGTGTAGTGTGTGTATGTTTGTGCACATACACAACGTGTATATACATGTATAAGCAGTGTCTTATATTTTAATGAGAACAGCTGAGGGTGTTTGCCAAGATGCTCCTCGATGTATTCAGCTGTATATTTATATTTACACGCATAAGTGACACAGGCAATACATGTGTGCGTGAGGAAAGCGTACATATTATATTTATATCGTTTTTTCTTACATAATGTAATTGAAATATCACGGGACCTGCAGAGGTGCGCTGAATCTTCAGCCGTATTTCTCTTATTAGTAGCAATGAAACATGTCAATTTAAATATCTACCATGGTTACGCATCATTTTCTGCTTCCAGTTTTCGGGTAATCATCAGATTCCACTTGTGTAGTATTCTTCGGACCAATAAAATCATCGACGAACTCGGGGGGAAAAGGAACCCGAGGGACTTTTGCAGGTTCTTGATACGAGAAGTAGATTTTACGGTTTCAATGATGTAAAGTTTTATAGTACGTAACTTAATTTTTTTTTATATATCTCAAATAATTCAAAAAATCTGAGAAGTGATTCTAGCAAAGACAAGTGAACGACGAGTTTACTTAAACAAATAAATTGAAGGCATGAACTTGCTTTTAATTCGTTGGGAATCAATGTATCTTCCAAAAGTTTTGACCGTTTCGGGCGAGTGGTGAGCGAATCACTCTTCAGATTTTTTATCTTTTTAGTACAAAGACTATTTTGAAGACGTGGGACCAGACTTACACCGGAGATTTAAGTTAAAGTATTATTTAACATCGCTGTAAATATTACACAGTATTCAATTGTACATATTACCGTATATAGCATAATATTTTTTTAAATAAACGTAGCTCCTATAAAGTGTGTGATGCCAGGGAATGCAAAAACACGTGCGGGGAAGCATTCGCGAGCTACATAGTGAACAATACTTGTAAATTAATTGACATACCTACGTACCTGGTGAATCGTCGATATAAATCCATAGAGATAAGTGCTTCTACAAAAACGCATGAATAAAACTCAAACGAACGCGCGTGCTTTGTACAGAATTTCTTTTATTTATGACTAGTATACTTTGCAAGGGATTTTTATAACGCAATCGCGCGAATAAACAATGTGTAATGTAATACTGGTAGCTGATGAATTTGAGAGAGACAAGTCCATCGATGACGGAGAATAAATCAATGAAACGTGAAACAAATACGAAATTCGCAACTCGTCACTGCCAAGAGAGTGGCCAAAGATAGAATGCGGTGAAAATTTAATAAGTTGATCAATACGGACACAATTCTCGTTGGGAAAAGTTTTATCGAGAATCCTGGCGAGACTTTAGGGAAATAAAGTAGTATAAATAAAAACTGAAAATCAACGTGTGAGGAAAAGGACGTCCGTTACTGTTCGAGAGCGAACTTTTTATTCCGTGCATTGAGCAAGACCGAGCTCCAACGCTTATCATTTTTGCATTTAAATAATCGAGAAGCCAATAGGTGAATCACCGAATAAGAGTATTGATGGCGTCCGAAGTAATATTCAACAATATTAGTGTAGATTTTTTGTACCTGTTTGTAACATTTGTACACGATCGACGCTGACGGACTGCGTCACGCCTGTATGTAGACGCGCAACATTAATGCATAAAGGCAATTGTATACGTGCAATGACCGCGATTTTCAGTAATAAAATGTCGATAGGCGCATCTTGCACCGAGTACTGTCATCCTTCTCCTGCGTTTCTCTTGACAAATAATTGTCAACAAATTTTGTTCATGCGTTGCACGACTGAAAGCCGAAACATAGAATACTGAAACATAGATCTCTTCTTTCGAACGCGCAAAATTCGACGAGCTGTAACTTCGAAAGAAATAATGATAATGACATAATTTGAGAAGTATTTTATAGCTTGAAGTCTCTAGTTTTCAACTTTATTGTCCGATATCAAGTTCCGTTATTTTCTACGATGTTATCGGAATAAACAATGGAGATTTGTTGAGTGTCAAAATTTTTTATGAAGTTTGCCCAGCAACACCACATAAACGACAAATTTTACACTAATTAAGATTACACTGCTTGAAAGGGTGAGTCTTTCCCTTTAATTTGTATATAATCCGATTGCGATGCAATTTTCCTTCAACGAGTTTTTTAACGTTGAAGCAAAAAGCGTCCTTACTATACTATCTCTCATAGAAGGTGAACGAATCGGTGAACGACATTCGTGAATAAATAAGTAGAAAGCTTAAAATTTTCTATTTAAATAGCATTCATTGAATTCTTTGTAAAAGTGATTTTTTGATTTAAAAACTCAACTAAAAGATAAGATTCAAAATTGAGCGGTCGTAACTTTTCATTTAACTCGATATATTTTGACGAAAGAACAACGACAAATTTATGGTACTAATATCATTAAAAACTAAAGATTTCAAGCTGCAAAATGCTTTTTGAGCGATCTTGATAATTTCATATTTGTCGAAGTCACAGGCTGTTAAATTTGGCCTATTCTTCAGGAAGGATTAAAAGGACGCCTGATCCGTCGTTGAGAAGCACTACTTGGAATGTGAAGGTACGTCGAGCCCCATCGTTTAATCGTATCACGATCACTCATTCTTCTTGAGGAAAGTGGGGGCTCGTAGTGGAGATTTCGGAACTAATTTACAGAAATAACGGGTCTAATCAAATCGAAGACCCCTTATTTGCACTGGCAATGAAGGATGCCTAGCAGATTATTATAGCGATTACAATGTCAAATAACGTCGATTACTCTACTATTGCATTTTCCTTATTTTCTTCTTAGCATTCTCGTGAAAATTTCTCTTATCTTCGCGGATTCTATCTCAGTTTCAGTAAAGTTAAAAAAAATGAAGCTGGGCCTCAATTCTCGAATGATACGAATATGTAATTATTCGTATACGTAACTTGCGAGTGATATCCAATGAGCGTGCAGCTATTCCGCACAAGCAGTATGCTCATTGGATATCACTCGCATGTTACGTACACGAATGATTTAAATATCGAGCCGCTGATACGTTCGGTCTGTCAGTATAATTCGATGGGTTCAGCGTGTCGTTCAGTCGCATAGGATATACGCATGTCATGTGGTCTCTCGTTTTTTCTCAAACGTCTGATCGTTTCTAGAAATACGAGTAAGCGTGTGTTTCTGTTGAGTAAAATGAAGAGATCGACGCAGAACACGCCCGAGAAAGAACGGGAGACGAGTCAGCAAGGTGCTGCGGCCGCAAATTCGCCGAACAGATCGCCTCCAGCTGATCGATCGCTGCTTAACCCTAACATCAACTTAGGTCTCCACGAAGGCACGATGGAGGAAACAACCGGCAACGATGAGCATCGTCGAGTCGAGTATCTGGAGAATTCCATCAAATCGGAGATGGACAAGAAGACATACAGGTTAGATATTGGCACACGATCGTGTATCGCAACTTATTTACCGCCTCCACGAATAGCTTCATGTATGGTAAACATAGCTGCACTTTTAACACGTCATCTTCTTTGTCAGATGATGTTCTTGGGTTGTAAAACATTTTTAAAAGATAATTTTTTAAAAGATCGTTGCAGAAACATATATTTTATATAACTACAATTTTACATCTGCAACTTTTACTTTAGAGTTGTTAATGTCTTAAAATCTGAAATCGCTTTATTTTAATATATAACATGACTTTGCGATATATATTAGAATAGAATGTTAATACCCGATATATTTTGAATGGATCCTTATTCTATCGTTATTTGGTATTAAATTTAGAGTCATCAGACTACAGAATGGTTTGATAGCTTTGCTAATATCTGATGTACATGCAGAATCAAGCTTTCAAGATAAAGATGATGAAGAAGGTGAGCGCGCACTTCAGATTGACACGATCCAAATATATATATATATATATATATATAATAAATAATTGTGCTTATATTTGTGAATATATATTGTCTTGTTGTTTATTGTATTGCTTGTCATTTATTATTGGATGTAGTAACTAATGAAAATATGTTTGAAGATGATGAAAGTTACGAAGAAGACAAGGAGGATGAAGGAGATGAAGAAGATGAGGAGGAAGAAGGAGACGAGGAAGACGAAGATGACGATATGTACGAAGGTGATGATGAGGAAGAAGGTCCATTCGATGACGAGGAGGAAGGTGCATTTGATGACGAGGACGAAGATAAATTTGATAAAGATGATGCTCCGCGAGCCAAACGAATCAAGAGATCAGAAAAGATGGTATCGGCAAAACAGATTTCACATGTCATGGTATATCTTGCGCCAATCTCTCTCTTAACAATATTTGCCGTCTATCAGTGATAATAGTGTGATCCCTTAATATTGCCAATACCTGAGCGAAAACTTATGAAAGGATGCAGTTTGTAGGTGAGAGACTGGTATTGGCATAGATATGTCCAGTTGACTATGCTTCAAGGTAGATTTTAAAAAAAGCTTTTAGATGTACATATGTAGAATCAGTATTGTCTGCTGCCATATGTAATATATTATTCTCTATACATATATGTTTCAATCATCTATAGTTATCTTTCGAATAGGCAGCATGTGCTATGAGCGTGGGAGTGGGCACTTTCAGCGACCCGCCGGAAATAGACGGCTTGGCGCACTTTCTCGAGCATATGATTTTCATGGGGTCGGAAAAGTATCCAAAGGTATTGAATCCTCAAAGTCCAGCTCAAGTCACAACGTTTTATAAGTTGTCTTACAAGCATACCGAATACATTATTATTTGTGTTGCGAACGTAGTAACTCTCACGCTATTTTTATCTGCAGGAGAACGACTTCGACGCTTACATTAGCAAATACGGCGGATATTCTAACGCGGTAACGGGGCTCGAGCAGACAACGTTTCACTTTTGCATACAGCAGAAACACTTTCTGTCGGCCCTCGATCGTTTCGCTCAGTTCTTCATCAAGCCCCTGATGAAGAAGGACGCGATCAAACGCGAGCGGGAAGCTGTAGAAAGTGGTGCGTGGTATTAATATAATCGTGATACCTCTTGTGAATTTTTCCTTATTGTTATACCGCATCGTTACGCCAAACGCTCGCACAGAGTTTCAGATTGCCCTGTCCGCCGACAGTAACAGAAAGGTACAGCTGCAGTGCAGCTTCGCATACGACGGTCATCCGGTCAGGAAGTTCGGCTGGGGTAATCTGTCGACGTTGCGCGACAATGTGAGCAAGGACAAACTGTACCAGGAGCTGCACAATTTCCGGGAACGCCATTACAGCGCTCACAGAATGAGATTAGCTATACAGGTGGGAGAGCCAGCCTTCACTCTGGATTGTAACAAGTATTCTGACTCTATATTTGATTGATATCTCACTTTATTATTATCTTACTACCTTTATTATATTATCTTATTTACATCTACTAATTTGTATCTTACTTTACAGGCAAAATTACCACTGGACACATTGGAAGACTACGTAACCAAGTGCTTCGCGGATATACCGAATAACGCGCTGCTGCCTGACGATTTTGCCGAGTTCAAAGGCGTCAAGTCGTTCGATACCGCGGCTTTCCCGAAAATGTACAAAGTCAAACCTATCAAAGACTTCTGCAGGGTATGCGGAAATTGATAAAATCTCGGGAACGAATGAACCCAGACATACCGAAGATCTTTGTGTCGTGTAATAAGAACTTACGTGGAAAACGCTGGATGAAAGAACCTCTTTTGCAGGTTGACTTGACATGGGTGATGCCTTCATCGCTGGAACACTATAAGACTAAACCTCACGAGTACTTGTCGTCGATAATCGGCGCTTACGGTAAAGGTTCCTTGATGAGTTATCTGTGCAAGAAGCTGTGGTGCATCGACATCTGTTGCAACAATAACGACGATTTCGGTGACACCTCCCTGTACAGCATGTTCTGCTTGAAACTGTGGCTGACCGATAAGGGGTACGAAAACTTGGAGGACGTGTTGGCTGCCGTGTTCTCCTTCATCAATCTGGTTAAGAGGGAGGGCCCGCAGAAGAGGTTTTACGAGGAACTTCAGCAAATCGAACAGACCAACTTCAGGTAGCGATATCTTAGGGATATAGCGAGTACGAGGAGTATACGTTGGTGATCTTAGAAGTGAGAAGAACAATCGAGAGCTCGATTTTAGTCTCATTCGAGAATCTTCTCCAGGTTTTTAGAGGAACAGGATGCCGAGGATTACGTGGTGGACATGTCCGAGAATATGTTCTTTTACCCGCCGCGTGACTACATTACTGGCGACAGCCTCTTCTTCGAGTATGACGCGGATGCGATACAAATGTGTATGGACTGCCTGGTGCCGGACAAGGTGAACATCATTGTCTACGACAAGAACTACAACGAACAGCAGTTCGACAAGATCGAGCCCTGGTTCAAGACCAAGTATATGGAGAAAGAGATACCGTCGAAGTGGACCGAGCGTTGGAAAGACATCGAACCGTTTCCGGATTTTCATCTGCCCCTGTCAAACATGTTCCTCGTCGACGACTTCTCCATGATATCTTTGCCAGCGAAAGTGCCTCACTATCCCGAGATAGCTTACCGTGATGCAATGTTAGAGATCTGGTACCGACCGGACTGCACGTTCGGCCTGCCGGAGTGTTACATGTCCTTGTATTTCATCTCTGATGTGCCGTACGCGACGGTAAAGAAGTAAGTAATAGCTAATTAATCATTACATATTTTCAAATGTTTATATTTATATTTTAATAATTATAATTTCTTTATTAGAATCCAATTAAAGTAAATATAATTTAGGATACGTATATTTCTTACCTCGTTTCATCCGCCCTTAACTTGAGCCGTATAAGCTGTATTTTACATAGATGCAATTGATTCTACTTTATACGCAACTTAAGAGACGGTGGTGAAATCACAGGTGCCGGTCACCTGTGACTCCCACAGAATTCGACATGTTAATAATTGTATATTCAAATAATTGCACATGGCGGATATGTTGATATAAGCCTTAATTTGTAGTTCCGGCTGCGGATGACCGTAGTGTAACGGTCGAAACGTTCCGGTAATAAATTAGTTCGCGCCTGCACGTACAATGTATCAGGAATAAGTGCAAATTACATTATCATACTTGTTTCATTTTAATTAAAGAGCTTTAGGATCATCTGCTTGGGCATAATCTCGACGTTACTCTCACCGAGACTTTCGTCCCTCATCTTTCTCCTCGCCCGATTTGCCCGAATTATATCTAAGAGCCCGGTTGACATTTTAGCGCGGCTCTCATGGACCTGTACGTCATGATATTGAGCCAATTAATGAGGGAAAATCTGCATCCCGCTGCGGTGGTGGGATATACTCACCAGATCATGTCTCTCGAGAACGGTGCAGTATTGCATATAAACGGATTCAACGAGAAACTGCCGGTAAGCGCATCCCAAATGTCGAGATCGCGACCGTCGAGGTACATGCTCTTCTCCTGTGTCGAGATATATTCTCTTCTGCTGTGTCGCAGCTCTTATTAACGCTCACCGCCGAACACATGGTGAACTTTCCCAATATCGTCACGAAGGACATGTTCAAAGTTATGAGGACACACCTGGCCAAGCACTACTACAATGCAATCGTGAAGCCCAAGAACCTCTCCACGTACTGTACTCACATCATTCATTGCGCGCTTGAATAGCTTCCAAGTTTTCGGGCAAAATCGCCCGACGATTAAGTTAGATTTTAATGATTCACAACTGTGTGTGTGTCTCTCTCTCTCTCTCTCACTCTCACTCAGTTGATTGCGCCATTAACCAAGGATCCCGTGCCTCCTCAACAGCTCCGTGAGAGTGGCGATATTGATGAAAGTCTATATGACCGACCTCGAGAAGCACAGCGCCCTACAGGACGTCAGCTTCGACGATCTGCTGGAGTTCGTCAGGTCCTACACGAGTCAGCTGTACATCCAGTGCCTGGTGCAAGGTAACATGACGCAGGCGTACGTGGTCGAGAAGATCCGAGAGTGCTTCGAGATATTGCAATGCAAGCCGTTGCCGAGCGAGCTGAGGCCGCGGCCGAGAGTCATGAAGATACCGTTGGGTGTGCGCTGCTGCAAAGTGCGGAACCTGAACACCACTGACGTGAACTCCGTGGTGCTGAATTACTATCAGATCGGCGTCGAGTCGGACAAAGAGAAAGCGATGATCAATCTGCTGTTGGTGGGTATCACCGGCGTGAGTCTGCGCGCGAGTCACACTACGTTCTATCGTCCACCCGTTTCAGTTGATGATGGCGGAGCCGATGTTCGATCAGCTCAGAACCAAAGAACAGCTCGGATACGACATCCACTGCAGCTCCAAGAACACCAATGGGATCTTGGGTTTTAGCATCAAGGCGGTCACGCAGGCGGACAAGTACACGACGGAATACGTGGACGTACGGATCGAGGAATTCATCAAGTCGTTCGCCGAGACCATCGAGAAGACCACGGAGGACGAGCTGAACAGTTTCAAGGAGACGCTGAAGAAAAAGAAGCTGTGCGCCGACGTTCACCTGAAGCAAGAATTCGACCGGAACTGGGACGAGATCGAGAATGAGGATTACATGTTCGACATGCTCGAGCGAGAGGTGGTAGCGTTGCAGACCATAACGCTCGGCGAGCTGAAGGACTGGTACGCAGCATACACGCAGAACGGGCCGAGCTGTCGCAAGCTGAGCGTGCACGTGGTCGGACGTGCTTCGAATGAAGCGACACCAGTCGCGGAAGCCTGCATAAACGGCCCGAAGCATATCGAGGCTGCGATGTTCAACGGTGAGTTCTTATTGTAATGTTCTGTCACAGTGTGACAGTATCACTTTAATTCAGTACCGGAGTCGAAAACTATTTGTGGCCGAAGAGAGTAATACGGTTTGCTCAGTTTTTCCAGATTTGCTCTTACATTTATACACGCACAACGCGTTATAATTTTGACTGTTTTACCAGCCGTCTGTCGTTCTTTCATAATCAAGGTTCAAGAGAATTTGACTGTCTTGCAGGTGTCGAGAAGCATCACTGGAAGACGAAACACATCTTAGAATATGTACCTGATGAACAATCGGACGAGAATAGGCGAGACAATTCCATCGCTAACATAGAGGATTTCAAGAGACAGCTTGATAGCTATCCAGCGAAACCCATTAACCCTTTCGGTACGAGCGCCTGATGTATCCGACATCCATGTGACATCCTGTATGCACGAGCGCCATCTATAGTGTACGAGAGCCGGGTATATCCGGCATCCATCTGATGTGTGCACGAGCGCCGGATATATCCGGCATACATGTGACATCCTGTATGCACGAGCGCCATCTATAGTTGGTAACAGAGTATTCTATCTTACTGACGTATTAGATTAAATACAGTTCTCATTTAACGCTTAGGAAAATCTTCAGACAAAAGAGGACTGACTATGCGCTATGTGTGCATTTTCGGAGCGGCGCCTCGTATAGCGGGAGTGTCACGGCAGACAGAGCGCTCGTACCGAAAGGGTTAACGTGAAACTCTAGTTTCTCTCTGCTCATCAGGGTGGTTGGATCCGTAAACCTAATTGTAATAATTCTATTGATTACGGTAATTTTATTTGCGGCAATTTTCTTGAGAATCTTCAAATTTTTAGAGCATGTTGATCGAAACACGAGCTACACCCTTGTACGTTAGGAAGAAAAATTAACCATACCGAAACTGAGATAACAGAGGTCAAATTACGCGTATATTATTTATATGTTTCACAAAAATACGAAAATTTTTCCCGATATGACGTTTGTAGTTTTAACGACCAAATTATTCTTACGGTTTTAATGATGAGTATTAATATTCTCCTGCTATAATGTCCAAGCTGTGTATCATAGATTATGTTTATAAATATTTAGCACAGATTTTTTGAGCTTCGTGTTGTATTAATATTTTGCGGTCCGCTGACGATATAGTGGTGTTGCGATGAGAGAACATTAATATTAACGATACACACATACCTATATGATTGAACGTAAATATACGCGGATAAAAATAAAAGCGAAATATGCAACGTGCCAGCAACAATACAAGAATTGCAAACATGATGAAAACACCGCTGTGTAATTATAAAAAAAATCCTTTTATATCGATGTTAATTTACAATCAAAAAAAGTATGAATTACAGGCTCAGTTTACTCGAGTAAAATAGCGCGATAACTCCGTAGCGCGGACCATAAAATGTTAACTGTTACCTTTCTAACAATATTGTTACGGACCAGCTACCTTTGAATCTTCGATGCTAAACGGCCGCGTAAACGATTATATGATGGAACAAGGGTACTATGAACAGGCATGTGCAAGTGTATCTCTTTAGGACTAACTGCCACTGTTTGTTTCTTCTCTTAGTAAGTCAGATTATTGTAACGATTATGCTTCCGGGGACATTTTGCACACAGCGAAGCGAGTATATTTAAATTAAGTTTTTCAAATTATATAAGCAACAATAAATTTTACACAACAGATATACTTGATCTATTTCGTATTGTTATACATCGTGTTAGTATTATTAGTCTATAAATATTGAAATATAGAATACACGGTCTGTCCCAAAACAGTTTCCGAACTTTTCATTAAAACTCACTCTGTAAAGTAATAGTTATAAATTTTTATTTATGATCATTCGAAATACATCCCTTTTGGAAAAAATACAGTCTTTACAACGGTATAGAAATTGGACTAGTCAGAGCAAGGTTCACTGAACTTGAGTCAGTGAACTTGGCTCTAATTGGTCAAATTTCAATCCAATCTCAGTCCCAATTCATAGTCGATACGGGCTAAATAATAGTTCGTGCACACAGAACGTGAAAACGCGGCAAGAAGCGATGCGGTAGCCAATAAGCTTTTAGCTCTTTTGGAAGAACGGCACGTTGATTGGCTGCAGTGTCGCTTCTTGCCGCGCGGCAAGCGTTTTGCGTGATTGCCCGTCCATACCAATTTAAAAAAAAATCTTGGAGGGGAGCGACAGTTTCAAGTTGTTCCTATCCTGAAAGAAATCTAACGTCGAAGACAAATCCATGCGGCATCACTAGAAGATTAAGTTAGGAAAGGAACAATTTTCGAACTTCTTTATCGTCTCCGTCATTCACGCGTGTTGTTTTCTTTTTTTTTGCATGAAACTTCGCGAAGGTGAAAGAGAAGAACAAGAATGCTATTAACCACTTGTGTTACTTGGATGCACGCAACACGTTTCGATGTGTCATGCATGATGCAACGTTGCCTCACCGATAAACAAAAATGCCAGTGAGAGTGGTATTTTGCTTAGTAAGTACAGACAAAATTGAAAATATATCTGATATATTTACTCATATATTTTAATGTGAAAATTAGTGAAGATGGCGATATTTTATTCCGTCGCTTCTAAAAAAAAAAAGAAGCCGATAATAGACAAAGACGACGTAAGTAAATAATGCATTAGAGGACATGAATGACCATGTTCGAGAGGACGTTTATTTTACAACTGCTGGCGATTTTCTGTGCTGAGAGATTGAATTATTTCTGCAAATCTAAAAGAATAATCCGATCAAGAAACTTCTTCCAGTTGTAAAGTAAACGTTTCTGCTGCATTTGCACGCGGCCATCTCGTAAGGATGTCGTTCCATGGACAACGAAAAAAAGCGAAATAGAAATTCCGTTTCACTTGTTCGTTGTCCATGGGACGACGCCATTGCATTCGGGACGTTAAATAAAAAATATAAGGAAGGATGTGGTAAAAATATATGGTGGGGGTTGCCACTACATTTATATAAATTATTATACCTGCTACTCTCCAAATGTGTATCCGCTTTTAAAAGTAATTTAAATGTGACTTTAGAGTTACAATATGTTTCTTTTTGCTTTTTGCTTATTCTCGGTTGCCTCGTATTCTCGCCAGCACTGATTCTCTCATCCTGTTTCTCTCTCACCCCCCCCCCCCCNGCAGGACGTGACGTAATAAACTATGCTCAAAACGATTATCGATATCTACGAGTCAAAGCGAGTTTTACGACCTTTCTTGTATCGAGTAATCGAGAAAACTATTGATCTTTTCAGCTGCACTGCTGAACTGGTGCATTAAGTTAGAGCGAGACAAGTATATTTCGTTGTCGTTATCATTTTCTTCACTTTCAATAATTCAGAACTCTGTACTTTTTAGGCTGCGTTCAAAAAGCGCGCTAACGATGTTATTGTGTCATTCAATCCTTGTTTTTTATATCTGATGGAGTGACAAAGATACAATGACACAACAGTGCTGATAGCGCGCTCCTCGAATGCAGCCTAAGAAGTATAGAGTCTTCATTATTGAAAGTGAAGAAAATGATAGTCACAGCAGTGTAATTTTGAATGCGGACACAGTGAATCCTTTCGCATAAGCATAATGAAATAAAACAAATGGGTATATTTCTGAAAATTGGATGTGAAGAGAAGAAATATAAGAAATGTTTTGTTCCTTTACGTCCCAGGCAGCATAATGTCTAAAATCGGGACATAAGACGTCTGTAAATAAAATGTCATCTGTAAGTCTATAAACATGTGACATTTTTAACGTTAATAAGACGTCATTAGAACGTTTTTAACGTTATCTTGCTACTTGGGTAAATATCACAATATCATTGTCCTGGTCACAAGACCAAAGGGGAATAATAATCACTTTCTATAGTTTTGAGGCATAAGCAAAGGAAATCACAATTTCAATCCAGGAACAAGAAATTAAAGAAAATGTGTTATATAATAGAAAGATACGCGCTTATTGGTAGGTTCAGTAAAGTAGTTGCTCTGCTGCAATTTTTCACATTCTTTTTTTAATTATATTCAAGACATGACAACACGTTTCGATAAATCATTAAACTTCCGAAAATGTCAGCCAACCATATCCGAAAACCCTCAATCCTCTCTCTCTCTCTCTCTCTCTCTCTCTCTCTCTCTCTCTTTCTCTCTATCTATCTATCTATCTATCTATCTTATCATCCCCTGGTGCTAAGAGCTTCCCTTACAAAACTCGATCGAATTGGTTTCGTAGCCTTTTCACAAAAAAGCCATATATATATATATATATATCATGTCGCGCACAAGGCTTCCTTCTTTCTCTTTTTAATAAAATCAAAACGTAGGATCTACGCATCTTAAATATTCTAAATTCTGCGTGTGTATGTGTGTTGTGAGAGGTTGCGTTATAAGAAGATAAATGAAGGATTAAATATTAACGCTCTTGAGATAAAGGAAGAAACTTAAACTTTTATCTGCCGATCGGGCCGCTCGGCTCTTGCTCGCTTAACTCGCAAATAGAACTTCGATCCGGCAACTCGCGACGCTTTGCATCGCGAGGCAGTGTGTAAGATACGCGGCCGAGCAGTCGCGTACCAACAGGCAGATTTACAGCGAATATCAATGCAATTTAAATAGTTCTAAATCGTTACAACATCCATTAAAGAGTGCGTTTCGCAGTTTTACACTTCGAATAATCATCATTGTATATATTGGTTTTTTTTTTCTTTGTGATAGTATTATAGAGAATTGCCACTACATTTATATTAATTATTATACCTGCTACTCTCCAAATATGTATCCGCTTTTAAAAGTAGTTTAAATGTGACTTTAGAGTTACAATAGTCTTTTTTTTTGCTTTTTGCTTATTCTCGGTTGCCTCGTGTACTCGCCAGCACTGATTCTCTTATCCTGTTTCCCCCCCCCCTCTCTCTCTCTCTCTCTCTCTCTCTCATTCTTTTTCATTCTTTCTATTTCTCGTCTTTTCACTCTTTTCGACTCCCTCGTTAAATCATGTAATAACCCCGGAATCACGGAAGTTGTGAATAATGATTACTCAGAGATTTCTTTTTTCTTTTTTTTCCTCGCACAAGATCTCGGCGTCTCTTTTCCCGAACTAGCGAAAGCATAGAATCAGCTCTGCTCGACACTAGACATGAATGGGGGTACATGTTACAACAGTAAGTGTTTACAATGGTATAATAATTCAACAATAATACATCAATGTGACTGCCTTTATATAAATGCGAGGACCGAGAATGGGTCGGCTGTGTGAACGATTTGACGATCTCCGCGTCTACGAATTCTACTCCGATGCGCCGGCTGAGATCGCCGGGGCTCATTACTATTTACGATCAGTGTATATATAATAAGTTACATAATAATAATAAGTGTAATCCTTCCGGCGCGCACGTTTCTTTTCGTCCCGAAAACCCGCTCACTACGGAGCGGTGGGACTTTCCTTTTCGTTTCTTTTTCTTTTTTTCCGAATTCTTTCTCTTTGCTCGTTACGACAGACGATCTGATTCGATTTTGCTTCCCCTCTCTTCTATGGTTCGATAATAATGAACATTGAGTTTCTCTGAAGTCTATCTGGAAAAAGTGATTCGAAACGGTCTGCGCACCGCGGTCTTACAATGTATTACTGACCACCGGCCAACCCATCGAGGTCAAATTATATGATTATCAATAATAGCTTAGCGCATGTACAATTTTTTTTTCGGATTAACGAACATTTCGTCCTTGTTCTTCCTTACCCCCGCCTTTTCTTCCTCTCTCTTTCTCACTCTTTCTATCCTCCTGTCTTTCCTTTCCCTTCGTAATACCGGAAATTGCGAGTGTGACATTTTGGACAGCAATAATTACGTTAGATACAGTATTCGAAGGGCATGTTTCCTTTCTTCGCAAGCACACAAAAAGTAGCGTAGCGTTTCTCTTTTTCCTCTCTCTCTCTCTCTCTCTCTCTCTCTCTCTCTCTCTCTCTCNTTACTCCACATGCGCTTTTGCAATCATTACATTATCTCCCTTTATTTCATTTTATTCTTTAATGTATAGGAAAGAGAAAGTAAAAACACGAAAAATAAACGTACTATAATGATTATCAAACATACATTATTACCGCGCGTATGCGTGTATCATTTTTTTCCTTCTCTCAGCTATGAAAAATAATAGCAGAATATACGTTATATTTATGTAATATTTAATAATATATAAGGTGTGTCTTCGCGCGGGGCCCACATGCGTTTTCCTTTTCAGCTACATCGATAAGTGTTTAATTTTTTTTGTTCTTTTTACTTTATTAGATTATATTTGCGTTTGCTATCGTATTTTTTTTTTTAGTATATTCTCGTATTTTACGTATATTAAGCAAAACTACGGTAAGGAAAAACTTAAGATTTAAAATGTCGAGCGCACATATAGCAACCCAGGTTGATTATTCGTCGTTATTTATTACTCATGTCCGGATCACTATGAAAATTCGCAACTCTATATTTTCGTACAAAGCTACAGCAAGTTAAAAAGTAAGAGAAACACGAACAACGCACGATGACCACATCGGTATCGTGCGTATCTTCGAAAATATACGTGAGAAACGTAATATACACATTTAATTTTTTTGGAGGGGAGGGGTAATCATTTAAAACAAAAGTTATTGAAATTAAATGATCTCGTCTTATCCTTTTTTTTTGTTCTTTTCTGAATTTTTGTAAGACGACCTACAAATGGTTTTTCTCTACGCGGTACGAAAATGAAAAGGGGGCGAGCGAGTAAACGTATATCGAAAAAGATCTCTCGTCTCGAAATGAAAGGATACCAACTACTTTACGAATTACGTTTACGGTGTTAATTAGAGAGACTAGTTGATGGCTGCATCATAATATTCTGTGCTGGAGGAGCATCGGTGATTGAAATAAAATGAGAACAGCCATTCGGTGAAGTCGAGCGCGTGTTGTGTTTACGAACAACTTTTCGCGCAACAACGCGAGAGAGACGCGGATTCGATATCGTTTGAGATATCTTCGTGATTTTCGCGCGACTCGTTTCACTATAATCGTTTACTTGTTAAAAAGCGCCTGTCGCTCCGGCACAAAGATTATCAAGAGTTAGTTATTATTACTTGGTGTACGATTAATTTTTTTTCCGTTATCACAACACACAATGTTCAAATGTCGTTATAGATCGTTACTTTATAAATACAATAGATTACTCGTGTATCTTTTTAATGGTATGTCGGTATCATAGACGAGTTTTCGTGGGCCCCTTCCTCTCTTTCTTTTTCTTTCTTTCTCTCTCTCTCTCTCTCTCTCTCTCTCTCTCTCTCTCTCTCTCTCCCTCTCTTTCTCCCCTTACCTTTCCTTTCTTGCTCTTTTTCTCTACTTGTTACAACGAAAAGCAGGCACGCATGTCATACGCACCTGTCCCTTTTTTCTTCCTTTACGTCATTCGTGTTTTATGCGAGTTTCAATATATTTATTTTCAACATTTTCTGCATCTGCTGTATTCAATGTGGTTTCCCATTTTTTTACCTTTTGGCATTATAGACGCTTCGCGCGCTTACAATAAATTATTTCACGTTACTCATTTACTCACATCAGCGCAGCGGCGACTGAGCGGCGTTGCGTAACATCATATTTGTGTCCTTACGTTTTGTATCCGGTATATATCAAGAGTTCGATTTCTCAGAAAGAAAATCATCTATCTTTACGTAAAAGCGTAAAGTGGCATTTTACTCTCAAATTCATCGTTAGTATTCGTCAGATTCAGAAAGTCGGCTTCTAGTACGTATTGTATGTGTTGTGTGTGTGTGTGTGTGTGTGTGTGCACGTGTGTGAGTGTGTGTGTGTATGCGGATGTCGTTCAGAGCACGGTCGACTTGTCGATTTTCGAAATTTACGTTTCTTTCTTTTACCTCCTCGTGCAAAGAAATGCTTCCATGCCGATACTTGGTGCACTGGTGACGTACTTACGAGGTAACGCACGCTAATCGTTAAGTGATGAGACTCGAGTGACGTTAAACGATATCCAAACGATTGTTATATACTTGGGACACTGGCTACAAACTCGAAGCAAATGTCGATTTCGCGTACGCATTTCACGTAAAACGGCGAGTCGAATTATTTCCACATATGCTCGGCGCACATTGAAGCTGACTTTATATAGTTACAATTCATTCATTTCGGTTATTCGTATATGTATATATAAATATTTATGATAGGTGTATGTATATGCATGTATATGTGTGTGCGTGTGTCTATGTGATGTGTTGTGTGTCCTTTTAATCCTGTTCCTACAAGCAACTCAGGAAACTGAGAGCTTCGGAAACGTAGGAGAACGTGGGATTCGTTTTTTTTTCTTTTTCCTCTTCTTCTTTTTTTTTTCAGCAAAATTTCCCCGCAAATGTCATTTCCTTATAACATGCCATCTAAAAGCACTTTCACCTCTCCGTCTCTCTTTCTCTCTCTCTTTTTCTTTTCCTAACCTCACATCGCTCTCTTTCTTCTTTTCTTCATCCTACCCTTTTTGCCTTCTCACAGGATCTTATTCATTTAACTCTCAGGCTCGTTAACTGTCATTTTACTCAAATTATATAAAGTTTCTCATTGTCCTAATGCATTTTACGCAATAACAAATCTACAAAAATATAACATTTTATCTTATCATCTCTCATTTATATTATCTCGATAAATGTGGTTTTTTTCCCTTTTACTCGTTTTAAATCACCTCCGTGCAACTTAGACACACATGTCTCTTTGCATCCTCACCTTCGTTCACTTACTTTAATAATCGTGTTCTGTCGTGCTGTCTTGCTCTTTTCATTTCGCTGTGTTTTTATATATCATTTCTATATCGATAAAAGAACTTGCTCTTAAACTCCGATGATCTTTGGTAGAAAGTCTTTTAGACTATTCTACTCATAAATAGTACATTTTTTTTTAACATAATCATCCCCTAGTCCCGGCGCGCAATTAACACGCGCACCCGGATTCTATATGTACACCATATATCAATCACACCGTCACTTCTCTAAAGTAACTTGTTCATATGTACAATTAAACGAGGGTCATATCTCGAAATATGCTACAAAAGGCACGCGCGTCAACCCTTCTTTCACGCGACCGATCGACGACGACATATATAATTAAATCTCACCTTCTAAAAACAATTTCCTTACCATTTTTAAACGCCTGAATTCTCTCACGTGACTGCGTGCGTGAGACGCAACGTATCGTCAATTTAGTTATCTCGAGAAACGAGTCAAAGTATATAATCTCGAATAAGCCACGTACGTGGGAGCTCCGCGAGTTTATAGAAACTGGACGAGCACATTTCAAACGTAAAACGTATCGACTCGTCGGTTACGGACGAACTTTTACACGTGCGCCGTGATGTAGCATATATTCGCTAAACAATTATGAGGCGTATCGCAAGGGTGAGGCGTCAACAATCGTCACCACCTTCTTAGCGCGTCCGCGACAGCACCCTCGCGACAAGTCCCAAGTCTGCGGATGTTAGAAACGTTATCGTACCTAAAATTTCAAATTCAATCCAATTCATTCATTCACGGCTCTCTCCAACGCAACAGCAAATAAATATATGACCTAGATTGCGTGCACGCGTGTACACACGGCGAATGCATCTCTGACATACGCGCAATCCCGCGTATGTACATGCGTCGGCAACGACATAACATCCCGCACTTTATATACATCACTTTCGTAGCGATCTCGCTCTCTTTCTCTCTCTCTCTCTTTCTCTCTCATTCACTCTTTCTTTCTCTCTTGCTCTCCCTCTCTCGCTCTCTCTCCCTCCTCCCTCCCTCCCTCCCTCCCTCCCTCCCTC
>NW_014554309.1:2445982-2451913 GCF_001313825.1 Dinoponera quadriceps
CCTCCCTCCCTCCCTCTCTCTCTCTCTCTCTCTCTTTCTCTCGCTCGATGTAACACGCACACACGCTACGATATTCACAAATTCTCTCGCGTACCCATAAGTACTCACTCACGCGCAACACGCAGGCACAACTTACGTATAATATACTATATGGGAACTCTAATATCTAAATCATATGTATATATAAATATATATTTTACCTATATGAAAAGCATCAGTCTCCATGTGCTAGTGACTGCCTCAGTGCTCCATCTGGCTCCTTCTTTATCTACAAAAATCAATAAGCGCTATCGTAATGCGGCTTGTGTGCACGTATGTGAATGTCTATGTGTATGTATGTTGTGTTAGTGTATATGTGTACGTGTGTCCTATACGTGTGTACTCAGGCTACTTTCTTCACGATTCAGACCGGACCACTGAGACCGTCGCAGCGAGCATTTCATATAATACCGGAAAATATATATTTTCGTGTAAAAAAAATAATCACACTTCTTAAGAATTAAATACTTTTAGCAGCTGACGACTTGTTCTGAGTAGTAAAATTAGCGCACGCATACACTAATCAGTCGAGTTCCATTCCATGGTAATGCGAGCGAAATTAGCTCGTTTAGCATAAGCACGATTTGTCTCTTCGTTTCGTCTGTCTTCCTATCTTATACAGAGTGGTACGTTTGGCAGTGAGGACATGTCAAGAACGGGTAAAATCTTTGTACCACGTGCCACGTGCATTAAAATAACCTCGTGACATGGACAGCGTATGTAAAGATTTTTCTTGTCTCCTATTATTAGTTCAACATTTTGGCCCCATCAGAGCTTTAGACATATCGAGTTATTGCGCACGTAACATTTAATAATTATAACGCGTTGCCTTCAAAATAAGACGCATCGACGTTCAAAAGATAATGGCAATTTTACACGACATATATATCTACACATACATGCTGTGCTCGAAACAACGTATTATTTACATCTTATCGGCGTCTTTTTCTTTCCAATTTTTCCTTCCATGTTCAATCCCGACAAAAAAGAAAAAAAAGGGGGGAAAAAAAAGTCTCAAATACTCGTAAATCCTGATATTGTTGCTTCCGAATATTCAGCATTTTTTCTTAATGCACGACTTCTCCAAATTGCGCCGATTAAGTAAGATATTATCTGAAGAACGGCAATGAGGGGGGAAATAACGTTTTATCCTTTGCCCTCACTTTAAAACAGTAAAAACCTCTCAGCAACGCGTCACCGAATTTTCTCTCTCGACGTAACAATCATCCCGACGACGGATATTCTCGAATGTTACCAGTGCGCAATCGCTCAGAACATATAAGTAGATTTGTTTTACAGTCTTAAGTCACATCCGGGAGTGGTTAGTCATCGGAGAGTTTCTCCGTCTTCATAGATAAAGGTATTTAATTTTCCGTGGCGACCGGGGTGACGAGCGGTGCGTCGCCCTGGCCCTTCTCCGTGCTCTTCCCGTTCTCCGTAGCGTCATCGAACTGACCCGGCACCGGTAGCGCTTCCTTCGCCGAGTTCATATTCGGAATTGTCTCGCTGAGAACAGTAACGGGCGTTTACAATGTCTCTATATCAACCTTTGGAAAGTAAAGGGTTAATTAAATATATGTGGTAATTAATAGGGGTGTGCGGGTACCCGGGAATTTCAGGTCAGGAAGCATCGGGTATTTTGATCAGGGTCTGGTCGTGGGACCAGTGATGGGGATGATCGATTTCGAGCCCGGGCCCACCAGCGTTTTCCTCCTCCTGCGTGCATGTCACACCGATAGACAGAGCGTCTGTGTGCGTGAAAGGGGAAAACGCGGGCCCGAGCTCGAAATCATATTACTGACCGGGATACCAAAAATATCCCTCTCTCACATACGTGACGCATCGGAATACTGAAAACATCATACGACGCATACGACGAATCGAGGAGAATCATGTACACACATACAAACCTCTCGAAGATTCGTACATAAGCTTACGAAAAGTCGTCCAATTGTTCCCCACCCATCCCGTCCGAGTTTTGTCGACCAGACCCGAAACTCGAATCCCTGCGACTTCCAATACGAGCAACCTATACAGCACACAAGCTTGCAGCAACATTGCTGGAAGTTTCTGTGCTATATGGGCACGATCCCTAGAAGTGAGCTTTAGAAATCCCTAGAAATTTACTCTCTGCAATGATCGAAGCAAGTTCATCGGTATTAGCAGAGATTCGAGATGCTTATTTATATTTAACCTTCTCGTGACAAATGGCCATTATAGTGGCCGCTCACGAAACTGTCCCTCTATACAAATGGCCACTGTAATGGCCGCTCGCTAAACTGTCGCTATGGCCACTACAGTGGCCGCTCGCAAAATTTCCGTGTGTAAAAATTGTTATTAACGACAGCAAAATCAAAATGAAATCCTGGCCTGGAGATCAAACTCCGCCCTGTCTGCCGTGTAATGTACACTTGCGTCTCGTTCTTCCGTTGCAGTTTCTAGCGAAAAGGCGGTCAACTTTTCGCCGTTGTGAAAAGGTTAACGTGGTTCGTGGCACGTGTCATCATGGACTCCGAGTTCGTGCCACGTGTCATCATGGACTCGTTCCCAACGTTTCATGAACATTTCAATTCACTTCTATGTATATAAAATTATATAGGGATGTTTTTTACATTTATAAGTATATATAGACAGCTATTAACTAAGCGGCAGTGAAGTGGAGTAGGAAAGTATCTCATGAAATTTTCGAGAAGTTTCCGGAAAATTCTATAACTCCCTCTCTCCTCTCTTCACAGCCGCTATTATAACAGATATGCCCCACCATGCACTCAGATTTCAAGCTTGCTAGCATTTTACTCCCTCTACTATTTTACATACACTCTCTTACACAAGGAAGTCCTTGCGCAGGAGCGACAGTTTCGGGTTGCTATTCTTCTTGAACGGATGAATCGAAATACTCACGAAACGTCGGAAACGAATCCGTGAGTGACTAGCGGTACTAACGCGGAAGCTGAATTAAACATTTCTAATCCGCGAAAGCCTAAGATATCACCGCTTACTTATAATCGGTAATCCCGTCGATAGTGATACCGCGACCTTTGCCGTCTTTTTTCTCGATTTCCTTGGTTTTCTTGATGGTGGTCTTCTTCTTGCCAGTCGTCTGGAAAAACAGTAATCGGTACTGTTTGTTATAAGCCTTTCCCCTCCCGCGAGCGAGTCGAAGGTAAAGAACCGAGAAGATTTACCTTCATCTGCGTTTTTTTACCACGCCCGGCAATCGGAGCACGGCTGTTTCCGCGTGTGTGAAACGTCGGCCGACCCATCGGATTGAAGCCACGTGGAAGACTGTATTTAAGCCCACCGATAGAAGTTACCTATAACAAAATCACCGGAATTTTGATACACGAGGAATTAGTAAGTCGAACACGTTGCTTATCGTAGCATATATCTCAACGATTTTTTGCACAACGGGATCAATTTTATTTGTATATGATTTTATATGATATATATGTGTATATATATATCACACAAAATTTGCAACAGAGGTCGTCGTCGACATGAATGTATTGCTTTATTTTATATGCGACGCGAGAGAGAAGCATCGTTAATTGTGAAATGCTTCTTGTATCATCCTATATCTGCCACGTGTCTTGCAAGCAATACTTACCCTTCCGCTATGATCTTCTACTCTATATTTCTTTGTACAACTAACTATGAAGTTAGGATATAAAGATATAGGAGATAAAGTTTTTTTATAAGTCTCAACTTTCGATTCTAATATTGATAATAATAACATTTATTATCAAATTACGAAATTTTTCTCAATTTGATGAATAATTTAAGATATATATTAAATTAAATTGACACATACCGGAGTAAGATATACTTGATATAGACATTTATACACACAAAATTTATCAAAAATAAAAAATATATATCTTTTCCTTAATATAGGTAATATAGATTATAAAGTTGAATGTATGATTAATCTGATTCATTAGATGACTCGTATACGAGCTGCAACTATATTATTCGTACGATTGTTTCATTATTTGGTAATGCATTATTCAACTATTTGGTTGCTAATTCGATTGTTGCTTAAACTCGCAAACGGAACAGAACTTAAAATAAGGAACACCAGAGTTAAAATACTAGGAATTAAAATATACAGAGGTCTTTATTTTAAGTATTTATACTTACATATAAAAAACATGCAAATATACGATGATACAAAAAATAAGAACATAAAAGGTAAATAAAAAAGGGACACAAGTTTCTTCACAAATAAAAGTTTCCATATCGTAGGAAAAGGGTTCTAACGGTGCGGCGAAATATATAACGCATAAAATCCCTGCAGTATTAAGGCCCAGCCATATCTCTCATAATGTCGATCGTAGTCGTACAGAGAGAAACATCGTCGCCGGTATTATTTATCTACAAATCATAATGCATCGCAAGCTGCATATCGAGAATTGATGACATTTTAACCACTTCTCCTAAAGACTTCTCATTAGTCAATCTCTAATAATATTTAGAATTTCACACTAGAAAATTTGACCATATCTCCGTGATATATCTTAAAATCTGGCTGACTTAAAATTTACCACCGCTATGTCCTTCGTCTGTGCTGTCTTGTATGTTGTAACCCTGTTGAAAAAGAAAACCAGGTAGGAATCCATATAGGAAATCCATATGGAACCTCAAGGTTGTCCTCTGGAGATTTACGCAAAAACTCAGATCCTAGGTAGCAATCCATGTGAATTCCTATATGGATTTTTAATATCTTACATGGATTTCTCCAACTTCATTATTACCTTTCATACCGCTTCATTATGTAAAATTGGCTGCTTCCGAAATAGGCAAACCAATCCCTATTACTTGTCATAATTATCAATCTCTTTTATATTATCTAAACTTACATTCTCTATTAAGGGGATGTTGAAGTGCCAGAATTCATCGGAATTAACCAGAATTTTTGGAGCAAACTATTTTCATTTCTGGCTAGATAGAATCATAAACCCTTTTGCATGCTGATAGTACATACGTTAATGTAGCCCAGTCTGATTAACTTTACAAAACGAGAAAAAGTTTAAGAATTGTAGTTCTTATTTTAACATGGTGTTTAGAGCTATCAACCAAAGATAATATTTGCTTCATACTCAAGTTCTATGAGTTACGCGTACAAAGGAAAACCAAGGAGTACAAACTGCGCCCTAAAATATTATTCAATTGTCAGAATTAAACTCAGAAGCCTAATTTTAAAAAATAGTTTGCCTGAAAATGCGGTATCAATGTGTGCGGTATATTATACTGAAAAAAGCATTATAGGCACTATTGCGTTTTAATATGTGTGTACACACTAATGCTCGTATGAACGTAACAGCAAGAGGCTTAATTAGATAAAAACTGATTATCAATAATTTTCGTTCTCTGTTACTCGTGCATAATGGCACATATATGTCTAATAGCACCGATAACGTAATATTGGCCTTATTACCGATACTCTTGGAACAACTCCGATATCCCCTTAATTAGAAGAATTAGAAGAATTATTGTTGATTTTTTTTTCGATTTTTAAAGTTCTCAATTATTTTGTGCATTCCCGGAGAAATATAATTACACATGAATTTTGTCTCTATATGTATGTGCATATATATAATTATATATGTTATATTATATATATATATATATTAGATATAATTATATGTAATTATATATGTAGTCATATAGAGACAAAACTCATACATAAAAATCATATATATATATATATATATATAAAATATATATATATACATTTTTCCTGTGTTATCCGGATATCTTAGAGAGACTGAAACTTAATATTCATTCAAGATATTTTAGACATTTTCCAGTATTTTATATAGAATATTATAGAACTTCTTGTGCTAAATTTAACGGTATTAATAGACTGTATGTCTTAGCCATGAATATTCA
>NW_014554309.1:2452094-2551675 GCF_001313825.1 Dinoponera quadriceps
TTAATTTTAGAAATGAAAAAAAAAACATTTATAAATTATAGGGTTTTCTGTTGAAATAGATTAATTAGTCAACTTATTATAAGAATAATATTAGAAAAGATATTTAATAATATCCAATTTTAAGAAAACATCAGGTTTATTTTGTACAATTTTTTATTTTGTATTATACTACTCTTCCTATCAGTTGTTTGGATCCAATCAAGTTATTATTTTTATTGCTTGTTTTCTTATATTCATTTAATAATAATTCATTTTGGCTTGATGAAGAAATAAAAATTATAAATGGACAAACATAGACAATCAGTTCCACTATGTTATTTGAAGAAAATAAATAACTTCATGCCGGTCGTTGTTTGTTTTTATAGCAAATCTGATAAAAATAGCTTAAAAACAAAATCACAGTTTTATATTTTATGAACATTATTTTGTCGTAATTATTATAACTTTCTATTTCTTTTCAACTTTATATTTCGTCTTTAAAGAAGCTATTGAACATGGATTTTTTGTGGTCGAGCTTCTTTTTAAGCGTTTAAGTCGAGTAGGAGAAAAATAAAATATTTTTAAATAAATGAGGAAAAATGAGAAAGGTGAGTCGCTCCGACGCCTGCTAGTACATACAACCGAGATTACAACGGTTATAAACGGACTTGAATTGAACAAGTTCTCACGATGAACATACGACGAAATGCAACGACGGCAAGCATTACTATATAAGACCGACATTACGATAAATGTAGCTGGGCCTTTACACAATCAATAACTAGTCTAGTTTCCACCGTTTCAGTCCAGTTCTACTTTCAATGCAGATCGAGTTTATTGTGATGTTTCAATTGGAACTGGAGTAGTAGTGAAAAAGATTGATATTTCAGAACAGCGATTATGTAACTTCATCCCGATTCGGCATGAACTTTTTCACAAATTGCAGAATGATTACGTGTAATCAGATGTATGCAGAATGTGAAATCACCAGACTGATTAGTTAGTATTTTGAATTGAGATACCGTATTGCTTTTTTTTTTTCAAAAAAGTTAGAACCATAACCCGTGTTTCGTGAATTCGCTACCACTCCGATGAACTTTGGATTAAATCGGGAATAGATTGAATGTAGTCGGTTGTATTTCCATCGACACGAATCAATCTTCACTGTACAACTATGTCAATAAAATATATGCATCAATAAGTATTGTTATTATTATTACTATCAAATCCGGTCCTACACCGCATTAGATGCAAATCAAAGCTTTCGTGGAAACTAGATTATTGTTGTATATCTGGAGTATAAGATAAATTTAATATTCCAGATGCTTAACTTCTGCTTGGTACACTCAAGCTCGCGGTATATGGAGTTTGTTTTCGTGCTGAATCTAATGTGATGTAATGACATCATATTAGAAATGCTGAGCTTGGTGCCGATTGGTGCATTTACAATTTAGCATTAGAGCAAAAGGTTAAAAGCTCACTACATCTATTATTATAGATCTAACCTTACACGAAAGCAGGTAAAGTTGTTCACTTCGGGGTTTATGAGCGATTTCAAATTCGTAAATGGCGAACAAAGTGAGGGAATTAATTTCTATTTGTAGAATACACGTTTCACTTCTCCTCGAGCTGCTTAATTTGGCATCGGAATTATTGTCTCGTTTTTCATGACATTTTTTTCCCCTGATGCTTTGTGAGCAGTTTAGTTCGTTTCTTCACGAAGAGAGAGAGAGAGAGGGAGAGAGAGAGAGAGAAAGAGAGAGAGAGAGATTCTGTTCGACTTAGTAAAAGAACAGACTATTACAGATATTCTTCTAACAACTGGACCTCGTCATCGTGGTATGCCTCTTGATCGTAATAGACGTGACGATGGTGAACCGTCGCGAGATCGTATGCTCTATTGGAATATCCTACCTGGGGTGGAATACGTCCGCGGGGGTGTCCTTGAAGAGGTTGCGGCAAACGGCCGGGTTGTCCGTAATTCGGACCCCATTGGCCCACGACTACACCAGCAATCTCCAATTGACCACCGCGAGACGGAATCGGACGTCGCATTAAGCCACGCTGTGGCATCGCACCACCACCACGGCCACGCATCAGCCCGTCGTTGATGGCACATCCGGCGGGCAGGATATTTGAAGGAACAGACACACGAATACCTGCGACGATGAGAACAGGATCAAAAGTGGTACAAACGTCGAAGTAACAATTTATCTGTGATTGGTGTATGCTCTCGGACCTGCCAATCATATCCACCGAAAACTTGATCACACGACTCTTATGTCCGCTGAAAACAGCCGTTATAGGTTGATTTCTTACGAATAGAAATATGACGTATCGGATTGTGAGACGCGATGAGTGTTGGCATTGGTACAACCGCCGGTCTTACGGAAACAAGTAATCTACTGCAGAAAGTTTAATTCGCTCCTAATTATATCAGGAACACTTTGTCGCAGCTTTGAGATTCGCAAAGTCATGTACTGAACCCCACGAGGCAATAGCTGGTTTTTGCTCTACTTCCATTCGAAGCATCCTATCGCTGAAGATCGTATAGAATGCAAGGAGATTGGAAGAACTGTGTGTGTGTGTGTGTGCACTAAGTATCGGGCGTGAGAAGGATCGAATAGCCAAAGCCGGGGCCTTCTTTACCGCTCTGTCAACCGAGCTACCCACGTCTCCGGTATTCTTTCGTTCGAACAGTTGTTCGATATATCGTTGCAAATCGTTTAAGCGAGAAAAATCGTTGAAAAATGCACCTGGAGCGACTGGTAGAGGCGGACGTGCGAAAACAACGGTAACCCCTTCGAGTATTGCTTTCCGCATCCTCTCGACCTTCACTACACGATCTATGTGGCCACTGCAGAGTTCCAACAAATTTTTGGCGATAGTAGCGCGAGCGAGTGTGTGATGAAACAGTTTGCCGTCGAAATAAAGCCACGGGCAGCACATCAACCAAGGGATTGGTGCGCCGCACGCGTCATTGGCCAGCAATGCGGTTTCCACCCCAGCCATGAATAAAGTAGCCAACTGTACACCGCGTGACGTTACCAATGGAAGCTACGGACAAACACGTCGAACGTCAATTCATTTCTGAACCGAGACTTCTGTCGAAACCTGTTTAAATCTCGTGTCGCAAGCATTATATCACAATAAAATTTACCTGCAAATCCTGTAAATACTGAGCGTTCATAAGTTCCGGTGAGAAAGCCTGTGCAATGAAGGCGTCCAGTTCTTGACGCCGTAAGATTTTTATTTTATCAGAGAAGGACATGATGTATCTGCGAAAGACAATTTACCTTAATGTTAATTGAGGTTTTAATTAGCTCGGATGCTCGTGCGATTCTCGCGCGAAAAAAATTACACGCGATGGTTTCATAGTAAATCATCCCGAGAGCTTTTTTCGCGCGCGAGAATTAAGTTTCGAGGAAGAAACTGAAACGATTGAAGTTGATATTCACCTTAAAACGCACGCCATTACCAACAGATGTTGCGGCACATACGAGGTATTCAGCATGAGAGGCGTGTCGGATCTCATGCAGGTCAGGAATCCTCTGAGCCTGCGTCGTTTGTCGTCTATGACTGTGCTAAAGAACAGGAAATTTTGTGAGCTTCCAGTACGGACGATGACTTTCTCAATGTTAATTGTAGTCCATTCGTAGCATCGTCGCGTGCGAGGGCAAACAAATCGCGCACCCTAATCGAACGGTAAAATCGCAAAATAACAAAATCGCTTACCCAAACCATAAACGTTGAATCGTAGGGACACCCCAGCCGATCTGCTCCGCTTTCACTAATTCGGGAGTTTGATATGGATTGGACTTGGACCATACCCATTCCTTGATTATGACGTCCGGCACTTCCACCTTTTCGCTATCTGCCGGACAAATGTGCAGGATTAATATTCGATAAGAACAGTTTGCAATTTCTACAATCGTTTCTCCCCATATCACATGTCACTTACCACCCTTCTCTTTGCTCTTCGTAGCCAGATACATTCGATGATGAAGATTGAACAGAATCGCGTATACCATCTGCCGGATTGGTCTGTAGATCAGATGAATGGAGGGGAACTCACGGTGATTCTCATCTTCCAGAAGAACCGGCAACTTGATTTCGCCGGCGGTGAGAATTTGATAAATGTGCGGCGACATCAGCCCTTTCTGATGACGCTCCGAGGCAGTGCGCATCACCTCTGGTACGGTCGTGGGGATGTTCGTAGTCTTCTCCGACTGTTTAGTGGAGTCGGCAGTCGCGTGAGATGGTGACGTGGCAGAGGAGCTGCTGCTTGAACTCGACGAGCTGATCAGGAGATTGTGAGTGCCGTTGATCGCGTGTCCGTTGCCTGTTCCGGTAAGTGTCGTTTTTCAAATACAACGATGATACGAAAGAAACCGCCCATACAGCACAGAAGCTTGCAGCTGCGTTACAGCAGCAATGCGATGTTGCGCGTAGGCATTATGAAAACACGCACAACAATATAATCCAACAATGTTACGACAATACTTCAAGAACTTTGTGAAAATAACATGACTGCCACGTGCATGCACCAGGCATGGCATTTCATGGCAATTTATAAATTCTTCAACACGTTCACGCTAGCACACCGGGAGGTTACGCCGTCCGGTAGAAATGTTATGTCTGACCTGTCGCATGGCTAAGGGTAGGTCGGTCAGCGTGAACATGTTAAAGACACTTTAACGAATGTAAGGTAAAAAATTAAGTAAAACAATTTTCCCTTTAAAATCAAACAATAAATTACTTGGATCAAACAATACCATTATTTGAAAACAATCATATTTGTTGAATTAAAAGTCGGTATTTATTTATTATTATCTATTATGATAAATAAGGATCGATATCCCTATATACATATCATCTTGTCATTTTAATTTCATTAGGATAATTTTAATAATTTAAAATTAAATAATTTAAATTTAAATAATTGTATTATTGCATGCGTGTAAGTAGAACTCATGAAACTGAATAAAAAAAATCCTTTACTACTTTGCAAACAATTGTTGCTACAATGTTACATTACGATATCTCTAAAAGCATTTTTCTCTTGCTCAGTTACTCTTCTCAGTTGCTCTCAACCCCGGACTAACTTTACAGCAACGTTTTGTAATGTATTTGCAACGTTTCGATCTCATATCGGAACGTCGCGGCGATGTTCCCGCAATCTTACTGTGCAGTATGGGCGGAAAGGAATTTACCTATCGCTTTGTAAGGCAAACGTACTTTGCTCTTCCTCCGTACGTATGGTGTCGGCATCCCCGTGGCTCTGAATACCCGGCGGATCGATCACGATTTGCGGCGCCGATTTGGCGTTAGCTGTCGCCTGCTTGTACGCGTTCAAGCTCTCGCGTTCGCTCTCCAAGGTTTCGGACGCGAACCTCGACGTCTCCAAGCTGGAGTCGCCTTCCGAGACCGACGGCGCGTCAGTCGACTGATTCGATTGAGCCTGCACGCTCGGCTTGGGATCTACCTTATGGACTGAAATTCGCACACACGCAGCATATAAGGAAATATCCATCGCAAAATTTCTAAAATAAGCGTAGCCGGAGTCACAATTGGTTAATTTCTCATAGTGTTCAAAAATATCAGGTTCTACTGTTATCTACTTTATTGGCAACAAAGGTGCACGGAGGAATGGTTATTCGTGAAAGTTCGAGACAAAGGTTTCCTTTGTGTGAGAATTGTACCTTTCGTTGGCTTCACGGGCTTGTAATGCAGAAATCCCTCCTTCGTCCCGTTCAAATAATATTGTATAGACTGTCGCAATTTGGAGCATCTCGGATCGGAAGTGGAGGTGAAAACCTTTTG
The DNA here is from genome assembly GCF_001313825.1 of Dinoponera quadriceps. Classification (NCBI taxonomy): domain Eukaryota; kingdom Metazoa; phylum Arthropoda; class Insecta; order Hymenoptera; family Formicidae; genus Dinoponera; species Dinoponera quadriceps. The sequence goes on from NW_014554309.1 coordinate 2,457,897, forward strand.
CGAGACTATATCCAGCTCCACGGACGGTAGTTCTCTAACGAAATTCGCAATCGTCCTGATCGTCTGCTCGACGCTGGTCTTATTGATATTGGTGCAGCAAATGTTGAGCTTCTTGTAGAAATCAGCCAAGTCATTTTCGGTCAGTATGTAATTTCCGAGCAATGCCGCAAGAATGCAAAGCCTGTCGGATGGTATGTTGAGAGCCTTAGTGAGTTCGGAAAGCATGTATTCTTTCGTATCGAGGGAGCCCTGTGAAAAAGGAAACTAATAGAAGCCCGTGTAAGCGCAACATTAACGCAAACGACGCTCGAACGCGGCAGCCTATCTCCGTTACTTGTTAATGAAGTCGTTATCATGCGCAAACGAAAAAACACCGCCGTTAGCTTCATTACTAAAAATACGTGCCTTGTACGTGAGCTTCAGTTGTTCGGACGAGAAATATCGCGGAGGATCGAATGCAGCATACTCGGCGTCGTCGGCTATGAGTCCATTGTAATTATTTTCACGGCAATAGGCAATCACTTCCTGGTGGTGGTCGTCCATGCTGCAAAGCTGTTGAAGTCGTAATCTTTACTAAGGCTGGCGTTTTTTTTTTTCGAAGGCTTTGAACATTCGAATTTCGAATATTTCGAAGATCTGAAGCTTCGGTGTGTATTTGAATTTTGAAAATATCTAAGTTTCGAAATTAAGTGAGATTTCTATAACATAGAACACAAAATGTCATTTGAACCTTTTATCTAATCTCAATGATTGACCCGTCAGACTTGTCAGTAGGGTTTAGAAACAACAGGTGAACCTACATACGATTACCCACCTCCTGTTATCCAATACACCGTTGCTAGGCAACAATATAAGCCGCGAAGATTGCAGTCATCGAAGGCATATCTTCGAGGCATCGGCTCAAGAAAATTAAAAAAATTCGAAGTTTTCTTCGAAGTTTCGAAATTATCGGAAATTTTTAATAGCCCTAGTAATCTTTATTAAATCTTTACTGAGTCTTTACAATTAACGATGATACATTAACTTACGACTGTGACGTTCAGATGCCTGAGAGCCATGCGTAAGCTAGTTCTCAAGCACACAGGCGGGGTCCACCATATTTTCGGCGGTGGAGTTCCTTTGGTTATTATGTGTTTCAAAACCTAAAAGCAACGTTAGATAGGATAATTTATCATTTTAATCAGGTCAAAAGTTACAGATATACATAATACCCCTCTTATAAAATAAACTTAGTTAAAAGTTAATTAGTGAAAAAATGAATCGTATATATCTGTCGTTGCAGATCCATGTTCTGTGTCCGCATTAAGCTCGTGTTCTGCCGACAAAAGTCTGCTGGCATAACTTGACAGCAGATTGGCGGCAGAAACCGCAAGCAGGATCTGTAGTATGTTCCAATTAAATACATTTAAATGGTAACCAACGACAGATTCTGCTCAGTTTCCATCGTTAATCTGTTATCATATTCTGTTAGCAGATCCTGTTGTATTTCTGTTAACAGACTGCTAATTTACAGCAGACGCCGCACAAGATTTGTCATTGTAGGTTTGGCTGGCCAAATCTGGAACCGTTTATCTCCGCCTGCAGCCTTATATATATACACAAGTTCCAGCATAAGGAGAACATCTAAGTATTTCCTTTGTTTTTAATATGAGAAATATTTAAAGCACAACTTGAATAATTTCGAAGGAGGATTACCGTGGAAGGAAAATTTTTTACGGTAATTTTTCATGCTAATTTTGTTTAACACGTTGACTGCCACGGAACTTTTCACGATTCTGGTCTAAGAAGCCAATTTGATTTAATCAAGTAATGAAGCGACGAGATAACTCGTAGTTGGCGTTCCGGGCAAGTAAACAACTTACGAAATATCTCGTAGTCGGCAGTCAACGTGTTAATGTCCCCATATTTCGAGTTCCAAAATATTTAGATGTTCTCCGTATGTTGAGATACACCATATATATATATATATATATATATATATACATATATGTATGTCTGTGTGTGTTATATATCCTGTGACGGATGTGCGATAGCATCGTGACGACTTACATTGTTGACTTTAGCTCGCACTTGCAGCTGGTTTTGCACCCAGTCCGCTCGCCGAGGCAGCTCCAAACATCCGTTAAAGAATACAGCCAATTCTAAGTTCGACATTTCCGTCGCCTGTATGAGAACGGCTAGAAATTGCAGCGTGCGATTCCATTGTCCGCCACAAGACCAATCTACGTATTGAAGTGATCACATTATCAACAATTCGTTGGCGATAAGTCATCCGACGTGCTTCGCGTATGCCTTACCTGAGAAATATCCACCGTACAAACGATCTAAGCAGCATTCCCCATCGAGAACCAATCTGAATTTATTGTGCAGCTGCTGTCCCTTGATCACGCGATTGTGATGAAATTTAGTCCCGCGCAGTTTGAGGAGGTTCACTGGTATGGAGATTCCCTGATTACTGTTGATGAAAAGTTTCAGGTCATTAACGACCATCTTGTTCTCTCTCTCAGTCTCCTCCCTAGTTGCAGTCCAATTGTGAGTTAAAATTAGCTCGTTCTTTTTGTTTTCCACTATCACTTCTTCTTTTGTTCCCCCCGGTAGTGTTGTTATCCTTTTTGTTTCTTTTTTTTTGGGTTGGTTCTTATTTTTGCGTCTGGCAATGCGTCGTTGTTGTTGCTCTTGAAGTCGGTATGCTTCTGCAGTGTCTTTAAGATGTGAAGAAACCTAATTTCAATTTCAAAAAGTTCAACCTGCGAACATGAGGTAAGACACTTGCGTTACTTCCGGCGCTGTGCTCCGGCACTTATTCGACAAGTTTGCTCAATTACAATTAGTGCCTAATCGTTAATTGCGCGCGTCAGATCCGGTTTGCTGGGCAAATTCATCGATGACAATTTACATATATATATATACACAAACAGAGAGAGGTAAGAAGAAAAGCTTGAAGGTCCTTATTAACAAACAATCGCGCGAGTTGTGCCGTTATCGGACTTAGAAATCTATATATTTCGCACATAGTACGCAACATAACGCGTTTCGGCTTGAATTTTTATCGGATCTTGCGACATAGTCAGTCAAATCTAAAAGAGTAAAGACAATAACTTTTCCCAGAATCAACAAGAATGTAGGTTTATCGGTCGATCGATGATCATCGGGAAAGGGGAGGGGGGGNNNAAAGGGGAGGGGGGGGGGGAATAGAGGAAAAAACGATACCGATCTACCCGGTCGGTTGGCAACGTGTTAAAAATATTCCGCGAGTGCGTCCTGCCGCTGAACGGACGAGGAAGAATTTCCGCAGCGGGCTGGACCACAGCGAGACCACGAGGGAGATAGCGCGCCATTGCTATGGTGCTCGTGGTGGTTTTAGACAGTCGCGCCGGTCGCAACGTGCAAGATGAATTTCGTCGGACATCTTTATACGTTTCATTAGCGCGGCCGCAATGAGCGCATTCACCCGTTGCGATATCTCGTTCCTGCGGCTCGACGAGCGCCGGCTTCGACGACGACGCTTCTCTCGCTCACGTCTCCGTTGGCTGATATTTCCGACTTTTCACAACGGACGAACCGCCCCCGTCGCTATCATGCAAGACCGTCTGATCGGGCGACCGATTAGAGGTAAAATAAGAAATGGAAAGCTACCAAGTAAATCCGAAGTAGGAGGCATCGAACTATAAGGCGAGACAAAAAGGAAGTCGCCGGTGCAGTCTCTCTCGCGAGCGTTCCGAGGATACAGTCGCAGAGTGCGACATCACGCGTCAGTTCGCAGCGACGCGGCGAACAGAGATTTTACACGCAAGTGGGTTTTCAAATCAAGGTGGAAAAAACGCGGCCGTCCCCCGCTCTGATAATTCGCAATGGCGTTCGCGGTACTTACGTTAAATTAGCGATAATCATCGTGGCCACAAATGAAACACAAAACACACGGACTTTCGGAGTATGTAGTGACGTCGGATTCGAAAACGGAAATGATCACTCTTCTGCAAATAATTTTATCCACCCTTAACTTCGCGTTACCTTGACGCGAAACTCACTTGGTCGGAAATTGCATCGCGGCTGTCGCCTTGAAATAACTAGGTAATTATCTGGGTCTATCCCCCGTTCCCGGTTACACTAGCTCACGCTAGTGTTCTCTTTTCTTCTCTTTACCGTCAAATCTGAGAAAAAAAATGAAAGGAGAACTGATGCAAGCTAAGTTGCGTTCAGGAATCCAAACTGTGTGCACATTATTAGCCTGAAGTCACGAAAGCATATCGAAGAGTGATGTTTCAGAATATAGCCCGGCTGTTTCAGAAAAGTTGTCTAATAATGGTGTGTACATACAGTTTGGATTCCCAAACGCAACTCTATCGCAGCCAGTACAGGAATAAAAAAAAAACAGGCCCTTTGTTACACACCGTTTACGTTTGGAAAACACAACGGTTGTATAACGGTTGAGTTCTGATCTACAATAGGTATTTTAAGCTCTGAGCCTTAAGAAATTGGCCAATCACAGTCGAATGTGAGGAAAATAATCGAGTGCCATTGGTCAGTTTCTTAAGGATTAAAACTTAAAGCGTTTATTGCAGACCAGAACTTAGTCGAGATCTTCAATAAGAATGTCCATCGCGATACGCGATGCGACATGCGATATTCAATAAATGTACAGTTCTTGTTAAAAAGCAATTCATTGGATATCGCACGGCATCTGTTGCATATCGCGTCGGACATCGCGATGGATTGTGAGAACCAATAAGCTTGAAGTCCTGGCAGAAGCCAAGAGCAAATTCAAGTTTGACTTTGGAGAATTCATACGGCGAAAACACGACCATAAGACGGTATTCATATATGTTGATGTTTCGTAGCCAATGAAACGAGCCGGACAGCATCTGAAATCGCTTATTATAAGATCAGATTATGAATATCGACCATAGAACCTGTGTATGGAGAGCTGTGTTCCAAAAGTGTAGCGACGAAGTGTATCTTCGCCAACGGCTCTTGATTGTCCTTGGTGAGCGTCTTATAAAATTCACTGTACTCCTTATTGTCGATTTCACTCGGCTTCAGCGTCCAGATCGGCTTGGAGTCGTTCAACACTTCCCAGTCCCAAACTGTACTCGACGGGTAAAGTAACATTTCATTGACCAATTGGGACGAAAAGAGCAAAGATTTCCATTAATTAATTAAATGTTATTGTACCTGTCGAGTACAGTTTTAGAACGCAGCCTGAGTATGCGCACGCAGTAATAATATATCTCTCGCGCGAGAACTGCACTTACCTGCAGCTAAGCCATACTTCCCGCATTACGTAATATTCTAGTTTTCTCCTCGTAGAAGTTATATTTTCCTACCTTGTATTGTTTTTCAATATTCTCTATAAGATTTATCAGGAATGTATAGAAACCAACTTTGCAATTAGATCTTTAAAAATTTATAATAAATGAATATCGAACTATATTGCTGCACCTCACTTTGAGTGCTCAATAATTCGAAAATTTAGGAATAAATTAGGAAAAAGGACTCAGATATGCTAAACAAGTACAATAGATATATATATTACTTTAATATAACTTGTTTAATATATATTTCATGTACAAATGCACTCATACATGCCTCAGACATTCCTGTTACACCAGTAACGCTCAGTCAGTGCTCTCTTACTTAAAAAACGTGGAAGAACTAATGAACATAATTATAAATTCATACATACATACACACATACATTTCTAGATTTCTTTCTTCCTTTTAACATTGATGAAAAACATGATTCGCAATATGCACAATTAATGGCTTAATATTTTTAATATTTTCCATAGAAAAAAAAAGAATCGCACGCGTGTTACTTGCTTTTTAACACGTTCCTCAACGACAACAACTGAAACTTCTTTAAGATCTCCGTTGAAAAAGTTTAAACAGACTCCCGGTGCTGTTTGTTGTACGTAAAAACGTCCATGGAGTCACCGACCGTCAAGATCGTGACCAGCCGAAAAAACTTCAAATGTAACCGTACATCGTACAGCCACGATTTTAAATCAAGTCTGTCTCTCTCTCTTTCTCTCTCTTTCTTTCCCTGGAATACCATCACCTTGCATTCTCATCCACCATTATAACTCATCGTGCTCCTCGTCCTTCTCATCCTCAGCGTCGATGTCCGACACCCTCTCCTCGGCGTCGTTATTCGCAACCTCCTCCTCCTGCATCTCCTCCTCTTCGGGCACCTCGTCCACGGAGATGCCCAAGGTCTTCCTCATCATATGCTCCACGCTGGTCGCGAAACTGGCGGTCTCCTTGAGCATGTAGCCGGACCGCAGCATCGCCGTGCGGTACATCATCAGGGCGATGTCCTTCGCGGTCTGATCAGCCGAGTTGACCTCGACGCGGCGTAGCAGCTCTCTGATGAGCGGATGACGCGGGTTGATCTCCAGGCTCTTCTTCTGGTTCAGGTAGTAAGATTTCTGCGGATCGTCCGACTTCTGATGGGCGTTCGAGATCGCCAGTCTCTCCATATTGCCGGTCCAGCCGAACAAGCTGGCGACCACGGCACAGGGCGAATCGGTCAAACGCTCGGACACCTGTGCCTTGCTGATGTGATCCTTCAGGATATCGTTCAGCCACTTGACTAGCGGCTCGAACGTCGTCTTCAGCTGCTCCATCCGCTCCTTCGCCTTCTCGCCCTCGTTCAGCGTGAATCCCTCCTTCGCGACGTTCTGGAACTTCTTGCCTTCGAACTCGGACAGTGACGAGATCGCGTACTCGTCCGCTGCCTCGGACAGTTGCAGCACTTCGTAGCCTTTCTTCTCGAGGCGCTCAACGAACGGCGACTTCCTCACCTCGTCTTCCGACGATCCGGCGATGTAGTAGATGTGCTGCTGATTGGGCTTCATACGGGAGACATAGTCGGCCAAGGAAGTATACTCCTTCTGCGTGGAAGACCGGAACAGCAAGAGTTTCGACAGTCTTGCACGGTTCTGCACGTCATCGACCAGGCCCAGCTTCATGTTCGTGCTATACTCCTTCCAGAACTTCTCGTATTCCTCTTTGGGGATCTTCTTGATCATATCCAATACTTTTCTGACCAATTTCTTCTTGATCACCTTGATCAGCTTGTGTTGTTGCAGATTCTCACGGGAAACGTTGAGCGGCAGGTCGTCGCTATCCACGATACCGCGGATAAATGACAGATAATTCGGCATCATGTCGGTGAACTTGTCGGTAATGAAGACTCTCCTGACATACAACTTGATGTTGTCAGATTTGGTGCCGTAACGATTGAAACTGTCGCTCGGTTGTACCTTGGGGATGAACAGCACGGACTTGAACGTAACTTCGCCCTCGGCGACGAAGTGTATCTTCGCCAACGGCTCTTGATTGTCCTTGGTGAGCGTCTTGTAAAACTCACTGTACTCCTTATCGTCGACTTCACTCGGTTTCAGCGTCCAGATCGGCTTGGAGTCGTTCAACACTTCCCAGTCCCAAACGGTCTTGTCTATCTTCTTGGGCTTCTTCTCATCTGCGTCCTCCTCCACCTTCGCGTCGTCTTCATCCTCCGTCTTGTCCTCAGAAACGTCTTTTTCCGCGTCCTCCTTCACAGGTTTCTCGTCGTCATCCTCGTCGGCGTCAACCTGAACGACCTTGCTGTTCCACAGATATATGGGGAAGTTGATGAACTGAGAGTACTTCTTCACCAAAGTTTTTATCGTGTCAGGTTCCAAGAAGTCCAGCGCTTCGTCCTTCAGGTGCAAGCTACGAAACAAAGTGCAAATCGGTATCAATTGAACGTTCAAACTTGGAGATTTTACGATTAGCTATAGGATAATTTTCAGATTGAGATATTTTAGTCTTAGACCGTGTCATTTACCTGACAGTTGTTCCTCTCTTCAAGGTATCTCCTCGCGGATCTTCGACGATGCTGTAACTGCTGCTGTCAGACTCCCAAATGTACTGCTTGTCATCGTTATGTTTGGTGGTAACGACCACAGTATTTGCAACTAAGTAGGCAGAGTAGAAACCCACACCGAACTGACCAATCATGTCGTTCATGTCTTGAGCGTTCTTGGCCTCCTGCATCTTCCCCAAAAATTCCGCCGTTCCGGACTTTGCGATGGTCCCGAGATTATTCACCAGGTCTTGCTTAGTCATACCGATACCAGAATCCATTATATGTAGCACCTTGTTTTCTTTGTCAGCCTTCAGTCTGATAGCTAATTCACTGTTGGTGTCCAGTACGCTCTTATCGGTAAGGGACAACAATCTGATCTTATCCAGAGCGTCGGATGCATTCGAGATCAATTCTCTGAGGTAAATTTCCTTATTACGGTAAAGGGAATTAATGATAAGTTTCATCATACGATTGACCTCGGTCTGAAACTCAAATTTCTCAGCTTTGTCCCTCAGCTCCTTCATCTGAGCGATATTTAAGCCGTCTATTTTTATTGCCTCTTCTTCTCTTTGAACCGCTTCGTGATCTGTAACGTGTGCAGTTAATTAGGAAATTTTCCTTCTCACCGACGATTCTTAAACAAAACAACAAAAGTAAAACAAAGATATTTTTAATTAACCAAGTAACGCAAATGTAACACATTCCGAATATATTGGCTGTTTTTTTCATTTTTTATGTATTTCATTAAAAAAATCAACTAGAATAGTACACGGGACAGGCTCTTCCCATCTGTTGTATTTTTCACACACGCGCAAGCATTTGTTACGATCGAATCTTGGGATCGCATGTCTCAAATGTGATCTTATCATAAGTTAAATTACAGGACACAAACCTGTTCGGGATGCCTCGCGACTCGCGCCGAGATCGTTATCCACGGTTCCGGCATTCTCCTCGCTTTCGCTGGCCGAGACAAGTCCTGCGGGACGGAGAAGCGCGAATAAGTACGATCATATAGGCGGCTTGTCGAGGACGCCACAATTGGCCTCAAAGAGTTACAGAACCATCACTCACCCGCCAGCATGAACAACGCCACAGCCAGTATGCAGAAGTTCTTCATCGTCGCCGCGTACTGTGAGCGGTAGACGAGAAAAGACACGGTCTCGGCGAACCACGTACAAATCCGGCCAACGTCACCGACCACGTCCAACTCGCCGATTGTCACGGAACCGCCGCGATGACGACGGGATATAGCAGGCACCGGCGAGCTGGCCGGCCAATCATCTCGAACCACGGCAGCAGCCGCTCGCCAATAGCGAGCGCGCCGGTACTAGATTCATCCAAATGTCCTCGCGCTATTGGCCCAGCGTTACACATGCCTCCTCACACATTTCCAGAAGATTACACAGTGCCGGATATATCAGTTCCGTGCATGGTGTGCAGTTATCATGCCCTATGGGGAATCGAATTATCAACAATTACGCACAGCCAGTGGAGATAAACGAATTCGTCCCTGCGAAAGGGTGAAATTTGAGGCGAAATTTAAGTTACGCTCGACTAAGTTCGGTCGCCCCGATTGCCGGTAATGTTACCGGCGACGAAGAGTGAGAATATTATATTTCATATTATATTCGTCATAAATATTAGCGAATTTGTGACAACGGTGATAAACTTGACGAAAAAAAGGATGCATCATTCGGTGAAAATATAGATAGTTTTCTCGCTTCTACCTGCTTCGAAATTCGTTTCAGCAAAGACGGAAATCTGCCGGAGAATCGACACACCTGACGAAATTCACTTGCGCCCTGACGTCCTCAACACCGTCGCGGTACCGTATTGAGAATTAGCAAGAATTTATCGTAGATGTGGAACGGTATCGTCGATGAAGAATCCTACGTCGGTAAACGCAGTATGAATTATTATCAGTGGATAATACCCTCTGTCGGTAATATCAACGCTCCTCAATTACCGCCGGGTCCTCTCGGTGTTTACTGAACTACTCCAGAAACGACGGTCTTCGTTATTCACCTCCTCGGCGACTTCAATTCGTCATCTTAGTAGTTAGTACGATTTCGGATCTTTACCTCCGATATTGTTGTACAATTACGCTCGTTCATATTGCAGCATAATTATAGCAATATTGGAAGTGAAGACCCTAAACCATATAATTCATTGTCATCTTTTCCGGATACCCACGATATCGCACGTAACCAGGTAAAAAGAAAAGCAGCCATTGTTACAATCTCCCGCTCTCTGCCATCGACTTGTCAACGCGTTGAGTAAGTATATATTTGGTATCGTCACGATCGACTATCAATCACCATCGTCCGACCATCGTGACCGTCGATGCGTACATGAGTCGTTATACCGTAATAACGTTTATGTTGCATCGTGCACACGTGCACGCGTGTTATCACATCGCTCGCTTCGCGATGCCGGGTTGCATTACGATTCGCGCGAGAAAGACAAATGCTAGGGGTTCAAGAGCACGCGAAACGCGGCAATGACGCGCGAGCCACATTGTAAAATAAGGTATCGGCCGTGCGCTGGTGTGGTGGCTCTACCGCGCATCAACCGGCTCTAGTAAGTAGAACTGATCAAATATGTACGGTAATTTATCCAGTTCGCGGACTTCCCACCGGGAATGCCGCGTTCGGCCCTGCTGCGAAACCGATATCAATCGAACCGACGGAGGTCAAGGTGACATCATCACGCATTCGCGAAAATAAACAGTCGTCGGTTTTATAGTCTAATGATAATATACGTTGTTACGTGTGTTAAACTCGGCAAGTAACATCGAATTTTCTATCAATTGTTTTCTGTATCCGTGATAATGTGAAGTCAGCACTGTTGCGTCATTCTGTCCTTACCGCTCGTGAGACGTAGAACAAGGACAGAATGAGGTAATAACGCTGAAAGCGCACCCTTCGAAGGCAGCTTAAAAATCGCATATCTTCGAACGTAGGTAGATTACGAAATGCTGATAAAGATTAACGTATCGATCATCATCTCTTCCTTTCTCGCAGTGATCGCATCCCGTTGGGTCAGTTTTACAGATCGACGTTTGATGTTCGAAGGTCAACGCATGCGTGTTACGATGTCGTTCGATAGAGAAGAGGAATGCACGTGGTTGGACGAATTTGCGACAACAATGACCGGATGCGAGAATGGTTCGATGACAAGGTACCCTCCCTAGGCCCGCTGTCATCACGGCGATTACGTGATTTGCGATGCGTTGTGCAACGAAGCGCCATACGACGCTCCCTTCGACGGGCCCAGTTCGGAGATGCATTTTGCGTCGCAATTAATGAAGCGAAAAGCGAGACGGAAGATGGGGCGACGCGTAAGGCTCTCCTCTCTATTAGATTTAATTACTAATTTATTTATATCCGTGGAAACGCAATACGACCTTTAACATTCTTTGCACGTGCGATAGTGCGGAGTTTAATTCGTGTTCGCGTTATGGAACTATACATGTTTTATATATTTGTATAACAAAGGAAAAAAATTAAAAACAATCTGTGGGTCCTGCAAATGAATCATAAATCTTTTTTTAGGAAATGTGAAAGTCTAAAATCTTCACCTTAAAATTTTCATCATTCACAGAGAAAAAAATTGGTTAAATTAACCGGAGAAGAAACCCGGATTTCCGGTGAACCAAGTTCCTTGGAAATTCTGTTTTCCTTCAACCGAAATACGTTTGGTTCCTTTATCGTTAACAGTGAGAACTGCGAATGTTGTTTCATCAAAACGGGTTCGGTTGTCCACCAAGTAGATTCAACCGGGTTCTTCTCTCCGTACGACGACGCGTTAACTCGCACATTAATCGCGCAAAAAGACCCCCTTCACGACCAATTCTCTCTCTGTGACATTTTGTAAAATCACAGCGGCGTTTTCTCCGGCGAGTCGACAACCCCGCGAGTCCAACCACCCTCTCTCGGCTGCGTCGTCGTTCGAGCTAAGATCCCCGGTTCTTCGATCGCTCAGCGTGCCCGACGACGGCGATCGGATGAGCGATCGATGGATCGGTCGATCGTGCAATCACCGATGGCTCGCGATGCGCGTGTTGTGACACGCCGGTCGTTATGGATACGTGTCGCCGGGACCGGCTTTACTGTATAGGCTCTTCCCTCGCGTCACACGGCACGCTCACGCCGGGGGTGTGTACGCGATGTGTGTCGTCGCGCTATAGGATCGTGCCCGTGCCATGCCGAGGGATCGCCACTCGGCTGCCGATCCTCCGCCGGGAAAATACGTCGCGTCGCCGCTGCCGAAGAGGACGCCGCGGAGAAGAGAAGCGTTCCTCTGAACCGCCCCCCGAGTGGCCGCCGCTCTCCCTCGATCTCCGCGCTGCCCCTGTTGCGCGAGTCCTCCGTTCGCTTCCTCCACGGTCCTTCGGCGGAAGCTGCGCGAGCCGAGGTGAGTGGTACCGCGCTCCGGAGGGACGTCAACCGTCCTCCTCGAGCCTCCTTAGCGCCTCCCTCGTCCTACGAATCGCACTGGCTTTACGCAGAATTCGCGCGTTTCCTCTCTCTCTCTCTCTCTCTGCAATTGTTGATGGACGGAATTGATGGACGATTATGTCCTTTTGAAATTTAAATGACGGGTTATTCGCGGCCGAAGGGCGTACTTTGACCCTCGTCGGTGTGTTTAATCGTCAAACGCTCGCAGTCGCGTGACTAAAAACGCTCGCCGAGGGACCCGCGTCTCAAAACGCGTAATAAAATGTGCCCCGCCTATCGTTCTACTTTCCGCACCGCGGCTATTTTCTCGGAATGTTCTCGTAACCGACCGGGCCGTCCGCTAATATTTAATATCCCGTCGGTGTTCCGATTACCGACAAAACAGCTCTTGCGCGGGCCGGAAAGCCGAGGGGCAAAGTCGATAGCGCCGATCGGGTCCTTGTACTTCGCGACTATATACACCGTGTCATGGAGGAATGTCCGCCTGGTGTCTCCCGATATTACTTATGACTTTAACCTTCCGCACATTTACCAACAGCTCAAGCAGCACGGGAATATGCCAATTGCGATTTCCCGGTACGCCGACATTGACCGCGCGGAGAATCCTTTGAAATTTCCACGGACGACGTGTATTGTCGCGTCTACCTTTAAACTTTAGGTAGTTTCCTTCCGGATAGTTGGATCGTTTCTTTCTCAACGAACTAGTACAAAACGATCCCTCTTGTGACTTTGTTGAAACTTACGCGACGCAACTGCCGAAACGTTCGATAAAAGTAACGGAGTATTTGTCCTCCCGCCACGTGTCTCCAATTTAATACATTTTGTATCAGGGTTTTTTTTTTCTTTTTACTCGGCCTAGAACTTAGTATCAGCCTGTAGTGAAAAGAACGAGAAGTGTCTGCTAGCGAACGCCAGACAACGGGGAGGTCTTTGTGCGACCGGAGCTCTTAGGATGGATGACGCGTTTCTCGACCGCCGCGGTGACGAAGTCCGGGAAAAATGTCCCCCGTGAAAAGTAATTCGAGTTAATTGGTGAGTCGACGGACACACATGTGACCCCGCGGAGACACCGGGCACGTAAACGTTGCTGGTTCAATGTAGCATTTACCGGCGAGTTGACGTTGAACGCGACTAATCAATGACCCATTTTGCGGATCTGCCTTCGTGCGCGCGCGATAATGGAATTAGAAAAAAGTTTCCGCTGCCGCGTGCGCGAAAGAAGAAACTGCGTCACGCTAGCGATTTTGCGTTGCGCGGCCCTGAAAACAAAGCGGACCTCGAGAAATGTTACTTTCTGCTCGTTCGCCGAGAAAAGAAAGCAGCGGTAGAACCGACGAAATTCTGCTCGTACGGACGAGATATTCTTTCAAGCGCAACGCGCTATCGGTTTTTCTGTTGGAAAGAAAATTATATAGTCGCTGCGATAAGTTGTGCATCAGTTTGCTCAACGACTGCGATTTTGCCAGCAACTGCGCGAAACGCGTATTCCAGCGTAATTTGTTCAGCGGACACGATAATTTTTCGAATGAGGGTGATTTCGTCGATTTTTTCCTCTCACTGTCGCAGTTAACGCGAACGCTCCTCAGCTGTGAAGGACGCGAGAGCGATCGCTCTCCTCGCATTCTTCACAGCTGAAAGCGGACGTCCTTTTTCCTTTCTTCCGCGACATCTTCATCATTATTAGGAACTCGCTCTCGTCGAAGAGCGATATGCTCCCACAGCATCGTCGTGTTATCTGCGACATTTAGTTTTAGAGCGTAAACGTCAGCTGTTCCAGATCTTTTTCTCTCCCTCCACCTGTCGTCGCACCTGACTCACAGCCTGTCACGTGAGCTGATGACGTTTTCCTTTCAGCAATGTTCAGTCTGAGGCCTCAGAGCGCCACTACGAGAAAGGAGATTGAGATGATCAACAAATGCCAACGGGCTGTACACAACACCACCGACTGCATGGAGAAGCTGCGTCTGCTCTGCTTGGCTAGGGGTGCCAACGGCATTCTTGGTCTGGGTAGGTAAGTCTCTTGACGGCGAGCATCCATTAATTATGCACCGAAATAGACTGGAAAGATTATTCGAAAGTGTGCGTTGGCCTTCGTACGCGTTTAATCGCAATACCGGCGTGCGGCGAACCTGTCTTGGCCAACGATCGCCATTTACGAATACAAAAAGACGCGACAGATCTCTTCTAATGATATACTTTCTAATGATGTGATTCAATAAATATTCTGATAACTATTACGTACTCCGATAATTATGGATTAATTGGAAGGGGCCGATAAGAGCCGGCGCTCTGGTAATTGGGAAGTTAAACAAATTATTTGATTGCAAAGTTGATAGATCAAACGTTTCGATCGAAGGTTCCGACCCTTCTCAATGAAAATTATTGACCGAGTCGAATAATTTGTGAGAATAATTTAATTTCGTAAGTGATTACCAGCGTCGACTCTTCCAGTTATTCAAGGATTGTACATTTCGAAAGCCTTGCTTATGTATTCTTCTTTTTCGCTGATATTTATCGAAACGAAATAAGCCTTGACTGTAGTCTTTTAATATTCAAAAAACGTTGGAAAGCGGCGTCAGTCATCCACAAACGAGATTCGATGTCACGGTGTATGCGGTAACGATACGGTTTTCTTTTCTCTCACGCACGATGAGTCAGTTTAAACGATCGTCCTTGACTTTCCTGGACACGCAACTGCGACTCCTTCCGATTTCGAATCTCATCCGATGTTACGACGCTAATGTATTCCAGGGCGTTCCGTCGTATGGACGACGATGGCAACAAGAAGCTGAATCTCGAGGAGTTCACGAAAGGCCTGGAGGAAACCGGACTGGAATTGTCCGAAGATGAAGTCAACGAGGTCTTTCGAAAATTCGACACTGACGAAGACGGCAACATTACCGTCGACGAGTTCATCGTCGGCATAAGAGTGAATATCTCAGCACAGAGAAAAATATCATTCTATTGTTAAAAGAAGCGATTGCTCAGTTTATTTTCCTTCTTTCAAGTAATCATTATCTTTAACAACAAAATATTCCTTTTCTCTAATAGTCTTAAAATATAGTTATCACAAAATTTAGAAAAGCGAATTATCATGTACTCAAGAGAAAAATTTACTTTCTTCTCGAGAATATTATAAATTTTATTGAAGAAAAGTTAAATTTAGTTTGTTTTAATTTAATATTCTTGAAGTACAAAGCATGTACTCTCTAAAGGGTCCAGAATATATTTTGAATACATTTGTTACTTATGAGATATATTTACAGATATATATAAGCTTGTGAAATACTTCGAACAAGTAATATTTACTTGAACGCAGTGTGTATTTTTCTTTGCGCATCAGTCCGCGACTTCAAGCTATATTTTACATAAAATTGATTACACACTCTTGTCTAATTTATGATTTTTGTCCAATTTAATTATTATTCAAACATTATTTCTCGTAACTGACTATTTCTTCGACCTTCAATCGCGGAGGAATTTCATACCAGAAATCGCATGCGTTTCCCTTCTTTTAGCCCGAGATGTCTCAATGCCGCAAAAATGTAGTCGAGCAGGCGTTCCAGAAATTGGACAAGACCGGCGACGGACAGATCACCATCGACGACCTGAAGGGGGTCTACAACGTCAAGTGTCACCCGCGTTACATCAGCGGCGAGGAGAGCGAGGAGAGCATTTTGAACAAGTTCCTGGCCAACTTCGAGCAGGGCGTCGCGGACGGCATCGTAAGTGCTTTAATCGCTTTATTTCTCATATCAAGTCGTGATTAAATTGAATCGCTCGAGAATCCGTGGAATCCCGAGTCAACGAATCTCTATCGGATGTTTCCTAATCGAGTTTATGACCCGCAGCTGCGCTCAATCGCATTATCGGTAATTGCGGATCAGTGAACAGCTGTGTCGAATCGGTCACCATTGGCCAAAAAGACGCGATTGATCCTCCTGACGTTCTAATAATTATTCTGACAAAATTACATAACGTGTTCTCATAATTGTTGAAACGAAATAAAACTCGACTATAATCTTTTAATTTTCAGAAAGCGTTAGAAAATTCAAAATGAATTTGGACGTTAATCGACGGAACGAAACTCACGAAACGTCGGATCTGAATCGTATTTCATTTGTTAATAGAAACGTGAAACAACCGCGCATAATCATGTTTAATCCAAATATTTGTCATCATTATCTCTCTCTCCAGTTCCAGTTTCCTCCGTAGATAATTGTCTGATTCTGCGCCAGCGAAATGACTCATTTTTTATTCCAATGAAATCATCGGTCCATTTCGACAATGTCGATTTTCCTCGACATCCCTGAATCATGCTCTCCGATGTTGAACTTATAGAAAACTCTCCGCGTTTTCCTCGGAAAAATATTACGAAGATTCTTAATCCAGAAAGTTGGCTATAATATAAAACTTTTATACACATATATATAATTTTACTATATAATAATAATAATAATAATAAATTTTATCATATAGCAAAAATATTATATAAATTATAAATATTATATAAAATATTATATAAATATTATATAAAATATTATATAAATATTATATAAAATATTATATAGCAAAAATATTATTAATTAACTCATTAGTTTAATTATACGGCGGGATTAGTTATTTGAATAATTTAATCAGAGAAATCCACATTTTTCCGGTTCACCTTGCGAGGATATTTCGGTGTATTTTCATACATACCGTCCACCTGTTGACAACACGTGCTCACTGAAACGTTTCTCTCTTTGCTGCAGGTGACGGAGGAGGAGTTTATGAATTACTACAGCGCTATCAGCGCGAGCATAGATCACGACGCTTACTTCGACTTGATGATGCGCAACGCTTACAAATTGTGAATCTCGAATCTCCGACATTTACACTCGGACGACACGACGTCTCATCCTGCCCCTCTCCGTTCGGCGATAACCGTCGTGGCTACACCAAACGAATGTATAAATTACTGTCATTATTACATTGTACCCAGCGTGCTTCAGCTTGTAGTTAAATCCGCACGTAGTCCTGATTGCAAGTCTAAAAGTGTTACAACACGTTGTCTTTCGATAATGATAATCGCCAGTCGCCCAATTAATTTCGACGATCGAATTTAATAATGCATATATACATACACACACACACACGACACCCCTATATGTATACGTGCAATTCTATTAATCATTATAATTCATCGCAACGCGCGTCCTCGACGAGGGAGAAGAGGCGCGGAAGGAAGATCGGTCTGAGGAGACTCATGAAAAATTTATTCGCCGACCCGTTGCTACCCCCCCCCCCCCTTTTCCTCTTTNGAGTGTCAGACAGTTCGAGAGATTCGTTTAATTTGTAAAAAGGAGTTCGGCGAATTTGCGAACAAAGTGAAGAAACGAGGCCGAGCCTCCGCCGCGTCCCTCGCTCCTGCGACGCCCCAATTAATTGTCGGTAACGACAGAAGTTGGTTGTAGGGTCCAATTCTATTTAGCGCGCGAGTGCGACACGCATAATGTATACGCTGATAACCACCGCAACACAAATCGCGCGCTCTCTCTCGTGCTTTTTATAAGCGTGCCTCTGTAAAGAAAAATGCGATGCGCTCGCTCGCCTGCAAATAAAAACAGCGGTTAGACCGGCGGTTGAGCCGCCGACCGCAAAAATGATCTCTTGACGTACGTGTGAATGATTATTGCCTTTCTCCCAATACCGCGATGTATCACGCTCCGGATGGCGCACACAGAGTCTGCGCGTCTCCGTTTCCTTTGCACGCTTTGGCTTCTCGATTAGTTTAAAGTAGTTCCGCCAACAAAATAACGCGTTTATACCAATATTTCGGGTCTTTCGATAAGTTCACGCGGACTTTTACGAAGAACTCGAAGCCGACACCTCCACTGTCAGGTGCTTGGATTTTGTTCCTTTTTTTTGGTTCGATGCCGAAAATTGTGCCGAAAATAAAAGTATCGTCTTTTGAATCCTTTGCAAAAATCCACGTATAAACTTATCCAACAACCCAATATATTCTGACGCTATATAATTGTTTAAATCGTGTCGATATGTTAATATTGTCTGTGAGAGAAGAAAAACTGCGATTATTTCTCAGAAGTCATAAGGATAAGATAAGCACTGCGTGCAGTTCCTATGACTAATGTAATGATTAATGCAATCAACGTCTCTCTCTCTCTCTCTCTCTCTCTTTCTTTCTCTCTCTCTATTCCTCGGCAGGGAAATGCTTCCGCTCACAAGCGAAGTTAACTCGACCAAGACATGAAGAACAGAGAACTAATTGTCGAGTCGAAAAAACATACGTCGAAGGCATAATTTAATTTGACATAAGGGGTTGTAATAATACTCGTAATATACAAACGTGACGTTCTCAATACTCGGGAATAAACGATGATGGCGAATTCCACGGCTCTAATTGCATCGGAATGAACCACTTTGTCGAAAGAGCTGCACGCGATAGCAGCGGGACATTTATCACACACATTGTCTCTCTCTCTCTCTCTCTTCCTTTATCTTTGGAAAAAACTTTTATCTTCGCACAAAATCGAGCTGTGTGCAACGGGTGCGGTCGAGGCGTTTCGTTTGCAATCAAGGTCTTTTAGCAACAGCTGCGGTACAAAAATCCGCCGATACTTGCTACGTGCCGCCGGTGTGGATAATTATGACTAATTGAAATTTAACGCACGATCACGGCATAATCAATGGTCGCCACGATAAAATGCGGTTTCGTCGAGTCGTGCCGCACGCTTCTACTAGGTTTTTACAGAGACGACACTGTGCTCAGTTCAGGTTGGAATTATATAGCTCCGATTAATTCCGATGAATCAATTTTACGCCTGTCGAATGCGAGAAATCTCGAAAACTAGTCAAGTTTGACGGATGCTCAAAGAAACAAGGTCTCAGTCTAAGACTTGTGGAATCGAGTAAAGTCAAGTCGTGTAAAAAGCAAACGATAATATGCAGAGCAAAATGAAATGTAAAAGAAAGTGAAAAAAAGAACTGCATCGGCCGGGAATCGAACCCGGGCCGCCCGCGTGGCAGGCGAGCATTCTACCACTGAACCACCGATGCTCGATAGAACTCGTTCTCTGGCATAGTCTAGTCCTAATAGCATGGACTACATTTTAATTTGTATAAATTCATCTTTACACATTTCGCACACGTAACGTTCAAACTTTCTCCAATTCACAGCTCCGAGAAATATCCTTGAATTTATCGTATCATCGCTAGTTCCCTAACTGTCTCGCGAATTTTGTGTTACATAAATATTGTCACTTGTCAAAAATAAGATGTATGGAGTAAATTTATACGCATAAAAAAAAGATGCAGAAAATAACAAAAGCTGAAGCTAATTGTTGTTTTGTAGAAAAAAAAAGAATCCTCCCCGGCGGGGAATCGAACCCCGGTCTCCCGCGTGACAGGCGGGGATACTAACCACTATACTACCGAGGACTCTTGATGGAGATGCTCCAAGAAGAGCTTATCTGTGTCCAAGCACGACTGATGCATACTCGAATAAATGATATATAATCAATTAAACAAGTTCCCCTTCAAGTTTAAAAAATGTTTTGACATTATTAATGCAAAACATAATTCATATAAGGTGAATCAAGTTCTGATTAATTTAATCAACGATTAACTTAACCGAATTGTCCAATTACATTGATCAGTTCCGCTAATTGGCCAATTAATCAATCAATTCTGTTGAGTTAGTCGTCGATTAGGTATAAATCATGATGTTAGAAACGAACATTAGCTGCGTTTGAGATTTTGCCAATCAGAGACACTGATTTGCTCTTGAGATTATCGTAAGATAATATCCAGCCAATGGAACGATTGTTTTTTCGGAGCAAACCAATGCCTCCGATATGCAGAATCAAACGTAGCAAGTGAATCAACGCGATTCATCCTCACCGACAGCGTTCTCGGCTTTCAGTTTGGACCTCTCTTACCCGTCAAGATCCACGCCTACGTTTGAACATGGCGCGACCGAGAGATGGCGCGCGGCGCATGCGTATAAACGGATGCATGCGTCGAGAACTCTCAGTAAGCGCGTGTCGTTGCTTTAAGGATTTTCTTTCTACTACTTTCGTCGTCCGAATCCTCTCCCTACTTCGCTTCACCTGCTGTGCTGTGAGCAGCCTGCGCGTATCGAGGTTTCGTCGCGAGGAACTCGCTGACTAAAAACGACGTGCCGGTCTAGTACGAGGCACGATTGTGACGTGCGTGCGTCTTGCTTAGAGGCGTGCGTGACTTGACGCACACACTCGGAAAAACTGCAGTGTTGCGGAACAACGAGTCGGCGATACCTGGGATTATCGTCATCTACCTCGAGAGCGCAGTACGGAAACGTTCAGGATGAAGCGCACCATATTCACTGCCGTAGTGTTATTCCTCGGTAAGTTTCCGGATAGCTAATTGTCCATTCATCGTCGTCGTCATCGTAAGCCTTCCGCGGAACTCCCTCGTCAACGCTGAAAATCAGATTTCTCCCTGTCGCAATGTGTTGAACCAGTGTCGGATTCGAGGCATCGCAGAGAATTGCGAGTCCGAGATTATAGTTCGATGAATCGGACAACTTCGATCTTAGGCTTCGTTTATTCCGATTGCCCAAGTTTCAACGTTCAAACCGCGGTGTTCGGTGATCTCCGATCTGATAACGGGCTTTATAAACGACAACGATGAACTATGCGGCCGATTACCAAAACCAACGTTATCTTACACGGTGTTGGATATGTAAGACCTATACCTTTCTTGGTGAGAGATATTTCCGAGTTATTGAATTGATGCGAAAGTTCGCTCATTTTTTCAATTGGCTCTTCGCTCGGAAGTCCAAGAATCTCTACGGAATCGCGGGATCCGTGCGACTACCGGAGAGATAGCGGGTCATCGAACGAAGCGTAAATAAAAATTAAACCGAATGAATATTATATAATTATAGTTGTAAAATTGTAGAAAGACCCGTTTTCTCTCAATTTCTCAGCGGATTTTTTCGGTGTTTCTATCCCAGGGAAAATTCATGCAGAAAAAGTCACACGCGTGTTCGGTTAAACCCGCCACGTTTATTTTGTATTCGTAGAGACGATAAGAAACTGAAAATATCCGCGGAATAATGGGATAGAAAACAGTTTTTTCCGAGGCCTTGAAACGCAGTTCTCTTAAATGATCTCTTAAATAAGACCGAAAATGACTAGATACATTGCTTTTTTCAAACTAAACTGGATACGAATAAATCGTTATTATACAGACATTACGGATACACATTTTTTTAGTAAAAATTTATTCCAGTATCAACGAGGAAAAACAGACAGTTCGAAATAAATTATCGGGTTGACGCAACAGTCCGTTACGGATACACATTTTTACTAAAAAAATGTGTATCCGTAACGGACTGTTGCGTCAACCCGATAATTTATTTCGAACTGTCTGTTTTTCCTCGTTGATACTGGAATAAATTTTTACTAAAAAAATGTGNATTAAATCATTGGAATACTCGGGAGGGTAGCCTTGGGCGATACGAGATATTCTCTTTGTGGTTAGTAAAACCTTGTACCTGTGATTGGTGGAGTAGCTGCGTGTAGAATCTGCAATTCAATGATCCGTAACGATCGAGCGATCCACAGCAGATCGTCAGGTTAATCGCACGTTCGTGCAAAAACGCTTTCCGGAAAAGACTTCTCGTCCTTGCGTGCGTATGTCGCCTGAGTTTTCCGACCTGAGGGAACGCGGAGTTGTCTTGTGCGCACAGCGGAGATCTGATTAGGAAAATTACTTGATCTCGTTGAGACTCAAAAAGACAAAAAGCTTTGTGTGTACGTACTGTCAGGAACTGAAACCTTCGGGGATAGACCGCGCGAGGACACGACAACGATGTCGCGAACATTGTTTGTTTTACCGGACGTGATGGATTACGCATCGAAACACAAGCATTACGTACGCATTAAATCCATAAATAAGATAAGACCGAGTCCGTCGAGGAATTTACGACAAGTCGAGGAGCACGTTCCCCCTTTCATTTCTAACGTCACAACTTCGGCTTTAAATTCGACTTTAATTTCAATTTCAAATTCTGCTAGAAATTCGAGTGTATCGAATATCCAACGTGGATACGACGGCTTTCTAAATCGCATATTGCGGCCTGATCATTGTTATATAACAAAGATGTTATGCTTGTTTTTTTTTTTACAAGTTTCGCAACATTCTCGACGATGTTTGCCCGTGTGATGCGAAAGTCCGAGGTTTCATACGTAACACTCGAGACGCTCCGGACGGATCACCTTCGTGACTTCTTTCCTTACGATAAGCCACTCGTTATTATACTTTTTAACGATTAATAATACGCCACATTAGCCACGATGACGAAATCAGCGGGACGACCGCGAACAACGTGTGGTTTTCAATCAGGTTTAATTGTTACATCCGCTCGCGCGTCCGCCGAAAACAGATCGAACGTCGGAATTCGTCGACCTCGATTTCTGTTCGGGATTAATCGTGATATCGCCTCGTGAACAGTTGTCAAGTTAATTATTGCCGTTCGTCTCATTACGTCGGATATGAGAATATGCGACACATCTTCGATCATCAGATCCTCGATCCGTGCACGCGATAACGTTCGATCGTTGATCGACAAGTTATTATTATAGCCAGTCGAGTCTTTGCACTTTGCTCCGCGATTGTGCATTTAAATGCGTCGTCTTGGAGGCTACGTTATCGATGTCAACCGGTAAAACTCTATTGTTAGAGTGCGCCGTCTCAAAGAAACGATTAGCATCGTGAAAGAACAATTCGTCTTGTCGTAACGATAACGAAGAGAGAGAGAGAGAGAAAAAGAAAAACAAAAGCACCGCGGCTCGTTATCGAGGAGATGTCCTCGCGCTTCTCGTTGCATAGTAATAGACGATTTACGTAAAATTACCGCTGGAAATGCAAAAAGACGTGTTAGAGGTCGGCGTTTCGCGAGTTTATGTGCGATGTTCGCGCCGACGACGATGGAAAGAAACACAATGAAATACAGATAAAACGCGACCGTTGACGCCGGTACAAAGTCTCCGAAGATTACGCGCGCGATTCATTCCATACAAGAAGGAGGAAATGACCCGAACAACACGGATAGCTGGCGATTTTTCAATTTGAGAACGAGCTGCGTGACCAAGATGCGATTCTCGAAGTAATCTCGATGTGACGAAGAGTCCAGAGGTAGAAACCTCGACCCGGCCGCTCTTTCGGGGCTGTTTTTCGCGCAAGAAAACTATGTTAAAGCAATTAGAGAAATAAGCCGGTATTTACAATTAGATCGTCTAAAGTTCACCGTTCAAATGTTTAGTAGTACAATGAAACGATTCGTACAGCACGAAAAGCCGAACTTGGGGCGATCTTAAATAGAAGAGAGTCGCTTTAAATAGAAAAGAATGCGCGTACCAGTCGCTTGAATCTCATCATTCATTTCTATAATTATTGAATATAATAATAATAATAATAATAATAATAATAGCAATAATGAGCCGATCTGGCGATAAATATATAAAATAGTACAACCAAAACTCGGACAAATTGCATTGTGCTTTTTGTGTAGTGTAAACATTTAAAGAATACTTTAAGTAATATTATTTTGGCAACTCTCCCCTATCCTGAGTTGACTGTGAATAAAATATGCGCTTGATTAAGAGGAGGCCAAAGTCGATAACTAATTTAATAAGCGACGATAACGTAGAAGCGAATAAATCCTTCAAACATTACGTTACTTAAACGCTGACACGATCACGCTGCCCTGTTTGCAGGTCTTGTAAATCTTACGTAAATGTAATCGCTATGTAAATACGAAAGCAATGAATATTCTCTGCTCTATATTACCATATCCAACGAAAAATCTAACCAGGATAATATAAAAATTGGCGAACTTTTTGTATCTTCTTAGGCTTCTGAATGTAACAAAGAAGCTATAAAAGTGTTAAAAAAAATTTCCCGATTAGATTATTGACACATTCGGTATATGCAAGCTGCGAGATTTCTGTATTAAGTAAATATTTACGCTGACTAATTAGCTCGAGATTTCAACGTTGAAATTGTTTTATCATTTCTGTTATATTGAGCGATGTTTCAATTCATTTTTGCACGTATTCTTTCGCTATGCGCGAATATTTGTAATTGTATGCAATCTAAAGTATGACACAAATTTTGCCGGCATAGTTTTCTCAAATATAACATTCCCTCAACGGCATTCTCTTAAAGGCAACAAACAGCTAACAACTGTTCCACTTACTGTTCTATTTACTAGCTAAACGAATTAATGTATGATTAATTGCAAGACCATTACCATACCGCTGATATTGCTTACGTTGTACTACACGGAATGGTACTCTTTTTTTTTTCAACGCAGCGACTTTTACTGCGATTCGAAATAAATTTTCAAGATCCAGTGTTGTATGGTCGGTGGGGGAAAAGTCGCGACGTTTTTATCTCGATGCACTTGAGAACCGATAGGCAGAATTTATCCTCTGCGAATGACGAGAAAATAAATTCTTCCGTCTTGATGTATGCGTCGTGAAACTCATCGCGCGTTCACTCATCGTAAAAAGCGGGTTCACTCATCGCGATCTTTGCGCTCGCCGATCGCACGGCACTGCGAAATGAGAGTTTCCACGCAGCGTTCACGCGTATCAATTCACCGATCCCGTGAATAAAAAAAGAAAAAAAAACGTACAGTCGCGGAATTACTTCCGGGAATTTATCTTACCGGGATAGAGCGGGCGCGTTATTTTCTTTTTTTTTCTTTTTTTTACACGAGACAGAAGCGACGCGATGGAATTGCGCGTGCGAAACGACATGTAACGACGTTAATTAAACTCACGAGAGAGGTTGAAGTACAGCGGAAGGGTAGGGGGGAGGAGAAAACGTTAATCGGTCTTGCACCTGTGGTAGTAAATGTGTACTATCGACGATGAACTTCGATATAAAATTTGCGACCTCATCGTGATTCGCGAGGCGCGTAATTCACGACAATTATTCAATGCGATCGATAAAACTAAGACTAAAAATATTATTGCGTGAGCGGTGGCGGAGCGGCGAGCGCGCTCGCGGTTTGCATTTCGAGTTATCGAGGCGATATACGTTTTCTAGCGTGTAACTTTGTATCCGCAATTATATGCCGGCCGAGTTGATTGCTACTCGTTCCCCTCTTAACAAGCGACAACCGTAGTCCGTGCAATTTGCTTATTTCTTTCTTTCTTTTCTTCCCAGGTCTTCTCGGGCACACGCATTCGCAGGATAATGTGCCTTCCGCCGACGAGGTGATCCGCCAGGTCGGCGGAGTGGTGGACTTGCCGCAACTGAACAATCTGGACACATCAGCACTGCCCAACGCGGAAGAGACGAGAAATCTTTTCAAGGAGAAGTGTGCGAAAAACGGCGGACCAGACGCATTCGACAAGGCGGACCAAGCCAAGACGGAGATGGAACAGTGCCTTAAGTCGCTCATCAACATCACGGAACTCCAAGCGGAGATGGAGCTGCACAAGCCGAACGGCGACTTGGACGTCGTGTTCAAGAAGTACTGCAACAAGCGCTCGATTCTGCGTGCCTGCGTCAGCAATTTCACCGGAGTGGTGGAGCAGTGCCTGGACGAGAAGGAGAGAGAGAATAAGAAAATCGTCATGAACATCACCGACTCGATGTTGGAGTTCATTTGCTACAAGGAAGGAGATCGCATCGCTCGTATGTAAATTGATCGTCTTAGGATGACTGTCGCCAAACTCCGATTAAGCTGATCGATGACTTAATGTTAGAAACATTGATTGTGCATCTAACATTTGATACAATATGATCGACTCTTACTTGCTTTGTCCTGCTAACACAGATAGAGATGATTAACTTTTCGATCACTGTTGAATGAGATTATTGTCGACAGGTTACAGAACTGGGAATTTGGTGTTGAAAGTTCTTTATTATTCGTCGATTATCTTAATCAAAGTTTGATGAGAGTTACCTTCAGAAATTTTCCCGAGAGGCTCGTGAGAAATCTCTCGGAGAGTCTTTCCGTGTCTCGCAGTATCGTTACAGTGACTGAAATCGCGTTACTTTTGCAGTCTTCATAGCCGCCGGAGGACCGGAATGCTTCCAAGCCAAACAGCAAGCGGTCCAGGACTGCGCCAATAGAACGTTGAGTGGCTATATACCGAAAACTGACCCCTCCAACATATTAGGACTCGAGAGTCTGCCGAGCTTGGCCTTCGGAAACAAAGAATGCACGTAAGTTGCATTTTAGTAATTACGCAGTAAGCCTTACGTTATCGCGGCGAGATAAGACGGACCACCATTGAGAAAACTGCGACAAAACGCAAGGAAACTTTGCGTTTGCCAGTTTGCGAGTTTGACCACCGAATGAAGACTCGTATCTGCTTCCGTACAGGGACATGAACAACCTCCAGGCTTGCATGGTGAAGGAACTGGAGACATGCCCGGATCCAACGCCCGCGAACATCGTGGATTCTATATTCAATTTCATCAAGAGGGTGACGCCGTGCGAGAATTTGCTGAACGCTCAGAGCGCCGCTGCCACCGGCAGCGGGGGATCCGGCGCTCCACGTTTGTCGAGCGCTTTCACCGCTGCGCTGGTACTTTTGTCTACTATAGCGAGCTGCAGCAGACAGAATTACTTCTTCGGTGCGATAGCGTAAGACATTAAATACACATCAGAATATAAGCGTGATAAACCGTTAATCGGAACACGCGGCCCAGATCGGGATTGTATTAAGATTATAAATCGACGATTGACACTCGACCGATTAAGGTCCGAGATGGAGATCGCAGATTGGAATCTTTAATTAAGATATCAGCCGATTGTCAGTCGCACGGCAAAAAACACACGATAGATTTTTTTTTTTTTGGTTCTTAACACTCACAGTTGTTATTTGCGATATTTCTTTGAAACACAAGACACCGTAAGATATTCTACGACAATTGCACACCTTCGTCCTCATCATCAGTCTCTTCTTCGACAACAATTGCCAATCTCAGTGCAGATTGCATTGTGCGTTGTGCGATCGTCAATTTGCAATTCTAACACAATCTCGATCGTTACAGTCATTTTCGAGAGATGACTTTAGAGTATATGGCAATGGATCAAAAGTTTTTAATTAACAATTCGTATAAGCGAGAACAAAGATTGCTGTACTTTTAATATAATAATTGTTTATTTTTTTTACCGTATGTTTTTTATATGAAAATGTTTTCCTCTATACAAAAGTTTATGATTTGAAAAGTTTTTCTTCGCGAATTTATTTTATTAGGTGAAGTAAAAAGTTCTGAGCGTTTTTTCGCTTTATTTCGACGATGAAATTAACATAGTTAGGATTATCCGATTTCGATCAAATATGCACCGTTTTGTTCGATAACTTTTGTCCATTTTGAAGGCAATTTTATAATTCCGCGATTGAAGAAGTCCTCGTCCCTATTGGTAAAAAACTTGACCAGCTCATTTTCACAAGCCTCTCTTGAGGCCAGTTTTGTACCATCAGGAAAATTTTGCAAATGCTTGAAAAAGTGATAATCGCTTGGTGCCAAATCTGGACTATACGGTGGGTGCAATAGAACCTCCCATCCAAGCTCTCGGAGCTTCTGGCGCGTCGTTAATGATGTGTGCAGCCTGGCGTTGTCTTGATGGAACACAACACTCTTCCTATTGGCCAATTCTGGCCGCTTCTGGTCGATCGTCTGCTTCAATCTGGTCAGTTGTTGACAATAGAGGTCCGAATTGAGTGTTTGGCCCGATGGGAGCAGCTCATATTGGATGATTCCTTTCCAATCCCACCAAACACACAGCAAACCCTTCTTGGCCGTCAATCCGGGCTTGGCGATCGTTTGGGCCGGCTCACCGCGATTGGACCACGATCTTTTTCGGCTGTTGTTCTCGTATGTGACCCATTTTTCATCACCAGTTACCATCCGCTTCAAAAATGGGTCGATTTCGTTACGTTTCAGCAAAGAATCGCAGGTATCAATTCGGTCCAAAAGGTTCTTTTGCGTCAATTCGTGTGGCACCCATACATCGAGCTTCTTCTTAAGACCAGCCTTATGCAAATGGTTCCAAACGGTTTTCTGGCTAATCTTCAGTTCCTGGGCAATGGAATAAGTGCTCACATGCCGGTCCGACTCGGCAATTTCCATAATTTTATCGACATTTTCGACGATTGGCCTACCAGAGCGTGCTTGATCTTCGACGTCCATATTACCAGAACGGAATCGTTGGAACCACCGCTTTGATGTTGCATTCGATACTGTATTGGATTCATAAACAGCACACATTTTTTTGGCCGCCTGCTCCGCCTTTTCACCTTGGTCGTAGTGGTACTGAAGAATGTATCGAATTTTCTCTTTTTTTACCTCCATTTTGGAACGCTGTAACACACAACTGCCTTGACCAAACACAAAACTGTCACAGAACTTTTTTTGAAGCGTAATGTCACCTTTAAATCGACGTATAGTATGACCCGATGCGATGTATACATCGTGAGATATGGCTCACTAAAGACATCTAGCGGAAAACGCTCAGAACTTTGTATTTCACCTAATATTTACCGTGAGAGTAGTATGTAAGCATTAGTTAAGACGATTAAATTAATATGCATATTCAAATTATAGCAAAGTTTACTCTATCGTTTATAAGAGGAATTGGAATGTTTAAGATTCTAGAAGGACGTCGATTTTATTTTTCAATAAACGATACCATTTTATTGTTTAGAAATATATATATATATTTCTTTATTATATGATATATATTATACTATAGAAATATATTATGTATTCATAAATATATATTTTTCCTCTATATTAATGTTACATTAAGAATTATGTTAACGTTAGATTAAGAAAAGCGCCGCTTTTCCTTTGCATATTCTGCTATATTTTGAATATGTATATATGTGTTCTGTGAGAATACTTAATTCTATTTATATGATTATATATATATCTCTTTCTTATTCTTTTGCCACATTGCGCAATCCTTGGCGATTCACTCATCAAAATTGTACGATTGTTACATCAAATGAAGAGAATCCATTTATAATCACTATCATGTTTAACAGTACATAGTACATTTTTTGTATATTTTGTACGTGCTTAAGGATAGATCTTATGTAAGTAACCACACTCTACGAATAAAGTGTCTTCATTGAGAATTAAAATATTACCAATAATAACAAATATTAATAATAAGAATAATAATAAATATTATATATATATATATATATATGTGTGTGTGTGTATGTATATATATATATATATATATATATATATATATATACAAACGATTTGGACAAATTTGTGAGCTTCTTCGTGGAGAGAAGATAATGCACAACTGTACATTCTACCAATACTAGCAAACTATGATGTTAGTTCTTAAAGTGCTTTTTACGATGCTACTTTATACGATGACAGGTTACGGCAGTATTTTGAGGCGTAGATTAGAATTAACAAATTTGCGCATGGTTCGTACACTTACGTGCGCACGAACGTACGAATGTTCGTTTCGTCAATATGTACACACAAATGTAACGTAAAAGTTACCATTTAGGCGAATGTATCTTAACCCATAGTTTAAGTACCAAAGCCCGTTTGTAAGGACATATCGTTTATGCAGTGTGGTTTGAATAAACTTAGTATTTTATTTACAATTCAATCTTATCGCATCGCCAGTCGATGATGATGATGATGATTTCCCAGCTTCAGGTATTTTTCCTGTGCGAGAATCCATCAAGGAAGCGGGCGAGCTAATTCGACGTGAAATTCCGCGAGGTAGCCGTCAAATTTCAAATATCTAAAGCGCTCTGAAACCGTTTTCTATAGCTGCACCACGTTGCACCGCCACCACTTAAAGTGTAGTAGGCGCCCATACGACACCTGGTGGGACAGGGAGGAAATTAAAACAAGTGCAATATAGATCAAAAAGTGCAATTGCAAAGAACAGGAGAGCGATCGCGAATCTTCTCCTTGAGCGCGAACTCGCGAAAAGTGGGCACTTCCGGACGCTTCGAGCTGGAAAACCTTCACCTTTTCCGAATTCGCGTTAGATGAGGAGACTCACGATCGACCCTCCGCATCGGCTACCTGCACTTCGTGGCCGTTGCACGCGCACGCGCACCGTTCAAATCCCCCTGGCGATTCTGCGCGCTCGATCGCGTTCGGGTGTGCTCGGCACGGATCGGCTACGTTCGCCGAAGGAGCTGGTGAGGAGAAGAAGAGAGAGAGAGCCAACGGCAGTGCACTTTGAGAAAGCCCGTTGTAGGCTGTCTCGACGTGTATGTTCTGAACGCTCCGCAACATGTTAGTGAGTTTTCGTCGGCTCTCAACGAAAAATTCACGTGGTGTATTCAGTATACGAAGGAAAACCACTAGTGCGAGACATTTACCCTCTTGATCGAGTCTTTCACCTAGTACTAATTGTGCAATAAGCAAGCTGAGGAACGATGCCAGGCAAAGGGGGCAGAAGAGGAAAGTACGGTGAGTAGTGCTTGGTCGCGCGCGCTCACGAGAGATCTTCCGTTGCGTTACTTCCCTTTCGCCGCACGACGACGTCTTCCTCGTCGGCCGTGAAGATCCCCGCGAAGGACAAACACGTGACGCACGCTCGCTCGCCTCTTTCCTCGACTCTTGGCTTATTAAATTATCGATCGGCGCCGTATTTGTCCGTCTATCCGCGTCTAATCCGCTCCAGTGATTCACCGCGCCTCGGAATGAGGCTCTTGTTTATTTGCACGACTTGCGTCACGTTGCGCCAAAGCGCTCTTTCTTTCCTCTCTCTCTCTCTCTCTCTCTCTCTCTCTTTCTCTCTTTCTCTCTCGCCCTCGCGCGTTCCTCTCGAAAGAGAGGCTCGCTCCTTCGCACGCGGGCGATTTTCCACGTTCCGCGACGTGGTTCCCCGTGCGATTCTCACGCCTTCCGCGGCGGCACATGTTGATTTCATCGCACGTCGAAACTCTGCACTCTGGATTTTCCCTCCGGAGGAAACGGGCTCGCGAAGATTCGAGAGACGCGAACGGAAATTCGGCGAAACGCCGCAAAGGCATGTGCCGAGGACACGTGCGATCCTCTTCCCGTGAGAGGTTATGGGAAGCGCCATGAGGCAGCCCGAGGCCCCGCGGAAATGTTCATTTCACCCTGACGACGCGCGATTCTCGCCGTTCTCTTATGAAACCCGTCCTTTTCTGCACCTCTGCAATATCCCCTCCCTCTCTCTCGTCGAATTTGCAAGTATGTATATTTATCTCGCTTCTTTCGAGCACGGAAAGTGACACAATGCGGCCGAAAAGAAACGGAATCGGACTGCTGGTGACTCATTCGACATCTTTTCTTCGATCGCGATCAAGTCAGACGCGCGTGAGATTTTACGCAATCGGCAGCAATCGACAGCAATGAGCTGCCATATCCTCTATCTCTCTCTCCCTCTATCTCTTGCTCGCGCACACACGCACGTACATTTTTTTTTTGGATTTATTGATACGTTGTCGCTCTCCGCTGCTCTCTCCTTTCTCGGTATTAGTTCTTCTCGTTCTCGCCTATCGGTCAGATAAATATTTCAAGTACGGTAACAAAGTCCCTCCCTTCCCCTCCTCGATCGCGAGACCTTCAGTCTTTTGCGTTCTTTCGCGTGCTCCTCTCGCCGGATAAGTCGCGCATCTTCATTACTCGAGTTACTGCGCATCTGTTATGATGAATCGATGTTTTTCTGCGTTTTGCAACTTTTGCCCGATAATTCGGCGGCAACGATGGTCGGCGCTTATTTTCTCCACGTTTTGCCTTTTCCTTTCTGCAAACGTCGAAATTGCGCTAATCTCTCCGAAGACAGCCAAAATATAGCCTTGAGAGTTAAATATATCGCGATTTTATCACGATTGGGCATGTGCCGTTTCTTTTTTTCTTTACTTTGTCGTTTCTACCCGACTTATCTCTCTCTCTCTCTCTCTCTCTCGCTCGCTCGCTCGCTCGCTCGTGTTGAAAATTTCAAAGTCGAAAAAGACTTCGGCCGCGCGTGAAATTAACATAATTTATGATATTCGTTACAATTTCTTGCGATCCGCACGGCGACTACGAACGCACGAATGTGGCGGTCCGGCAATCCGAACTGGTATAACAGCTGTGTAGATTTCACGTTGCGTAACATGACATTCACTTTCAGCTGTTATTTTTCTCAGAACTCGAATTACTCGCCGCTATCGGTTTCTGACCAACATCCCGCGGGCTTTCAATAATTAGCGTTCGATTACTGTATCGGCGGAGAGAGGGAGAGAGAGAGAGAGAGAGAGAGAGAATCACCGAGTTGTTCCTCGGCGAGTCCTCGCTCTTTCCACGCCGGTCTCTCGATCGATTCGACATTAATAGTCGCGGAGTATGAAAATATTTGTCGACGATCGCCACCGTGCATATCGGGGAAAGACGGTGCAGATACACGTGAAACATACGCGTGACTTGGCGACTCCACGCGTGGCAGCGGCAACGTGGCCGCCGAGAGCACACGAGCGAATCGTTTCGCGTTGTTAACTAGCTACCGCTCTAATTGGCTTTCATTAATCGCAATTAGCACGTATCACGTTGAGCAGCTACTGGCTCGACAATACTGTAGCCGCGAGGCGAATACGCAGGTTGGAGATTATCTCGCGCGCTTATCACGCGGCTTACACTTCGGCCGAATAGGCGAGCGTATGATCGGTCAGAAAAAGATTGCGACACTTATTATTTTTTTATAATACTTCGAAAATCATCCCGAAGTCCCGTGGAAGTCCAATGGAAGAATTCGTTTTTCAATGATTCTCGGGCGAGCTGATTTTCTTATTAAGATACGAGTTGCGTCGACGAAACTCGTCGCAGAAAACATGTAAAATTCACATACATTCAGCTTCAGCGAGAAGTGTCGCAATCCTTTTTGTAAACTGTGATCATACTACGCGAATATAAGGCGGGGGGCCGATATATGTTGACTCTTCCCTCAACAATCTTGCGCTTGGTCCTCCCCGACGAACGTAGGTCACGGTGGAAAAAGAGCTGAGTTAACATCCGACGAGGACTCCGTCTACAATGACGCGTGCAGCGATACCAGCGGCCAATCCGACAGTCGCAGCGTGCTGGAGGATGTGAACGACAACGAGGTGGACGAGCTCGCGCAGCAGGAGGCGTTCGAGGAGAAGCTGAGGGAGGCGATCGACGGGCTGACCCAAAAGAGCGCCAAGGGCAGGACGATCTGTTTCAACGGGATCGAGAAGATCTTCGCCATCAAGTACATCCCCGACTTCGTGGAGGACAGGAAGATGACCATCGCGGACGCGGTGGAGCGCAGCCTGAAGAAGGGCCGCGGTGACGAACAGCCCACTGCCGCCAGGCTGAGCACCCTGCTATGTGTTCAGCTGGGCGCGTTCGAGAGTGCCGAGGTGGTCTGCAGAGACCTCAAGTCGACCTTGACCTTCATCGCCAGCGACAATACAGCTTCCGTTCATGCTCGCGCCGAGGTAGCGTATCTTAGAAGAGAGAGAGAGAGAGAGAGAGAGGGCCGAGCAGAGAGGATCGATATTAATTTCTCAGGATGCATATACAGCAATGAGGAAACGATGTCGGTGGAAGAAAGGTCGCGACGCTTTTATCTCGATGAGCTCCCTCACGAGAACGCACATCCGGCACTCAACAGGCAAATTTATCTCCTGAGAATCGCCAAGGAATGAATTGCTCTAACGGGGACACGTGGGTGCGAAACTCGTTCAGGACGAGGAACGTCGCGGCCTTTCTTTCATCGACTGCACCCGGTGTTCGTAAAATCTATCTTCTGTTTCTGAACTAGGGCTGCGTTAAAACTTCGTTCCTTTTCCCTTTAGCACCATGTTATATATACTCGTCTCATTCTAACGGTAAAATGTGCAGCCTAGTTCAGAACAGAAACAGACTTACAGTCGGATCTTGTACTCGGCCCTAGTTTAGTACCATCGGTTAAATCGATCCAGGCGAAAGATTAATCGCAGTTGAATCTTGAATGATCGCACATATAAACGTGAAATTCTTTTCTCGAGAAATGTTAATTCTTCTGTGTGGAACTAACACTATCTCTTCTCTTATCTCTTTATCTCTCTCTTTCTGTCTTTTAAATTGTTCATTTTAAAAATGATTTCGACATTTTTTTTTTAATTTACCTCTTCTACATTCTATTAAAATCGTCTCAAGTTCATCTTCAGATGATCGTTTCGACGTAGCCGATGAAACGATTCATACAGTACCTGAAGATGAACTCGAGATGATCTTAAGTATGTCTGACTATGAATACACTTATGTACACTTCGATACTGATGTCTCGCATATCTTTCACTCCTCGACGATTCTTTATTGTCTGACGTCGGCGAAATGATTCCAGTGCTGCTGGGCGCTGAGTATGAACCAGTTCCTGTCGGGCAACGACGCGGACGACACCGTCGAAATAATGCAGCTGCTGTCGTCTATCTTCTCCGGCTCCTACCTGAAAGGAAACGGCGCGATCGCGAACATATCCGCCGACACGGCGGCGCTGCATGCAGCGGCTATCTCCTCGTGGACTCTGCTTCTCACAGTCATGACTTCCGCGAACATCTACAATTTGCTCGCGAGCGACAAGACCAACAGCTACATGCCGTGAGTGATCGACTCCGGCGATCGAATTATTAGCCATTCGTCGCCACCTCACCTACATAACGCGTCTTCCTCCGCAGTTCTCTCAATCGATTGCGCGAATTGTTGGAATCGCCGCACCTCGACGTGCGCCTGTCGGCCGGTGAGGCGTTGGCCGTGATATTCGAGCTCGGCCGTGACTTCTCCTGCGACTACGAGCAGGACTGGGCGCTGGATCTCGCTGACATTCTCAAGGAACTCGCCACGGACTCTAACAAGTACAGAGCCAAGAAGGATCGCAAGCAGCAACGCGCCAATTTCCGAGACATTCTGCGTTACATCGAGGCAAGTGTGTCGCGCAACCGCCTTCGCGGCTCTGGCCGCCGCGAATGCCCGCGTTCTTCCGGGAAACCGGAAGAGAGGCACGCTCTCACACGATCTCCTCTCCTTTCGCTCTTCCAGGAGGACATTGTTCCGGAGATGCATGTGAGATTCGGCCAGGAGACCCTGTACTTAGAGGGGTGGTGCGCGCGGACACAGTACAACGCCTGCTGCCGGCTGTTGGGTCCCGGCATCAACATCCACCTAGCCGAGAACCAACTGCTGCGCGAGATCTTTCACCTCGGCAACAAGGTTCTACCTATACCGTCGTCCCAGAAAACGAGCAAATTAGAGAGGGTAGGTATAGAGACACACTCACGGAGGCGACTGATTCCCCTTTCCTCGAGATCGGAGCGAGATTAACCGAAACCCGCGTTCTCTTGCAGACGCTGATGAACGCGGCCGCGTTCAAGGCGCGCACGATCCAGCGCAACAAGAACCGCGATAAACGTTCCGCAGCCATGGCACCGTAATCGCTTCTCACTTCTGCTCCCCCCCCCCCCCCNTGGCTGCCTGATGATTGTCCCTCTTTTAGCATAATACAGATATAATTCAATTTGTTATTTATTGTGAAATTCGATAGCGAATTACAGTTTTCCTCGTCGAATATCGTCGTCGGGTCGAAATTGCACACGGATCTTGTACACATAGATTCCCCGTTCGCGGGGAACTTCATGTGGACGCGGTCGAAACGCGGTCAGTTTGCCCGCGTTTCAGCAGGTACAGCTAATTTATACAATGATATTAAGTGAAATTCAGCGTGTATATATATACACATATACAGTATGTATTACAGGGTCTGTTTGACAAGTTCTAAGACTGATTTTTTCCTGAACAAACAAGTAACAATATTCCTTCGATGCTTTTCAGCGCGGAATTTTTTTTTCTTTTAAAGTACTAACGCTCGACTACTCACAAGATTTGTCTCACGTCACCGGCAGTACGTTCCGAGTGGTGGCCGCGCATTTTTTTTTTTTCTCGTAAGATTATCGTGTTCGTTATAATTGTCATGATGGAGCAGCGCGCTGCTCTCAAATTTTGTAAAATTCAAAAAGCGACAGTGTATAATTTAACGAAACAGGCGTGCGAGATGAAAAGTGCCTGGTCACATTCACGTGTGTTCGAATGGTATAAATGTTTCCGTGAAGGAATCGTTAGAAGACGACCCAAGACCTCGGGTCGTTACTCCACAAGCATCACCGACGTGAACGGCGTGATTCATCATGAATTTGTTTTTCTCAGCATCACAATCACTGTCTAGTACTACCTGGAGGTGCTCGATCGTCATTTGGTACAAAAATGCATTTGTCCACGGCGTTACGCCGAACGGGATTTTTCCTGCTGCACCCCACGGCAATCGCAGCTCGGTTTTCGGTCCGTAAATATGTGCCAATGCGTTCAACAATCTCTGTAACTCGCTAGATTTGGCTGCGGCACTTTTTTTATTTCCAAAATTAAACATTCAAATGAAAGGAGAGCGGTTATTTGTCGATATCCTGAATATTCGGGCGAACGTGACAAAGAAATTGAAAACTATCCCGAAAGAAATCTACTGTAGGAACTTCCGGTGTAGAAGTAACAGTTGAAAGAACGTTCGCAACATAGCGTTGACACTAGGGGGGGGGGGTATGTTGGAAACATTGTAATTAATAAAATTTATATATATAGATATATTTCGATTTCACGATTTTTAATGAAGTCAGTCTCGGAACTTTTTCGATAGACCGTGTATATATACACATGTTAATATGTGCGAAAGTTAAATACGTGTACATACGACAGTAATACCGGTACGATAACAACGATTACACGTGCGCGTTCACTGTAGTTAAATTACTTGGATTTTATGGAGCGTTTTACCGAATTCTTATACCGATCAATGTGATACTGTTTTATTGTTACTTTTGATTATCATTGTTGTCTCATGGATGTATGTTGTATCTGTTGATTTTGATAATCAAATTGTATAATATTTTAACGGCTACGGGTGGAAATTGTCTCGTTTTTTGGGAATGACGTTAAATAACACACGGAAAAGATTGCTACACACACCTCTTCATTGGTCGGGATTATTTTGCATATTAACAGTGACTATGCATATGTAATTAAGGTGTACGAGATATTTACTAGCATTGTACATAATTACACGTAAGCTATGATGACGTACGTTCGAATAAACGAGAATACAGATAGAAATGTGAGCGTGAGATGATTTTGTTCACCTACTTTTATTGTCGTTACGCTTATTCAAACAAGCTCATCCGCAGAGGGGAACAGTCCAAACGCGTATGTCTGGTTATTGAATGCGCCGTTAAATATATATCGATCACAGTCACTTCCGTCGTAAAATATTGCAATATCGTAGAGCGAAAATAACGCTGCGAATACATATATTTTCTGTCCGTCTCTTCGTTATAATAATCTCCGCAGTAACAACATCTTTACAATAACAATCTACAGATATACACAGCCTTTCCGCAAGAAAGTGCACAGCTTTGATTCAAGACTGTTGACTGTAGCGTCAACTGCTGTATGACATTGAAAAGATCAAAGCGTTTGCCCGCTTGCACAGTATATACTTTGTTGTTATTTTGAACGTTGTCCTTTGTTAGAGTGAAAATTTTCACGAGTGCAAAGTATCTCAAGCATTACAAGACAGTGGTTTTAGTTTTTTTTTATACAACCAAAATTAACGTATGCTCAAGCTTCAAGGTGACTTGGGAAGTCCAATTCATTCAGAGGTGAGTGGAACAGTACGAAGAACTAAAGTGAATGTTGATGACCTGCTCGAAAAGGGTTTGATCTGTACGACGACGTCGAAAGAGGACAAAACGATCATTCGACTATTTGAATGAAACTCTGTGCTAACATTGCGCCCAAACTCGGGACTGGCTTCCTGAAAAAGGCATAAACATTAATACAAACACCATCAGACCAGAAATGTTTTCTTAACGTCTGCTGAGAAATTTCCTGGGAGAAATAGAGACGATTGGGAGTTTCAGGAAAGCAACGACCACCACCGACGTTGCCTTTGCATGAAAACTGAAAATAGCATCATCACAGTGGGTTGGCCTTGCCTACGTCATCCCTAAACGCGAATCCAACTGAGAATATATAATCTTACATAAAGTACAGAAACTAAGAGGGGAAAAAGGTCTTTATTCTCAAGCAGCTATCGACTAGAATCAGGAAGTTCTTTACCACTTGAATATGCTGAAATACTAGTCGAAGGCATGCCAAGAAGATGCCAAGTAATAATTGCCAATGAATGCGATTGGATTTATTACCAAGTAACTGTGCAATATCTTTTTCAGTCTACTTCGATGTACTACAGTCCTTTTTATCTAGATTGTATATATTCTCGACATGTTGCTGTCGTATACTTTCTTGCGGAAAAGATCGTACATATAAAGCGTACCGTAGAAATAAAATTAAACGTTAACACTAAATAATAATATCATAAGCGTGTTCAGTCATGGTGGGCAACGATCTACAGCCTTGTCTCTCCTTGAGAGACGTATTAGTATAAAAAGAATCTTTTTTCTTCTTCAACGCGGCTAAGTTCTCTTTGCTGCGCTCTACGCGGAGAAGCGAGCGTCTCGGCGACGCTATATGTGCATATTGATTGTTTGTTCCTTAAACTCTCTCTCGGACAGCATGTGCCATCGGTAGCGCAGTATCTTCGACACTTCCCTCTCCGTACTCTCGTAGCTACGACTATTTACCTTGATCCATTCGTGGTGCTCGGGCGACCAGTCGAGAATCCTCGACCAGTCTCGGTCGCATCTCTTCAGCACGACGTTGCGCCGCACGTATAAGCAACGCAGGCGTTTCGCGGTGGACGCGATCTCCAGAATCGTCGCTGTGGATATCTTGTCGCGAATCATCTGTGAGGGAAATGTATCGGCGTGAATTGACGTGAGAACGTGTGTGTAAACGATAGACGGAGCAACAGCGCGAGATACTCGACTCGAGAGTTAACGACTGTTATATATAATCGAGCGTTTAGCGCCAGATCGAGTCCACGATATGCAAAATCGATTTTTTGAACACGGAATTAAGACGCCTAAGATGAATCTTAGGGCTCTTCTACAATAGCTGTAAGTCCGTAAGATGCGGTCCCGTAAGGTGGTAAGGGACCGCTTTCGGTGTAGTGAGCCGTAACATAAAGACCGTTTTACGATATCCGTAAGAAAATAGCGGTGAAATGAACGATGTAAATGTAGATGAACTATGAGATGAATTATTTTAATTTCGCTTACGATCTCACTTTACCGCCTATTATATTGAAACAGGCACTTCCAACCACGCGTCTTGTGGACTCACAGCCGTACTTACGTGGACATTGCAAAATGGACCTGAGATCGTAAACGAAATGAATTGTTTTCATTTTTCACTTCTTACGGCCTTACGTCGATCGATCGAAGTAGCACATTAAAGCCCTGATCTCCTCCTTGCTGATTGGTCCGTCTTATGTTTTGCCGTTTAAGCTATTGTAGGTAGCGCCTTTTTGAGACCATCAAACGTTATAACTTTCAGCTAAATGCTACGGGCTCACAAACCTATTGTTATGACCATTGTAGAATAGCTTTTAAGAATCTGAGCATCTGATCTATCCTAACAACGAACATTTCGAGCTTGGCGCACGTTTATCTGTTATTCGATTAGATACACGAGGAAGCAGAGGCCTCGCCGCGGATAGTCCGCGTGACAACAAGTTCCGAAGCGAGTCTGAGACAGTAGCCGGAAGGAAATTTACACTCACATAGCGGAGGAAGCCCTTCACAGTGTGTGACGGGTGCGAACGCATACCAGCATGCCATGAAAGACGCTGTTAACACCACGCGTAGCGTTTTAGAAAGAGTAAGTTCACATAGGCGAGACAGAGAGAGGGTTGATTCAAATGCAAAATGCTACCAGGGTGTGCAGGTACGGGCACATTTTACAGAACTGCACCAGCGCCTCGTCCAACCTCGCCGCGAAGCTCCTGTCCATGTAGTACCTAGCTATCCCCTTGAAGGCGTACACTCGTATCGTCGAGTCGAAGAACGCCCCGTGGGTGAGTATCGTGGACGGCGAGATCTGTAAGGATATAATCGTAGGGCATAATCGTAGAAATGACGATTCGTGTTGTCGACGACATTGACGGATTTAACCAGTTAACTGTGGCGATCTCTTTGCAAAGCGCCCACCAGTGTGTGTCGCCGCACTGCTTACGAGTTAGCTCTCAGGAAGTTATAAATCCATCTCAAATTATTTATAATTCTCATTTGTTTGTTTCATTTCGTCTTGACCTCTAAACATTTTACCCATATTAAAATTTACGAATATAATTTAGCTTTCGCCAGAATTACAATTAAATATCAAATTGTAACCAAATTTTACGCATGACGGATATAGTCGTCATGACACAAGGTTCTGCCACATCTCCATGACGGATATAGTCGTCAAACACACTTAACTGGTTAACAATTGATCGCTCCTCTCTGCGAGTTCGCGTTATCGTCACTTCCGCCGACGAACGAACCTGCGTGTTCGGATTGTCCAAGACTATACTGTGGCAAGGTATGGAACTGTGTTCCAGCAGGTCGATGGGCAAAAGAATGTCCGTCGGCTTGTGGCTCTCCACCTCGAAATGCACCTTCAGGTGCGGATTGTGCGCCCTCATCTTCATCCACGAGACTCTCTTTGGCTGCGATCATAGTCAGAACGAATATTTTCCATCTATCAGCGAATTCGACCGCCGGATCAGTACGCCAAAGATCGCTACGTGTAAATTACCCGAATACAACGGCATAACGTAAGCACTTTGACGATGAAACAATGCATATTCCGCTAAACAACGTGACGATATCATTACTAGGTGTTCGGTCGTTTTTCGAAACGATTGTTTCGCGCATAGCCGGCCTTCAGCGCACATCGATCCGCTGATCGAATTTTCTCTGTGTTAACGCGCGATTGCTCCGCACTTGGCGTGCTGCGATTATGCATCAACACGGAGCCGGCGAAAGGAACGAATGGCAATTACCAATCTTACGGTGGTATCCTTCGGGCTGTATCGGTTTTGCAAAATATGCAGATGCTCCAATCTCGTATAGCCTATCAGCTCTATTATGTCCTCGTGCAGATTCTGCGGACTTACGACTAAGACCTGAGAAGAGAGACATTGTATACACACTGTACACAGTTTAATTCAATAACGAGCGACGTGCGAAACGTCCGGGGTATGCCGTGTGCTTACGTTTAAATTGATAAATACTCCCACGTGCAGCAATGGGCAAACGTAACGCGTGGTGTTGATCAGCACCAGTTTCGACAGGGTCTGAGTGCAATTGGTACAAATGTCGTCCATCAAGTGTAAGGCTTCTTTGCTGTCGAGCATCAGGTCGATCAGCTCCAAACATCTGAGATTCTGCAAATTTCTCATGAGCCTCTTGAGCGCTTCGAGTAGCTTGCCGCCTGTGCCAAAGAGTCTGATTCGATCAGGGTCATCCCTATTCGCCATGTTACAGGGAAAGGTAAACTTAAGCCTTCGTATGTAAGTACCCACACCGGCCACGGAGGTGTTGTCCGAGCCCTGTTGCTCGGCATACCACGAAATCATGTTCATGAACTCGTAGAGATTGTAGAAGTTCAACATGGGCTCGAATATGAGCGAACGGAAGTTCCTTCCGACTTTGTTCAGGCAGGTGGACGTTCTCATGTGGTCCAGCACATATTGCCAGCCGCTGTAGTAGTTGAACTTGCCCCTTGTGAGGGTGGTGTCCTCCAGAGTAAACGTGGACCATACATTTCGCAGTTTAAAGGCGCGATACCACGAGCGACACACCAGGGATGCGTAGTAACGCTCGCGGATAGTCAGGTATGAGAATATCTCCTCCAAAAGTATGTCAGGTGTCTGATCCCAGGAGCTGTACGTCTTATCCTCATCCGTTTCCTCTGGCTCCAGGTCTATGTACAAGGCTGCGCAGAGAAGGGACGGTCTAATTAATCTAATTAGTAAAATTGCGAGCCCAATCGTCCTATCTACTTAACAGCACCGCACGTGTATTTCCTCTCCTCGTATCAGCGTTACCTATTTTTACGTTTACCTTGAAATGCAAATTATTTTTAGACGATATTAATGTCAATTCTGATTATAGATTAATCCTCACGGGTTCTCGCCGATTGCACGCGCACGGGCAATTATCTCACATTATTTCCCATATCAAGCGGCGAATAAAAGAGAGAAAAAAGAAGTGGGGAGGGGGGGGGGGAAGCCNCAAGTCGAGCGGAGTAGTATCGAGAGTAAAAATTGTCCCACTATGTATGAAGAAAGTCTTTCCTGATTCGGTCATTCGATTCGCACTCTTGTCAACGAAGACGCAGAATCGACGCGTAATTCTGCGTCTTCGGGGAACGAATCTGCGTACAATTTGGAGGGAGTGTCGGCTTTCTCGCGAAAACGCACAGTTCCTCCCGGGCGTAATATCGATCTCGCGGTAAATCCCGCGATAGATCTTCGCGAATCTCCCGAAGGAGAGAGAGAGAGAGAGAGAGAGAAAACGTGTCGCACGCTCACCTTTGTCCTCCTCGTCGAACTTCCAGCAGCCCTTGTTCATTTTCGTCGCGATCGTTGATCATCGGCGTTACATTAAAATAACGTATCTCTGCGATGGAGTATTTATACGCGATATTGCTAAAAATATACCGAAAAAACGGGAAGGGGCGACCGCCGCGGGTGACCGCGTGTCGCCATGATGCGCCTTTAAATCGACGGCGACGGATGGCTCGTCGCGTTTTTGTTCGTACACGTCCGACAAGTTCGCGCGGGTACCTTGCGCGGGGAACGGGGCATCTCCGCGCGCGTTTCTCTCGCGTGTCGACGGTTGTCCTTCGGTTTTTTGTTTTCCGCGTATCACCTCGTGGACTCATTAAAAGTGACTTCGCGGAGGAATTTCGAAAGAATGCAACATGCGCCTCGCCGGCCAATCGGAAAGTCAGACGGATAGACGGAGAGAGCGAGAGGGAAACTCCCGCACCACCGAGAGATCCTAACCTAAAACTGCGACGGCGTACGGCCGCGATACGACTCTAACCTCAATTCGTTTCCTAACCTCGGCTCGTTACCGCGAGCTTTGCGTGCTTTTTGCGTGGGAATCACACGCCTGCTCTGACCGAACACGATGAATCTCACCGGCAAATTGTGCCCGCTGATACAGGCGTTGCGTAGCTGCAGGTACGTGACGCTTCGCGATGAACGCGCGCTTAAAGCCGACATTTCACGGCCGATCATTGCACGGTGTTAAAAGTACGAAAATAAGACCGATTCACTGCTCGACATCGCGAGGGAAAGTAACAAACTTTTTGTCTGTGATATGTGTATTCTCAACGATCTCTCGTTTCCGCCCCATTTTCATTTCCAACAATTCTGTCGATACTGTACTCTCAAACGGGACCTCGCAATTTTTCGCAGGAACTTACACATCGCGTCTCTCGCGAGGAATGCGGCCGCATATGACGGGCCCGGTAAAACCACCGTCACGTTTATCAGCAAGGAAATTGGTCCTCGATTTCAGGTGTCTCAGTGCAATGAGGTGAGAGTTTGATGTGTGTTGTTATTATTCACTTAGAAGGATTCAAGTCCTTGGTTGCCGGTGAAAGCGTACAAAAGCGTACTTCTTTAACTAAATTCGTTAGCAAATTGTAAATTTCCTCTGATCGTTCTACTAGCTTTGACAGTATGCAAACTGGAAGCATAGACATGTCGGATGTAACATATAACAAACGTATTGAAATATATCGATAAGTGACATATATTAGGGCTTTTTTCCATCAGCTAGTTACAATAAGCGAGCAACTTTAAATGTTGACATTTGAAGTTGAAATGTTGTGACATTTGAAGTTGAAATGTTGACATTTGAAGTGAAATGTTGACATTTACAACTGAAATTTGACAGCATGTCAATCCGTTGTCCTGGATAATGACTGTCCTTGCTATTTTTAAGAATGGATTTGCCTTGAGCAACGGCTTCATGATAGTAGGGCCAACAGTGCTTTTTCCAAGTCAAGCTCTCTGCTGGAACATCTC
Source organism: Dinoponera quadriceps (assembly GCF_001313825.1). NCBI lineage: Eukaryota > Metazoa > Arthropoda > Insecta > Hymenoptera > Formicidae > Dinoponera > Dinoponera quadriceps. The sequence continues at coordinate 2,502,259 of NW_014554309.1, forward strand.
GTCGGCAAAGTACATAAACGACGCAACTCTATCGCTGTTCACTGTCCTGGAGCCCAAGCCTGAGCTTCTGATCATCGGTCTGGACGACAATTATGACTTACCATATTTCAGAAGTTTACAAAAGTTAATGCGCAAGCACAACATAATTTCGGAAATATTACCTGTACGGAAGGCCTGTACGGTGTTTAACTTTGTGAACGATGAAGGTAGATACGTCATAGCTGCCTTGATACCGCCGAAGACGACCGAACACTTGACATTACCGAAGAAAATTGAAGAGACGGATTCAGACGAACTTAAAAATGGAAGAAAAAGAAATATTGTAGAGACAGATACAAAACAAGAATAATTGTACATATGTATGTGCGTTAAGTTTAGGAAAATTTATTGTATTGTACAATTGTATAATAAGTTATGACATTTGCATTACATATAAAACTGAAATAGAATTTAAATTTCGCTCCGATTTTGCTCTTCGTCTCTTCGTCTCGCTTCACCTTAATACTTGAACCGCCACGAGTCATCTCATTGGCTGCGTCTCGGGATGAGCAGTCAATGGAACGATTGTATCGACATGGTTCATGTAAATGGAAAGCATCTATTGCGAATAATTCAGCACAGAGGGCTCTCCCTCCGCTGCAGCTTGGAAGAGTGAGTTGGTGTTTGTGTGTGATAGCCCTTTAAATTCTTTTCTATTTTGTACAGCACGTATCTTTTAATTTGCACTCGTGAGTACATCTTCGCTATCTACCGCGAACTCTTATTCGTACAATCTACACTGTTGTTACATTTGGTGTAACCTAACGAGCTTTTGAATAATCAAACGCTTAATGGAATTGTAACCTAACCCACAAATGACGGATCGTATAGTTTCAACGATAAATTTGCAAGTCAAGTCACAGAGATCAGTCACTGTAAAAACGGGATACATGAGATATCTTTTTGCCAAGACAAAGTGAAAATTGCTTCACAGACCACTCATCTTCTTGGCCCCGTTAACAACAGTGAGATCTCATTTATTGTTAATTTTCACCTAAGGCAGTTTGCATTTTGCATCACAGATTACCAGCCATGAATAGCTCGACTGATCCGCGGCGGCCCGACAAAGAAGTCCGCTACAAGCCGCCAGGCTCGAATAATCAGGCTCAGATGCAGGACGACCTGACTCCGGACTACATGAATGTCATAGGGATGATCTTCAGCATGTGCGGCTTGATGATGAGGCTAAAGTGGTGCGCCTGGGTGGCGCTCTACTGCTCCTGCATCAGCTTCGCCAATTCGCGGGTCAGCGAGGACACCAAGCAAATTCTCAGCTGCTTCATGCTGTCAATATCAGCAGTGGTGATGTCTTACTTGCAAAATCCTCATCCTATGACGCCACCATGGGCAAGTGCCATGCAATGAACGAGTGTGACTCGTGGATGACTCACTTTGTTAATGTTTCTCCGTGTGTGTGAATGCAAGAAAACTTTGAACATTTGCGATACAGAGTGTACAATATATATATTTGGTTAAAAGATTATTATTATTATTTATCTTGTACAGAAAGATGTCTGATAATGAGTGAGGAGTCACTATTTCATTGCAGCAATACACCATCATTTGTTAAGAATGTTAAGTCCACTGTGTCGATAATTCTCGTTTCACAATCATCGAAGGAACATGCGGCGGGGAGGGGGGGACTGCTACATATATAATGTATCACCGAGGGTGATCTCCCATACTCATCGTTTATTTCTTATAAATAATTTATATTACATTAGAATCAACTCTTTCTACCTATTCCTGTAAGCTTCTCCTAAGAAGACTATAAATATTACAAGGAGTCAATAAATATTACATTTTTCCTAAGCGTACGTTATATACTGACTAGAGTTAAACGCCGCGTCTGCGTCGCGGTCTCGTCTCTACTTTTTACATAAATACAGCGAAACGTCGAAGAAACTCCTCAAGCGCGATTCTCCCGAGGAGTCGCGCGTTCGACGATCGCGTCAGATCTGACTATACAATCGCGAGACGTTTCGCGAGAGGTTCACCACTCGTGTGTTATATCCTTCCCCGTCGCTTACGCTTAAAGTAATCTCGATCGCGCATAGATCAATAGAAAAAGTATCGACGCTTAATTTATCGCTTAATACAATCGCTTCGTACGTTATTAGAGCGTGCCGTTCTAATGAACTAAGAATAGTATCAAACTCATATTGAAAGATCGAGAACGGAACGCGCGAGATTCATATCTTTGCTCGAAGCTGCGTTTAGAAATGTAGAAAAAAAAATCAAGTGGTCTCTCTTTACTGTGTGTCTAACAAATAATATCGACGCAGAGTAGGCCGCTGCTGCCGCGATGCGCGCACTAATCGTACTAAAAGACTCGCTAGGTGGAGAAACGTACTCCTTCCTCTCCGTTGCTTATCTTTACGACGGTAAGATAGCGATGCAGAATCGAACGTCCCGGGGGAGGAGTCGCAGGTGGTCCTGGGTCCTTACGTTCGATTCAATTTCACTCAATTTTGATGAGCAACTAATTCGCGTGCTAAGACCGGTGAATGACTGAACGAAGTACTGCACCTGCGTCTACGAGTCTGAAGGTCAAACAATTCAAGAACGAGCTATTCAAATATACAGAAGTACTCGGAGGCCGATCTGTCTTCACGCGGACACTCGTGTCGCTTAAGCAGGTCGGATAGGTCGACAGTCCTGAGAATAAGAAGAAGAGGAGGGAAGAGGAATATAAGAAGTAGAAGGAGAAGAATAGAATTTGGCACACGTATTCGGTCGGTTCGTTACTGCTAAATGTGCCTCGTGGTCCTCGATTGGATTTACTTCAGTCCGCTAAACTAAAGTCCGGTCAACATCTCTCCCGAAGAGCTGAAGAGAGCGTCGCACTGAGTCGCGCACAGAGAGCGAATATACCCGACTGATTTTCCTCGTTCGATCGCCGACGACAATTCTCCGTCTCGGACTAAACGCTGCTTTCGCCACGGCCCACCAGTGTGATAGGGTACACGTACTTCTTTCGCTTGGCGCTGAAGAACGGCGAGTTATGCTGGCCGGTGGTCGGCGTGGGCGACAGGCCCCGAAGAAGCGGTAACGAGGCGTCGCCGCCGCTCACGCCCGTGGCGTCGAAGCGCTTCTTCCATTCGGCGCCCAGATCCGTCGCCGGCGCCATGAGCCCTTTGCACTCCGGTGAGCTGCGCACGCTGAGGAAGACGTCGTTGCTGCTGTCGCGCTGGCCGGAGGAACCCTGAAGAACGCGAGATATGACGATATGATAGATTGCACACGGAGAAATCAAGATTGGTTGAATTAATGTGTCAATGAACGGAAGAGATGAGAGAACGCTGCCGGAGGCAATCTATAAGATGCCTCATCGTCGTCCCCGAAGCTCGTAACTCAGCTCAGAGAGAGGTGGGGATTTTGGTGCCGTGTTCGAATATAAATGGTCGCCCGGATGGAATTTCCGTAACACTCGGCCTTTATCTCAGAGTTCGGACTACCTGTCCTCTTTATCACGGTGAATAAGAGCGGGCTCGACGTGATAACGATGATGAAATCACGAATTCCAAAGCCGACACGAATCCCGAGTCGAAATTCTCGCGCCGCTTTGACGTTCTTGAGGACAGTTGGTGTTTACTTAAAATTCGACTGGCTTGTAGCTGAAAGGTTACTTCGACGACACCAAACTCGCTAACTCCCGTTTTGGGACTTGAATTCTAGAATTAATTTTAATTCAACCGAATTTTATTTCCCCGTGTGGACGATGCGGGCGAGAAGTCAAGAGGTAGATCGTTCGTCGCCCATACCTTCGCCTCGTAGAAGTCCAAGCTGGAGCCGTTCGTGTCGTTCTCCTCGTACAACTCCACCTGGACGCGGTGGTGCGAAGTGTGGGAGTTCCTCGAGGAGTGGGACGACGTGCGGGTCGACGAGTTCTCCGACAGGTCGTCCCTGCAGCACGCCGCTGTGCACATTCGCTGCTCTCTGCAACCGTGCAACGTCCGGTGAGCGAAATGCCGGCGATTCGAATCTTGCGACGAATCTGGCAACAGCTGCCTTTGCACCGATCTCGAAATGGTTTTGAAACCATCGCTAATAACTTGAAAAGCAACAATACTAAGAACCTTCTGACGGTGACGGAGTCCCGTCGTCTCGGTACAGGCGGCGGAAGACCGGCGGCGGCCAGGCTCCGGGCGCTCTCGTAGCTCGCCTCGCTGTTCCCGCTGCTGCTGTTGCCGCTACCGCCGCCGTTGTTACTGCCCGCGTGCTCCCCCGTCCTCAGGAAGTAGTTCCTCGCCGAGAGCATCGCGTAGTGAAGATTGTTCTTCAGGTCATCCGCCGCCGTTGACAAGTTTCCCGGGATCTTGGGGGTGCGTCGCATCGGCCGCGGCGCCGGTACCACCGGCGACGGCGGGCTGCTGGATGCCTCCGAGAGCGTCTCCGGGGTGGCCAAGGGCGCAGTGCGATCGTCCCAATCGTGCCGGCGGCCGAACCTTCTCGCCGCCGGGAGAAGCAGAAGGTGATTACTCCGCACTTACCGCACCGACCGGGTCCAAACAATGCGAGTGTCCGGAGGATCGTCCGGCTGCCGCTGGGGCTCCGATATTCCTTCGGATCTGACATTAGCCGGAGATTCGGATTCTCCCGAGATGTCCGAACAGTTGAAGCATCAAATATCCGGATCTGAGCTTCGATCGGACCTGATATTACCCGGGTATCCGATTATCCGGGCAGCGGATAATGACGAGCGATTTTCCACGATGTACGTATGCAATCGAGAATCTACTTTCCGACGATGTATATATACGTCATACGCAACGGGAGGATTAATAAGTCGTAACTCGAAACTTGTCTCATGTACGAAACGCTCAGATTTTAATTCAGGCTTAGACCACTGAATTTTTCAGCTCAATCATATGAAATTCGATATATAAATCATATATTGAATAATACGTCTGACATATCTGTAATCGTGATTCGACGGAGAAACGAAGAAATTAACTTTGAATTCAAGACCATCTCACGTGAGACAAGTTTCGAGTAAATCGGCATTCGAGCTTTCAGATCGGAAATTCCCAACTTCCAAATATCCAAGTACTTGGGAGCCCCACCAGCCACCTTGCAGTTCTTCCGGCCATTGCGCCGTTCGACGGGACACTTCCTGCGCGACGTCGCGATTACCTGCGATGATCGCACGCCGTGATCGCTCGCGACAATCCCGACGCGATCACGACGCTCTCGGGTGCACGATAATGCGCGTATGATTTGAGGTGAGGAGGTTTCAGAGAGCTCTAAGCGAGAGAGAAGCGAGAGTGTGAACGAGAGCGTGAAACGAAGGGACCGAATTCGTGTGAATCCGAGCGACAGATGTAGAAAAGCGGATGTGTGCGACAAAATGATGATCCCCCTCCGACCGAATCCCCTACTCCGCCACTCGCACCAGGTGTTACCTTTTCTCCATCTTTTCTCTCATTCCCCTTTTTTTGTCGAAAGATCGCGCACTTTTCGGCGGATTTCGTATTCCTCGGTGAAACGAAAGTATGTGCGCGCACATATATATACACACATACACACACCCACACAAACACACATACACACATCCACGCACATAGGAATGACGCGTCCTGCCGATCAACGCGGTGAAAACGCGTCGCTCAACGTTATCGCCATCGCTTCGCTCCGCTTTCGACCTCCTCCTTCCTCTTCTTCCACTCGTCCGGCCGTCACGAGGGTAACCCTCCGCGATTTAAGACGAGCGAGTCGGTAAGCGCGCGAGGAAGGTGTCCTCATCGTCCTTACACTTTGCCCTCGTCCGGCCGCGGCGTGTTGAGCAGCTCGCTGGCGAGGCTCATGTACTCCCACGGGATGCCTCTCGAGTCGACGCTGAGCTCGCGACCAGCCTGGGGTAGGTCCGTCGGGCTCTGCAGCGACGTGAAGCTCGTCTCCAGGCAGAGCCGGTGCGGCGGTGTGCCGGCCAAGTTGCCGAGGGTCCGGCACCTCACCGGGCTGGACGGCGACAGCAGAGCCCGCATCTCCTGCTCCTGCACCTCCAGCTCCAGCTGCACCTCGACCTGGTGCTCGCGCGCCTCCGACGCCTCCGCGGAGGACGCGTGGCCGGACGTCAGCCTCTGCGGCTTCGCCGGTCCCAGGGTCGTCACAACCTGACATACGCGCGCCCGCCCGCGGTGTGTAGTGCGTCGTTAAATCCTGCTGGCTCGGCCTCGTCAAGTCGCAGGTACAAATCGCGACGAGTTCGCTTCTTCGCGCGACCTCCCCGTTGGCGAGAACGTTCTCATTGCGCCGCGCCGCGTTGCAATCTTCCCCGCGTGCTCCGATGTGCTCTCAGGCGATTAAGGATGTATTGCCCGTATAACTCGAGATAATGAGAAAATGATTTAAAACCGATGTACATTGTGTGTACAAAGGTGGGACGAAAAGTTTGACAGTAATTCGCAGCCTCGGAGGATCGGAAGATCCCCCTTATTCGTGAAATGAGTTTGATAAGAATTAGAGAAGAAAATTCGATGAAATTTGCATTGCATATATGTTAATATATTAACTCATTGCTCGTGTAATTAGGAAAAGATTGACCATTCTTGAAAGCTGAGATACTTTTAACTAAAGCTGACACTTTTTATATACGTGTTCCTTGAGAGAGAGAGAGAGAAGATGAGCGTGCTATTTTTAATTTGTATTTTAACGACTTCCAAATAAAATGTATAAGTAACCACTCTTGATGCGCCACTGAAAATACGGCCACTGACAGGCAATACATCCTCAAGAATGTCACAAAGGGGACAAGAGTTCCCTCTTCAGAAACCCGTTTCGATACAAAAACTTGGCGCTTCTACTTGAAAATCTCCGCGGATGTTTCCGCCAAGCTTCCGAGTTTGAACGGAATTTAAGCTCTCTCACGGTCAATTGATCGAGTTAATCGAGCGTAATTCAGTGAAAAGGACAATCGAGAAAGCCGCGAGCACCAAGTTTGTACCTGCAACTCGTCCAATATCCCCGGCGGATCCTCCAGCGTGTTCCCGAGTAAATTCAACCGTCTTAACCGAATATACCTCCTCGTCAGATATACTTATCGATCGGTTGACATTAGCGTCTCCAGCTCCGTGCGTCGTCCGTCGACTTTAAACCGAGAATCTCCTCGTCGCTCGCGGGCTATGAAATCTTCATAGAGAAATCGAAATTCGCCGATAAGCTCTCGACACAGCTTCACCCGCGAGCAGATCTCATCTTGAGATTTTCGATCTCGTTTCCGTATCGCAGACGGACGATGCGGAGTGGGGTATCACGCGGAGGACCGCAAATCAACTTCAACGGCGAATTCACGGGCAAATACCTGGATCGGTCGAGCGACCGCAAGATATTTCACGCGAAAGATATCCCCGGATATCGATATTAATCAATCCCAAGCTACCTCGCAATCTCTTCTTCCTCTGTTCTGTCGGAACCCGATCGCGGCAAGACGGGCGCGCGCGTTCTTCGCGGCACACACAACTCACTCGATCGCCGAATAATCGACACCTGCCCGACCGGTAATCACATCCAGCATGCAAACCAGACGATACTCTCTCGCTAAAGTCCACTCTAGGAGATCAATAAGGCGATCGACTCTAGTCGAGGGCCGAATACACACAATGAGAACGATATGATCGGTCGGTGCGTGATGCGCATGCATTCGTGTTGGTGCATGCGTGTATTGTATGCGTATGTACACGGGCGTACATTCATTAGGAGCTCGCAAAGCTTCGCCGGACCTTCAGCCATACTTCCGTCATGAATATTCGTTCTTAACTCGGCTTCCTCCCCGGCTGGGGTGCCGCGTTCTTCGAGCAATCCTTTTCGACGCCTCGTGAATATTCCGGCTCACTTTTGCAGGAAGAACCGAAGGGATGAGGTCACCGACGAAATTTGCAAGCCCCTACGAGACGTACGATGTGTATCGATATGTGTGTAAAATGCGTGATGCCTCTCGATCGGCGACTCGGTGTCAACGTTGCGGCAGGAAGTGCTTACCCTTTCGTAGAGAGCGCGCGCGACATCGAACGAACGAGAACCTCGGATTCGACGACCGGTATTTCACGGGATTGCGCGCGATAAATCTTTTCGGGACACCCCGGGTTCACCCGCTTCGCTCGCCGACCTCATTTCCCGTTGCGGCGGTTCCAAGTACCTTGTGTCGCGACGCGAGGAGGATGCTGCGGCGACGTGGGGATCCGCCGATGCAGCTTGCTGATGAAGCATCGCGACGTGCGAGGACAGGTGATCGGCGAGAGGCCTTTGGAGGGTGGTCGTAGCGTCTATTATCACGATGTCGGTGGCATCGGCGCCGGTATCCGCGCAGCCCCGAACTCTGCACGCCAACACCTGGTCCACAGGACACACACACACACCCTCAGGCAGCTTAGCTCGGCCGACTCGGCCGAGTCTCTCGCGAATATCGCCGGACTCGACGGCGAGGGAATTCGAGACGCGCTTCTTCGAGTTTCGGACGGGTTCTCGGGGATCTCCAATTTCCAAATCGCCCGGAGACTCCGCTCGATCGGAAAGCAGGCGTCAGCCGATCCTCCGAAGGAAGATCGTTGTGTTTACAGACGCGGCTTCTCTCGCCCCTCCACGGATCAGGGATAACACGATCGGACATCGGCCAGATTCGCTTCCTCGCGGAGTCTGCGCGACTTGCAAATCGGTTCCTCCCGCGGTTATTCTCGCGGGTGGTTCTCCTGGGGAGGGGAGGGGGTGAGTGAAGAGACGGTTTCTCTCCTCTCACGCGTTGCTCGAGAGGAACAAAACGAGGAGTTTCGAGTCTGTACGCAGTCATTGGGGGAAAGAGAGCGGACTATAGAGCGGAGGACTATGCGGAAGAGAGTAATAATCTCACACACACACACACACACACGCACGCACCTATACGCGCAATAGTAATACAGATTAGCGAGAGAACGGCCAGATCTCGTGTACGGCGAACACAAGTATAATTAGCTACTTAAACCAACGCAACTCAAATCTACAAACAAATTAGCCCAGGTGAGTGAGCGAGCGCGACCTGTGAATCGAGATCGATCGCTCGCACACCTATGTTTGCGCACGGCTCAACGCGCGCGAGACGCTTGGAGACTTCGCTGAGAGAGCGGAATAAGTCCAATTTCAATTCTAATAATATGATTCGCTTCCACTTTAACTCCGGTTGCCTTAAAATTTCGTTTTCATTGTTGTTAGAATCGAAATAGGTTCTCGCGAGGCGGCGTTACAGTTAAATTTGTGGAATTAAAATTTCAAGAGAGAAACTGACGAGACGAAATTTCGGTTTACTCTTTATTTACATCTACGTTCACACACACATACACACATACATACACAGGGCACACACATACACGCGCATGTGAGTGCATACGCACCGTTATCAAGCGTCTCGGCGCGACGAGACTCAGGAAGCTATTAGGAAGCCTCGTCAAATAAACAACAACGATCGTTTCTGTGGCAGAAAGTATATATATATATATATATATATATATATATATATATATATATCTGCCATATATTGATCGAAGTAGCATACATTGCAAATTATACATAATGGAGAATTGTTGCGGAACTGTGCTTCCAAAACGACCAACCAGCAAGTGAGTGATAGAGTGAGACCGCGGCTTTCTCTCTCGCGTTTACAGCCTCTCTCTCTCTCGCATATCTCGCGGGCGACGTAGAAAAATATATCGAGCCGCGCGTTCTCGCCGCGCGTTCGGCGCTTCAAACACGCGCCCGGTAGCGAATCCGGATCGGCCCCAATGTTTCTTCAACGTCGGATGCGCGGCGGGAATGCGGGCAATTACTTCTTTTTTTTTTTACACGGTAACTCTTATCACGCAACGCGTTAATTCACTAAGACTGTTGTTTGTATCGTGCCGATCGTGCGCGGATATGTGTCTTCGTTTCGCGTTTTGCGTGCAATGAATAGAAGAGAGAGAGAGAGAGAGAGAGAGAGAGAGAGAGAGAGAGAGAGAGAGAGAAGAGAGAAAGAAGAAAGCGTAAGAAAGAACGGAGAGATTAATCTCTCGCGAGGAAACGTACGTACGAGAGACGCGTCACACGCGGCGGTTGCTTCGATAAACGAGAGCCGACGGTGGTCAACCTTCGTTTGATTAACGGGTGTCAATGAATTCAATCGGTCATTGCGACACTTGCGTCCAGAGAGAAAGAATGCCCCCGTTGATCACTTAACCCAATTGCACGACAATTGCGAGCGCTTAATAACATCTATACGCAAAGATAAGGAGCTTTCCTGCCGAGACCTCAAATTATCGACGTGTCGTTTACTTCTAAGAAGAGTGTTCCCACGTTTTCCCCGCAATGGCAGATTGAATTCCGGCATTCGTGGTCGTTCGTGCCAAGCGATTTCGCGTGCGAGATTGTTGTGTTTCACGTAACAACAAACGGACGTGTGACGATTACGTTCGCGTGCAAACGACACAACAGCGGATACTCGCGTGCCGCCGGCTGACCACTTTCGGCCACAGATGATAAAGTATCATGCATTTGTACGAGGGCATGCATGTCAGTCCTATTACTCTACTTAGGCGATAATATCGGGAGTAACAGTAGTAAGTACAAGAATACTCAGCGTATGCGCGTATTGTGTGAGGTACCGGTCGACCAGGCATGTCCAAGATCGGCTTCGCGACGTTTCCTCCTCTCCGTCCTCTCGTGGAGTGAGATGGAGAAGGAACGGGGACAGACTGAGAGTGCGACCGCACAGGGTGCGTTCGAAAACGGGGGAAAAGGGGTTCCTCCGTCGGCTGAAGTTGGACATGCCTGCCGTAGACAATAGTCAAGTCACATCATCCGCGAAACTGTTCGAAGGAGCGAACGGGAATCGCAGCGGATCGGCGCTACTTTGAAAATCTCAACGAAAGGGATTCATTCGATACACTTTCGTTCGATAAAGGGTCAGAGCTTCGGAGGACACGTGAGGGACCCAATCAGGGAATCGAAAATTAAGAACGTCCTCTCAAAGCGTTCGGAACCTATTCCTCTCGCATTTTCGCACTCACGCGTCTGACACGTCACGATACGCGGCATATCTGCGAAACGCGGCCGATCAACTGACCCTCGAACAAAGTCGACCGTCGACTTGATTGATCCCGAGAGAGGAGAAAAAAAGCAAAGTTGCACCGAGCCGACCCTGCCGATTCTCACCCCGTTTCCCCGACCGAACTTTTCCACACCGTGTCGTCTCCACCACCGAGCCGGGAGCAGCAAATCAAAATCTATCTATTATGTACAATCACATCGTTCCAAAGCACAGCACGCCAAATAGAATTGCACTACTTGAAACGCTAAGGAGCTCCGAGTGGCGAAAGAGTAAACGATACGATTACGTGTGAACGGGAGATTATACTAGCGGCAAACTCTACGCGAAACTTCGTCACGCCTCTACGACTACGCTCTACGCTAATTCAGAAGTCCGGATTCACAATAGGTGTTGCAAACTTTCAGCTTTTTGTTCTGAAAGCGATAAAATCTAACGTAACTTCCGACAAAAGACTCTGCTGATAGTCGTGATAACACTCGAGCCTCGGGAACTGCGACGTCTGATAGTGCCGGGAACGTTTTTGCTGGAAATTGCGCGGAGAAAATATCGTAGCGAAAATCACCACGAAATTTGGTAACGTTAGACTGTACCGTAGAATTATGGCTGAAATTATCTGAGATACACATCGCTAAAGATTACAATCACACATCATAATTTCAGTCACACTTCCGACAGAGTCCGGCGTTGGAAAATTTCACGATAACTTTTGCCACGATATTTTCCTCGCGTGCGTTACAATTTCGTGCAATTTCGGGCGAGAGATTAAAGGCTCTACAAAGACTAAAGACCCGTTGTGAACCCGGACTGACGCGGCAGGTGTCAATGAATAATCATATATACGTACACACTCTCTTGCGCGCACACATACGCATCCTCCCCCCTCGCCCCTCACACACACATATACACACACGCATGAAAGGTACCTCGATGTGCAAACCAACCGGACAAGTAAGCTGTACGATTACAATCTAGCTGGCGTGATTTGCGAGTCTCTTCTCAATGGTTCGTCGCGCAACTGCGGACTATCCCGAGCGCGAGTCTACCGGGTCGTTCAAGACGATCTGTTCTCAAACGGCCGCGTTCAAGTCATCCCCGTACGCCAGTCCGTTTCGTTCTCACTTGGCACATTATCCTCGAGCCCTTCCGGGAGCAGATCGCGATCGCGGAGAAGAGCACGGAGATCGATGACGACTCGTCGTCGTCGTTAACGCGGCTCCGCTTGCGTCTCGTGGATCTCCACGTCGACGACGATCGACGTGCTAAGCGCGCGGTTATCCGCGAAGGCCGCGCCTCGATCCGGATCGTCAAGTGCGTCAATCCTGGCTGGCCGTCGCTCGGCGGCAACCGTCTCGCTGAGAACGTCGGGCCCGTCGGTGGTCTCCTCCAGCGGCTCGTAATGGCCCGGCTTCACCGACGGGGTCCGGCTTAGCGGTGTCTGCGAACGCTTCACTTGCCGCACGATCGCGTCCGCCGCCTGGCTTACCTTGTTCAGCGCCCGCAGCATGTTGTCCGGCATGTGGTCCTGAATCATCACCGGGCTGATCAGCACCTCGTCGAAGTCGCACGGCCCGGCCCACAGCGCCTGGTACACCGGCTCGCGCTTGCTCAACACCTGTCTGCAATGTAACGCGAGAATGAGCACCCGACCTCGCCGTCTCCTTTCTCCCCCGTTCGTTTCTCTAACCCCCCCCCCCCCNNNNAACCACTTTTTCTCTTATCATTCGCGACGTTTGCTTCTCTTTTTGATTCCCGTTTTGCGACAAACGTCCGGCCTATTACCGGCCCATTTTGAATTTCTGCTTGCGCGACACAGAAGTAATCTCCCTCGTAATGAATAGACTTTTCTTATGTACAGCGTATGTAATCAATCATGCATAGTCTAATTTGTTTCCTACAAAGAGAGAGAGAGAGAGAGAGATCATCTACGGAGTGGAGGCATGCATCCCAGCGGACACGTGAGGACTACAATCAGAGAGGACTATACTAGTAAAATCTGTCTTGATGGATCATGATGGATGGTAGTGGAGTTATCAAAAATTACCCGACCACCTGCACCACCCTGCTGGCCACGCATCGCTCACGCGTCGATCACATGCATATATTATATATATATATATATGTACCGTGTGTGTGTGTGTGTGTGCCTGGAGGAACATTACACGAGCGGCATGGCACAAATCCCGGCATATCCTTTTCTCAGCTTTAAATTCCATTCGAAGACGGACCCGAAAATGAGCGGGCAACATTACTTCCGATGCATCTATCGATTACACACACACACACGCACGCACGCACGCACACAGAGAACGATATATCGCGCCGCAATCGCCTTTTTCACCGCGCAAAATGCGTGATACACTCTCGACACTCGGCCACAACACCACTCTCGATATGAGCGCGGCTATATACACGCGGCAGTAAAACTTCGGCCAGCGTGTACTCTTCTCGAGACGATCGAGATGGAAATCGTTCTAACTGCGTGGAGAACCCGAAGGAAACCCGTATCCGACATCGGTATCGAGAGATGCTGGAGCGGTCGGTAGCTTCGGCTACATGATAAATACGGGATGTATATATTTATATATATGTATATATATATATATATACATAGACCAAAGAGAGGCATGCGGGCATATCTCCAAGATGCAACAATCCAGAGGAGGAGGAGTAGTGGTAGTAGTGGTAGTCCTGAAAATACTGTAAGCTATCTGCTATAAACGTACCTCCAACTCGTCTCATACTTCTGCCTAGAAAGAAACACACAGACGCAATTAACTTCTCGTTTGCTCGTCAGCCCGCGCGCGCGCGCGCGCGCACCGGCGCAAAATCGATTCATCTCGCGCGTAAATTACACTCCGGCCCGGCTGGGCGCGCTCGTTAAACACGCTTAACGCCGCGCACCGATCGCCAACTTCGGTATCGCGCGATCACGCGACGTTAAAAACATCGATCAGCGCGAAAGTTTCGGAAAAGAGAAGCTAGATAATTACTTTCGCGGCTGTCGAGTGATGTTGTACATCGCCGTCGCCTATTAGTCACGATTACCATGTAATGCAGGCTAAATAAACGTTATCGCATGGAACGTCTTCTTCGCGCAATCTCGTCGAAGAGAGAAACACACGCCGAGGAAACTCGTGTGCATCCTCGCGCGTAAGCCTGTCAGCGCTCTCGTATATCGAGTGTGAACTAGAGCCCTAAATATGAAAGGAGAAGCGACATTGGGAAAATCAGTTTGCTTGAACGACATCCACATGATTTCGACGTCATTTTCTCCAGCGACTGTGAGATCTTTGTATCTTGTGCAGTGATTTTAATATATTATGACAATAAAATCCTTTTTTGGTGCGCCAGGTTATAATGAGAAGCTTAAAGTTATGGAGGGGGAATTTTCTTACACGGAATAATTATTGAACCTCGCCTCTTGCAAGCTAATCTCCTTTCTTACTTATTCTCCTTTTCCTTCTTCTTTATGTCCTTAAGACGTCTTATTATGTAAAACAGTATCCTTACGACATCTTCGGACGTTTTAGTCTTACTTGAGAAATTACGTTATATTGTATTATTTATGATTGAGCATAAATCTTACTACATCCATCGTAGATTCGGACTTGCTCGCTTGCTGCGTCGTCATGCGAAGAAAATGATGGGTTTGCATCATATATCGAGCTCAATGTTGCTTCTCTATTTATAACCAGGACTCGAAATGAAAACGCAGCTTCGATTCCCCGCGCCGGTGCGGTCTAGTTTCGCATTGCGGATGCAAATTCTCCGAAGATAATTGCGAAACCAACTGAGATATGGAAGAGGAAAGTGAAACTTCTGCACATCGACAGTACTTACTCGTCCTTGTTCGGGTGATGCCGCACTACGTGTATGATCCGGCCGGGCGGGTACAGGGGTCTGTGCAGGGTCAAGGCGATGCTGGAGTCACTGGGCACGACGGTCTGGGCGCGCGCCTGGTCCTTGTCCCGCTGATACTCGCTGATGCAGCCGCCCGCCTCCAGGTTCGCCGCGGACGTGGGCGTCGAGCCGCAGCCACAGCACATCACCGAGCACGCTATCGTCTTCCACTGGAACAGATCGCCCACGTACACGTTATCTCGACGAACCGACGGCACTTTGACGTTCGCGTTATTTTGGAGTGAGAACAGAGAAACATCGAGGTCTGCGAGTTACGTAAAGTTCTGAACGGAAATGTCCGAGTTTGCGCGATTTTGCCGGGACTGTCGAGCAACAAAATTAAATCGGCAAATTGAATAACATAACTCGATTTGAATTTAAAACTCTAGGCTACCGGCCCCTATCGCTGCACTGTTGTCTTGTCTGACGACGTCAGAAGCGAGAAAAAGCTTGCCCGAAATTCTTGCGAAATACGCTGAAATAATATGATACGCGTATAAATTGACAAGGTTGTATATCGCATTGATTTCACGGCTGTTTATTGATCGTTGAAGTAAAAGGAAAGTTTTCGGAATATTTGACGAAATGTGCCCGATCGATCACAAATATCTTTTTTACGGGCGTATCTTTTTATTTCAACGTATTTCGCAAAGAATTTTGGCTATACATTTCTTTTTCTTCTGACGTCGTTAATCAAGACGATCGTGGCGAGTGGCTTGAAATCGACAAGCTCTCAATTCGGGACGTGTGTTTGAAAGTGAAAATAGTTAAAGAGACCGACATCGGTATTGGCAATCTTGTCAAGATAGGACTGCAAAAAAAAGACGAGTGGTTTAAGAAAAACCCCATGAAGAGGTACCTTAGGATCGACGCTCCTTTTTATCGCGTTGATGAGGTCCGCTCTCAGACTCTCCATCTGTCGGAGTCCGATTCTAGGTACGACGTCCTTCCCTACCACCACGGAGGTAATAAATTCCTGAGTGTATTGCTGGGCTGGCATACTCAGTAGTCCACCGGGTGGCCCGAATGAGAAGCAGACCAGATCCGGGTATTCCTGCTTCAGTAGGATCGCGAGAATAGCAGCAGTGCCGGCGCCTAATGAGTGTCCCACCAGCGTCAACCCGAATTGATGTGTGCCCCTGGAGGTATCCTGCGGCGAGACATGACCGTGCATCGAAACGATCCCTTTGATTATCGCCGCCACGTAACACTTCGCCCACCATAAACTCGGGGCTCGGTTTAATCAATGGTGTGTCTGACGTGTAAGTAGCGATTAAGCTTTAAGTATATAATGTACACAATGATTATACCGTGTGATGTGACGAATCGATGATTCATGAGTGAGTGAACTTTTATATTTTATAACACACTGCTTCCTGCGGTTATTAACCAGGAAAAGATAGACTGTGGGATAAGATAGCGATGTATTATTTTATTTTAAATCATTGTGCAAGGATATAAATGTTTCATTCAGTAGTTGGGTAAGGTTGCAAGAGGATTGTAATATTATAAGTCTAGGATCACAAGGATTCGTTCTGCGTGGAAGGTTAATTCACCGCGTGCGTGAACAACACTCAACATTTATATCCTCCTCCTGCGATAATTTAAAGTAACGCATCGCTACAACATTCATTTCGATCGCGTTCTTATTGGCTATCTGTCTTGATAATGATTATATATAACGAACAAAAAAAAAGTATATGCTTTGTCAATCGCACTCGGAACGAGAATCCCATCCTTGGATGTGATCAACTTTCTTTCTCCGAGCGAAGGTACCCCACGCGAGCGTCGCGCCGCTTCCTGAATTATTTCGATTGAATCCCCCGTACATTGTCCTTTGCCTGATATATTCCTTATAGGAAATTCTATCGGGATAAAGTAGATTCAGCGCATATATATATATTGTCTACGTTGTTCATACGGTACATAAGCTTTATGTATTGCGGAACGGCGGGCTGAAAAATTTAACTGTCCCGAACGAGGCGCGCGCTCAGCGAAACGTCGAGCGATTTAAATCCGCGATGAAAAAGTTACCGTCACACTTCGTTGCGGCGCGGAAAGCGCGCGAGTGTGTATGGCAAACGGTGAGCTTTACTCTTTTTTTTTTTTTATTCCTCCGCGATGCATATTCAGAGGAAGGGGATCGGCGATTTTTTTTTATTATGTAGAAAAGACTGCCATTAGACGTGCGGGCCGAATTGCACCAACTCGACGTGTAACGTCTCTCCCTCAGCGTGTGAAAAATGGCATTTTAAATGAAACGATACATTTATCGATCTACGGCGAAGAGCTTCGGTATAAACCGGAACTCCCGGGTATCTCCCTTGACTCCGAACGAGAAAGCGCTTGCAACGGAAAATTGTGGCGTTCCCGTTTTCGACAGTTGGCGACAATATATACGTGCAATTGCCGCAAAAAAAAAGAAAAAAAAAACATTCTCATTACGCTCGCGTGTACCAGTTGTCGCTTATTATGCGGATAGCGGAGCACCGCACGATAATTACTTGGCCGGCTATCGTCGCCATTCGATAACGAGCGAGCGAGCGAGCGGGGCGCGGCTCATTTGCAAGCGATGCGTACCTTGGCGAGGGCACGTGCGATGATACCCTCCTCCAGCAGCTTCTTGCGTATGTACTCGGCAGCCTGCACCATCCCCTTGTGCCCCAGCCAATCCTCCCTCGGAGGCGACAAAGGCAGTACTTCGCCCTCGGCGTTTAGATCCGTCAGCACGTCCTTCATGCTCAGAGTCCCACGTATACTGACTACCACCTGGTGGAAACGTGAGGGTGAGATGCACAATGAGAAGCATCGCATAAGTAGAAGAGACGGCTGGTAATTACGACGATAAGTCCAATAAGGAACGCGGAAAGCGACGGGAAGCGGTGCGGACGCGATAATCTAAATCCTGTCGATTGACTGTCCCGCTAGTAACGAGATTGTCTTAGAAGAAAATTAACAATCAAACCCGAGAGAAAGAGAAAGAGAGGGTCAGGGTCTCTCGTGAATTAGTTCGAAGACGATCGGAAGCAAACTTTGCTTTTCGTTGAGGAAACTAAAGCACCGGCTTAAAGTTCCGCGGCGATTAACGAACGACGAACCTTCTTCTTGGTGTAGTCCAGCGCTACGAAGAACGGTGTCTCGCCTACGTCGACGTGGAAGGTCGCATACACCACCTCGATCTCGCCTAAGTCGAGCATGCTGCTCAGAGCGGCGTAATTGCATCGGCAACAGTTGTCCGACACGATCGTCGCCTCGTCCTCGTGAGCGCCGCACGCGAAGCAGCAACATCGCAATCTGTCGAGCAGGAAGAAAACACGGTTCACGGGGACAGTGTCGTCCGTGTTTTTCCGCACGACTGTGCGTAAAAACGCGACCATGAAGAATCATCGATCATCGGAGCGTCGCGAGAAATCCGAGGGAGTTTTTAATATTATACAGACAATAACACTGATCGACACCAAAACTGTATCCTGGATCTAAACCGTCAATTCTGGTTCATTTTGTGGCGCTAATCACAAATATAATTAAAATCAAAACTTGGCTTTAGTTTCCATCGTATAGTGAGAACAACGATCAAAAGGGAATTTGATATTTGAGGCTTTTGTGGTGTGGAGAAAAGGAAATTCCTTCGATCATCCCCTTCAAAGCTAATTTTTTTTACTTTGAGACGGTATATGTGGCAGTTCTGTAAGAATTTATGAATGAAATTGTATTTTAATTTCCTGTAAAAAGATAGGGGCTATTTCTATTCCTCCATTATAGCATTCTTCATTTCGAGACCTTCAGAGACGTCTAATAATGTAACATTCAAAAGAGATTTTACTTTTTCTGACAGTATCAAACATACGAACATGGAAATCGCAATGAAAAATATGTTTTATTTTCATATCTCACGTCATTAATTTACGAAAATTGAAGTGCAAGTCTATACTTTCTTGTATTACGACTGAACAATTTTTCACTGTCATTTTCCTTTTCAGCGTATAAATATAAATGAAAAAAATAAAAATTCGTAACGGACACAATTTATAATACGAAATTTGTTTGACCAGTGTAATCGACACTCGTTTTAATTAGAGAGACGTACTTGACGCGAGGAGGAATTACCTGGTGCACAACTGGCAGAGCTCGGTGGAGGGATTAACCACGAACATGGGCCAGCCGTAAGCTGCGAGGGCGAAATGCATATAGTGGATGGCCAACTGAAAGTGGCCCAGGTCGCCGTCCTCGGTCATCGACAGGAACTTGGTGCGCGGGGTCACCGGTACCCCCGACAGGAACTCGTACGTGTCGTTCTTGCGCTGCTTCACTATCAACTCACGCTCGATCTTCTGGAACTTGCGCAGCAGCACGAGACCGGCGACCACGTCCGACGGCACCACGTCCAGGTCGCGGAAGAAGTCGCTCAGCAGCCGCGCGATGTCAGCGAACGAGTTCTGCAACCGAGTGTTTTTATCTCGTCAGTGTGTTGCGAAGCGAATTTAGAACTGCACGATGTACGCCCACCCCTATGTTGGAAAAGAGCGTGCAAAGCGAGCGATCTTCCCTCTCTGGCAGAGGCAATTTTTTTTCCGCGAGGCTTCTCTGTACATCGGAAATCTTCGCGCAAGGCAAAGGCACGAGTGACATCGTACAAAACTGTATTTCCTCGCGAAACCGTCGCGGAAAAGTTATACGTAAAAGGTCGTTATTCCTGCAAAAGTGAGAATATCTCGAAAATAGAGAAGAAAAAGAACGGAAGGAAAGAGAAAAAAGACGTCGAGGTTTTCCTCTCTTTAAATCTTTCATTCGTCATTCGAGAGAAAGCGATCGGCTATCCGCTTAATTTATTTACTTCGACGTCCCTGCTTCTCCGTGAACGAGCATCCGTTTATTTCTGACGTCTCACGGCGATTTTCCTACGGTTCAATGGAGAATTCATTCTCGAATTAATGTCACGAATAAATTCATCTCTTTCGTTTCCCCGGAACAGATTTCCGTAGCTGCGACGCTACTCACTCGATTGCGGTCGGAGTTACCCATGCAGCAGAACAGCAGCCTGCACCTGTTGTCCCAGCTATCTTGATAGGCACGTATGACTTTTCTGCAACAGAAGATTTAAACGGGAACGCATGTTTAGGACGTGCGCTCGCCCAAAGAGAGAGAGAGAGAGAGAAAGATAGATAGATGTTAACGTACAAATCCGGGCCGACGTAAAAGTCGGTCGGAATAAAATTCCGCGAGACGACCGGGATCGAGGGATATAAAGTGGACCAGCGGGTGTCAGTGGAAAAGCCACCGCACTGGTCGGACATACATTTAGAGGGCGACGGGAGCACCGCTATTTTCCGCGACGTGATTTCGCGGAAAGCCCTCGGACTCTCCCGTCTGGCTTTCGTTCGCGATAAAGCGACAGAGCCGGGCTCTTCAATTCCGTCGGCTCGCGTAACGCCATGGAGAAAGATATGAGAGCGAAGGAATGGGAGATTCGAGACACCGAGATCTCTCGCCTCCTTCCCTGGTAAACGCTGAGCCGCTTTATTGCGGCTTAGTGTACAGGGGCGCGCCGGGACACTCACCGTTGTCGCCAATTTCGATTTCTGCTGCCGCTGCGCTTATAGTGCAACCTCGCCCCCCGCAGCTCCGCCTCCCTCATGCTGCGCTGGTACTTCTTCATCTTCACCCAGGACCTGCCGGCAGCGTCGTACGTGCACCAAATCGTCACCGTCATTAGCGTCATCAGACAGCAATTCGACACTACCAAACCTGCTCGGGACGAATGAGGTCGCAGTGAGTCGAGAAAATCGGTGGCTCGTGCCGTTGTCTCGAAAGATCAAAATCTCGAAACTCGGAAATTGAGACGTTTTCTCGAATAGTCGAGATACGACCATTTATTTATAGCATAAACGGCGAAAATCCCCCTTTCTCTATGTAAGCAAAAGAAAATAACAGACGAAGGACTCACCTAACATAACATCCTTAGCTTGGTCCACTGGACAGATATGATAATAATACGTTAACCACGTGAGACCCGCGCCCAACCATCCGCACTCCACCAGAACTAGGACTGGAAGCATCAAATCCACATCGAGATTAAGTCGTAAGTTAGCTGCCTGCCTGCCTGCCTGTTTATCTGTCTATCAATTTCTACCTCAATGTCCGACCATAGCAAAACAGAATTTCCGATTCGACGTTTCTCGTCCCTTGGCGACTAACAAGTAAAAATGAAAGGTGACAGGGGGGAGAGTAGAAGACGTCGAGAAATGACGCGACGTGAGACGCGGTTCAAGTCGAGATTTTGGCTCTGTGTTAAACCTTGATTCTACAACACACTTGATAGAAGCCAAGATAGATTTAATTCTAATTCTCGTTTTCGCCGTACTTTTAGCGCCAAAACAGATTATTTTCGAACATTCGTATAAATTTACTAGTCAAAATACCACCAAAGCAGCATCAGAATTTCGACTCGGCAGATCGATTCGAATTTCGCCGGGACTAAAATCTCGTTATCTCTCGTGTACGTCGTCTCCCGACGACGTGTCTTCCGGTGTGCGAAGAATGCCGCGAGTGCGCACGATAATGTACTTCTTACAATAAGGAGGAAGCACACGCCAGTCTCGCGCTCACCGACATCACATTCGCGCCGCATAAAAAGATCGAAGTTATCGACGGCGCCGTCGAGCTTACAAAAGCGCCCGTTTGTTTCCCGAGGCGGAAACGCGCGGCTACCGCCTCCGGTCAGCGCGCGTTTCCGCGGCGAGGCGAACATGACCGACCCACTTGCAACAATGCTGACAATAAACACGTCAGTCGCGAGACGTGCTCGGATCGCGACGGAGGATTGAACAGATTACTTCGGGATATCGCTACAGTCAAGTTATTTCGCCACCTTAGCTCCGACGACGTGCTGTAGAATTGGAGGTCCAACATAGGGCCGAAATTTCGACTCGGGCGGTTGTGTAGAGCCTCCACGGGGGAAGCTCTTCCAAACCGAAGTCGCGGTCCGTTCTCCCCTCCGACGGGATTTCGCTCGACGTACGAACACGTTCACCGTGGATTTCTCTCGGAAGCGAAAAATGTGTCACTCTGGTTCAATCGACGTCCTTCTGATATTAATTTAAACGGCCGCGCGGGGAGCACCGCGGAGGAATTACACGAATCCGATTGCGGCCGAAGCACGCGGGAAAATAATTGGCCGGTAAATTGAATCTCGGGAGCTTAACATCGCGACTTAAATTTACATCGGCCGGCGTCAAGCTATAATCGAATTGCGAATTCATTTCGCGCGTGCAATCCGCGTAATTTAACGGTACTCTCGGGCGGAAGCTAAATCGCCGGGTTGGTCGGCCGGCCGGTCTGGTGAGGATTTAAATAAAAATGGGGACGCGCGCCTCTTGCACGTAAGACGGACTAAATTTCGCCTCGCGGCGAAACGAGGGCGGGGGTGCAGGATGCGTCAAGAGAGAGTGAAGAGAAAAGAAAAAGGAGAAGGCGAACGAAGAAGGCTCGCGACGTGTACTCGCTTGTAAAGATAGAACGAAGGAAAATTGTTAGTGAGGAACGAAAGAGAAAAAACAAATGTCGATAGCGGGCGTTATGAGCGCCGTTGCGCGATATTGCGCGACAAATATTGTGACTGTCATCGGACCGTTTTCACCGACACCGTTTTCATATCGACTGTCTCTCAATACATATCGGCACATTGGAAGTTTAATAATATTGCCAAAGCAGTTAACATCGACGACACACGACGGGAACGGATCTGATCGCGGCGGATTAAAAAGTCCGATACCGCGTGAAACGCACACACAAACACACATGCACGCGCGCTCATCGAACGTTTTCACCAAGTCCTCGTCTTTTTGCCGCTCATAGAGCCAGTTTGCCTCCATTCTGGTGGAAAGAAGGATACCGAGGAAATCGATGCGACAATAACATCGCAACTTTCTTTAGTTCCTGCAACACAACCTACCCCGCGCACAAAGCTGGATCGTTACAAGCGTGGTTACTTCGCGCTTTTGTTATTAGCGTGAGAAAAGAAACTTCGATCTTTATAAATATTTTTTACGTAGTTAGTATTAGTGTAGTTCTCAACTCAAGGGCGATCTCACTCGTGGATGAACAGCACGAAAAATAGAAAAAAAAACAAGCCCGTTAGTGTAACTGAATTTTCCGCTGCCCGAAGACCGGACGAAAATTCCTGTGGAAGGTTTTTACTCACTCGATCAATCTCGGCTGTCTCGGCCGAGTTTTAATGTTGCAGTTGAATGTTCGCGCGAATGTTCTCTCAGTCGCGGTAACAGAGATATCACGTTTTGTCACCGAGTTTTCGTTTGGGCCTCGTTCAGTTACAGGAACTGGATTCTTTTTTTTACGTGTGGTCGACACAAGCGCAATTCTTTGGCTTGTGTTGTAAAATGCGAGAAAAGGAATGGTAACCTCGAACTTTGAAAAGATTTTTTACATAGTATGTACGTCTTCAACAAATCTTTTCAAGATCTACGTATCCGGTTCGAAGATGAATAGTACACGGTAAAAAGTTCTCTGTTAAAAACGGTCTACTAAAGTTTTTGTGTCACTTTAACAAGGTAAATAAATTGAAGAGTAACAAGTTAATAAAATGAATACATTAATTTACGTACGTATTTATGTATATATATTTTTTAATATATCTCCCTCCCGCTCCGATATGTTAAAGCAATACGAAAATTTCAGCAGACTGTTTTTAACACAAAATTTTTTACCGTTCAATAATTTGCAAAAGAAGATATTAAACAATCCTGCTCTGTATCTGTACGCTGATCTCTGCTTGACACATCGCTGATAAACACACCGAGAACGAGCGAAGATCGCGCGACGAAAGACCGATCGCGCATTTTATAGTCCGGGCGCGGTTTTCAAGCCCTAGCTTTTCCCCTCGATGGCGAGGCGTAAAACATTTGTAGAGTCGCAGTCGGCAAATAATCGGATACTCACACAGCCGGATATAAAGGATGTATTGCATCGGCGCCCTGGCCGCAGTGTCCAGGATACTGCCCCTCGTCGCCAGGAAGCAAATGGAGAATTCCACCACTAAGCAGGCCATGAAGAGGGCCTCGTAGCCGATCACGTAGTCCCATAGGAGTAGAATGCACGGGATGCTACGATCCCACTCGAGAATCCCCAGTAGAACGCCTAGCACCGTCAGCCTATAACCCATCAAGATATACCCCTTTTTAAATGGAATGCAAGGCTGAATAAAGGCGAAAACTAGTTCCCGACGATAAATTGCGTCGCCATGAAAATATCCCCGGAATTCAGTTCGGAGGCGTGCACGGCGCGTTCGTATATTCCCGGTTTACACGCTCTCTAAATTCTTCCTGGGGAGAGAGTACGTTACGTTTGAAATTTCCGAGCGCGCAAGTTGTGTTTACTCGCATCCATTGTTCGATTCGGGACGGGCGAAGCAGTCTCGCTTCGATTTTAGCTCGAGAATCCACTTCATAAAAATAGAATAAAAAACGGTGGCCCGAATCGAAAGAACGATGGATAAAATGGACCGATTTACGCCTAAGAAGTGTAACGTAATGTACAATCTCATGTTTCGTGGGTCGCACTGAAGAGCGACGGTAGCATTTATATTCATCTAAAGCGGGAAAATGGTGAAAATTCGTCTTAAAGAAGCAAGTCGAAATAAGTAACTTTTAATAGTAATGCGGGTAGTGATGTGATTTTATTCCAATTATTTAATTGCTTATATATTACAGTTTATTCTCTTGTAACATTTTTCACTGAAAACTAAGGAAATACTTTAGAAATGCTAAATCTAATTTGGTGTTAGTCTACAGGCCATTTGTGTAAGTAGGAACAAACTATCTTTAAAAGCGTCAAGTAGCGTGAAAATTTCAACTCGGGACAAGTCCTCTGCGCTTCGCACGGCAAAGACTGTGATTATTAATCACGTAACTTTTACTTATCGATATCTATTATGTCATGATAATGGCATATCAAGTCCGTCGCCCGGCATTAATAATCACGGCACGCTTTCAATTACATCGACGCGCCGGTGGCGCGCATAAAGCCTTTTGTGAGCGCGACAGTTGGCGCATACGAACTTTAGCACCGCGGCGGTCTTTTGTAGCACCTTGTATAGAGCCCACCGATAGGACAGTATTCGGATAGGACTTTTGGTACACGCTGCGATAAACACGATCGTCGCATCGGACTGCATCGGGAGCTTTCAAACGGTCACATCAACCGGAAGCGATCCTTTAGCGACCACCGGACGAATGATCTTCGGCGGCGTGTTTTTCGGTGAATGCCGCGCCGTCGGGAATCACGGAGGGGAAATTCGCTCGAGCGTCGCATTGCGAGAAGAAAAAATGGCCAATCTCACGTGACAATTACGGTCACTTTTCGTTTTATCAACCATTTCTCTTCGCAACAAAGAAAGAGAAAGTGAAAAAACACAAGCCTGTTGATTAATTTTAATTATAGTTGTAAAGTTTCCTGGACAAAAAAACATTTTTACTTTCTCTCCCGCAGACTTGATTTCTTATCCTTTTTTAAAAAAAGTTAAAAAAAAAGTGAACATGGTAAGTTTTAACCGAACACACGTGAATTTTTCCAAACAAATTCTCGTTCACCCTCAGTACAGAAACTGAAGAAATCCGCGAAAAAAGTGGGGGTAAAAACGGTTTTTCTCAAAACTTTTCAAACTACTTTTAATTATCATTTTAATTTTAATCACCATAGTATTATAACGAAGGAACGCAGGAGGGATCACAATCTTCCGTCACCCCCGTGAAAACTTGGCAAACTCCCGCGAGCGCCCTAATAACAACCGAATATATTATCGCGATGCTGTTAACGGTATGCGGGCGACGAGGAGGCGCGCGATGACACGAAAATCGATGTTATCGCGAATAAGAGGAGCCCGGTTCATTTATTCCGCCGTTTGTTGCTCCTCTTTTTCACCCTTTTCAGATGACCCGGTATCGTCCCGGATGCAGTCTTTTCATGTTGCGCTGCGCAGATACATCCATGCACCGCCGTTATATTCCGCTTCGTTTCGCACTATGCGGCACTATGCGGCATAACGTACGACGGACAAGCCTCGAATACATCCTGGCGAGACGTCCGTCGGACGTTGTCACGTGCATAACGCGTATCAGCGGCGAGACGTGTGGGCGTCCTGTGAAATATTTTTGCCGGGATCGCCAACCGGACCGGAACTGCTTGTATTTCGCGAAGCGTAACGCGCTCGTTTCGAGGATACCGCTGTTCATATATTTCGTGAGCGAGGGCACACGAGTGGATACGAACACTGTGAGAGGAAAGCACATTTGTGACTGTAATTGCACACAGTGAAGTAATTATAATCGAGGACACCATTGTCAGCCCTTTAGCGTGATTTTTTCGTTATTTTCTGCCGCCTAACTCGGCACACTGGATCTGTGAGACCCAGTAACCTTTTTGACACCTCCTTATTTAAATATCTGTAAATATGCTTATCCAGTGGACAGATATTGCAGTTTTGAGTGTATAAAAGGTAAATTTGTCAAGTTTATCGCAATCATTTCTTTTAAAACGGACGATTTAATAGAAGGTATAATAGAAATGTGTATTGATGTAATGTACCGATTCTATACAGAAAGAAGTATATTTTGCATGCTTTAAGTAAAGAATTCTACGTTTATATGTGCGATAATTTGAGACTCAACAACTATAGGACCTTAACTTTTTGCTTGAGTCAATCTGGCTTATGAGTGCCAAACTCGAAGGTTAAATGTAGTGTTAACGAGTGAGACAATTAAATCTTATGTTACTTTTTGTCAGAAAAACAAAAAGCAAAAGATGCCAAAAATAAATACAATATCAATGAGATCGGCTATTCTTCTCTCTCGGTGTGAAGTAGATCGATCATAATGTGGCCAAAAGAATCCCAGCAGGAAGCAAGAGAGGAAGAGAGAGAGAGAAAGAGAGAGAGAGAGAGAGATGAAGCAAGGAGTAAGTTAGAAAAGGGTGGAACCAATAAGAAGGGGAGAGACATAGCAGTGGAGACGAAGCGAAAGGCCGTCAGCCTTGGATGCTGCTGCGTGCTTCGTATCGATTTACCCCATAGCCGGCTTTTCCGTCGCTCCGCCTTATCTAAGCTCCTTGACGAGACAGCCCGAGGAGGAAAAGCCAGAACCGATTCTTACTATTTGCAGATGTGAATCTAACTTCTCTCGCACACGTAGACGTTTTTCTTGCCCTCGAGCGGCACGGATTTCGCCTCGCTTCGCGAAACCCCATCTCAAATCGTGTCGCACGGCTCGGCGATGAGAACAGAAAATTGCTCTCGCATACTTAAATAGGTGATTTTCTATAAGAGCAAAGTCACGAGAAGACCTCCGAGAAATCTTTATTATTACGGCCCCTTCATAATTCATAATTACCGGCTTCCATCGAAGAAAATTAAGTTGAAGTTTGAGCCGCAAATCACTTCGGGTCTAACGAGTGTTTTGCGTTGCTCGGATCTCGTACACTTTGCATCTCGTGACCTGATCATTTTCAAGTCTTCAGAATTTGATCTCCTACTTCATCCTCCTCCCCCCTTGTCCTCGTTCCACATATTTTCGTCGTTATTTTCGAAATTGCACAGCGAAGTTCTTTCGTTCTCACCACGTCGTCAACGATGAGCTCGGACCGGCTTGGGAGACATGAAGGAAATCGCGCCAACTCGAGACTCGCGTCGTCTCTACGATTTGTATTCCTACAACTTTTCAAGCATTTACATTTCGGCCTTCGTTCGCTTCCATTCTGTGGTTTCGTCTTACTTTGCATCCTTCCAACTTGGATGAGGCCAATTTATACAATTACCAACCGGATTTCCTCGACTACTCGTTTAACTGATAAAAAAAAAGTATGTATACGAGTCACTCCAAATGCAAAGCAAATTTCGGCAGTTTATTTCCCGCGTTTCCCACGTAAAACGACGCGTGTTTCCCGTCCCAGCAAAAAAAAAGTTCGACGACATCAAATTTTCCAGTGGAAAACGATTAGCCTTAAATGAGAAACAAATTCGTTTCAATCGTTGGAGATAGTTTCATTTCAGCGGCAAAATACCACGTTTCCAAGCGGATTGAATTTTCAAAACGCAAGCAATTTATCTCGCCGAGAATCGCGCGATGTACACACGCAATAGAGATTTACACAATAGCCATAATGTAAATGTCCGACGCGGTGTAATTATGCGAGATGGACAGTTAATTAATAAGCTTGATTCGAAATATCGGGATAGAACGGCGACGGTGTTTTAGCATATCCCGTTCACCTTGCGCTCGCTACGGTCGCGTTATTATGCATTACCGATCTCCGAAGTGTCGTCGTGAAAAGCGAGAGAACGCGCGTGTGGCAGCGCACATATTACATTTAGGTCGTGTACCCGAATAACATAAGTTAGATTTGCACACAATGCGCACGTATGTGCCCGTCGACGCGTGATGATATTAATGTCTTCGAGGTTAACGCTACGTCCGCACGAGAGACCGAGGTACAATAACAGGAGGACAAAGAGCGCGAAATCCGAAGTCTGCGTTAAAAGTTGCGTGATGCGGAACCCTTTTGTTTGCCGCATCTTTGTGAATAAAAAGTGCCGCATTAATTGGCGGATGCTATGCATGCTTGCAGAAAAAATCTGACGGAACGGGAAAGGTCGACGTTTGCACAACAGGCCGCGAAAAATGCCGTATCTCGTGGACTCAATGGTTTTCACATTCGGTTCAGCGTGGTCGCCTCTCGACGGGCGGGCGTCTCGTTACCGTATTTCGCGAAAATTACTCGAGCGAAAAAATAGCCGTCCTCCGACCATTCAAGCTCGAGCTATTCATCCTGGACTCTCTTTCAGCGAGTTTAGTCCAAGATTTAAAAACGCACTTCACATACCACACAAGCGTGAGTTTCCATAAGTTTCGTCACCGTTCGCCGGGTGATTAATTTCGATGTTATTTTAAGAGAATTTTGTGACGCGACGTCACACATGCGCACACGTGACATTTTAACATCGTTTCGGTGATCTCAATATACTGCGAGTTGCATGTTTATCGTAGCGTAATTAGAAGTAGATTTTATCAACTAATCAGACGAGTATAGATTATGCGATATCTCGTGCGCGATTTTTGTCGCATCCGCCTCAATAACGTTATTACATTAATCGTCGCGAGGATTTTCCATATAAGTTCGATCTGTCCGGCATATGTTGATCATACGGAGGC
The DNA here is from genome assembly GCF_001313825.1 of Dinoponera quadriceps. Taxonomy (NCBI): domain Eukaryota; kingdom Metazoa; phylum Arthropoda; class Insecta; order Hymenoptera; family Formicidae; genus Dinoponera; species Dinoponera quadriceps. The sequence continues at coordinate 2,531,467 of NW_014554309.1, forward strand.
GCCGTAACGTCTGCTTTTCATTCTCGAGGGACCTCCCTCGATAATCCTGCAAAATCAGGTCAATCTATGAACGAAAGTTCAACGCTAATATCGTCTCTGTTCCGATCCGTTATCGAGCAGTGCTACTTTATATAACCGTGTCGGCTAAACGTGATAGTTACACGACTCGATCCTCAAACCAAACGAGAGATCGCCCGTTTTGTATATTTAGAGATTTCTTTGAATTGAATAAAATTTCTTTAATTGAGACGGAAGTCTTTCGGAATGGAACAAAGGAACGAACGATATTTGATTCAACAAATAGAATTGCTTAGTTTCTTAATAAACATCTTTATGTCAAATAACATATTTCTTTTGTATTTTCATCCAAATATTATAATAGTTGTCACAAGCAGTAAATTATTTGAAAGAAGTAACACTATTTTAGAAAAATATCAAAGAGCTTCTTTTTGTTTCAGTGGAAAGGAATATCTAATATACGATGAAATGAATATTTTTGAAAACCAAATATTATTTCCTCCAAATAATACTGTTTCTTCTATCAAGTAACGCGATTTACTTTAATGAAGCAACAATGAAATATTTTCATTCAAACTAAATTACACTGATATTAAATTATGCTATTTATATTAAATAGACCCAAGTCGGACAAACATGTATGCTAAAATCCAGAGAAATTTTTTTCTCCGTATGTAGAGATTTCCATGGGAATAAAATAAAATGCGCCATAAAGAATATCATATTTTCGCAATGAAGTATAAAAATAAAGAAACCGTTTGTGTATAAAAAAAAAAAATCAGACACAGCTAACGGTGTGTATTGAAAATAAATAGACGTTCAACTTTGTGGACGGCAACTCTCGCCGGACTGTGTTTATCGCCCCGTTTCAAGTCTCACAAACGGAATCACACATGCCAAGAGACAACAACGAGCGAATTGTGTATCCTTGATCTAAAGACGAGTTTCGAAGAAGCGGCTGGTCAGTAGGTCACGCGACCTTTGTGGCGTCGCGTCGCGAAAGATGTCTAATGTCTAATAATTTCCCACGCATAGACACTTTCTACGTTCCAGTTTTCTACCTGCATTTTCTGCTCGCCGAGAGCTTCGCCGAAGCTCTCCAAGTCTCTCTCCATCTTTTGCGCTCCCCGATTTCGGCGACTATTTCCAGTCGTGAAGCGCACTTTCGCGATGTCAATCGCTATCGACCACGAGAGAGCGACGAAAGCTCGAGCACGCCGGCAAATACGGAACGAGTGTTGTCGCACTGTTATTCCGCCGGCGAATTATAGTATCGTCAAGCGCGTAATTGCTAATTAGTCCTTAGATTTAGTCGACGTTAACGTGCAAAGAGAAAGCGGGAGAATCGTTTATTGCAACGATCCCATTACTTCGCTCGAGGCGATTCTCGCGCGACAACCGCGGCTCGAAGTTCTCCAACGACTTCAACTCCAACAATAAGAGATCTCGCTCGACGCGAGAAACGTCCACGAGAAAAGTACCAGCTTACGTGTCCTTTATTTCGTCGCAAGGAACGAGATCCACATGTTTTTGCCGTGAGTGACAAACTAAGTAGTCAGCATTCACACGTTCTCGCGAAGAAGAGGCGAAACCGCGTAATTACCGGAACAAGCTCGTGACAGCTGTACCGTCGATTTTACGGATGAGGAGCTCAAGAGTGGCGTGGTGGAACGCGTGAGTAGATGCCAAGAAGAAGAGATGAGAGACAGAATGAGAAAGAGAGGGGGAAAGGGGAGGGGGGAGGGGGAGAAATACGAGCGGCGTGAGAGAAATTTGGGCTGCTGCATCAATACTTCGAAACTGGAACAATCAATGTTATTTTGCAGCGAGGGGGGAGCGGGAGGGGAAGGCAGAACCGCGGGACGGAGGAGGTGGATAAAAATCCGCGACGATGCTTCTCCTTCGTGCAATTTCCGAGCTGCACTTCCGCGATATCGCCGTTCTAATTCGCCCGAGACGTCGCTATACACGTCTGAGCTCCTTTATAATTCGCCATCCGTAAATTACGATTCTCTCGTCGAACTTTCTCTTCTACTTTTTCTCTTTTCTCCCACGAGCTTGCAGATAAGGAAGACATGATACGACGAAATGCGACGTTTTTGACCGCGGGAAGAGTTCCTCCATCCCTCCACTCTTTGTATCGTTCGAGGTGTATGTTAAATGTGTGCATATGTACATGTATATCGAGTATTGCTATAAAGTATGAACTTTACACCGCTGGCTATTTCCACAAGAAAATGGCCAATAATTCCGAAAATTGTGTACAACGTCCGCATATTAGTCTTCAATATCATAGTAATTTTTTCATCAGAATCGTACCTTTAATTTGGAAGACATTGAAAATAGAAGTTAAAAATAGCACGCTAATCTCAAGAAACACGTACGAAAAGTGAAACCTTTAATACGATGAGAACGAAGGTAACAAAATAGGTTCAAATTCTGATGATATAACTTACTCCTGCTTTGATTAACCGATGACGTCTGAAATTTCCGCTTTCGCTCTTTTCAGCGTTTAAAACAATAGACTGTTCAAACAGGTTTAGCCGAAACTTTCCCGATTCGCGGGACCGTCGCGGGATTAACACGACTAACGCGATCGATTTAGCACGCGCGTCCGGCTTAATTCAGAAATTTCCATGACGCGGGGCGCCGGTGCCGCAGTGCCGTCGCGACCCCCGACATTTGGATGCGTCTTTCATATCCGGCCGGTCGAAGCTCGATATTCGCGCTCGCGCGTTCGACGTTTCGCCGGGCCGAAGTTCGCGCAAGTGTTGCCGCGACTTCGCGACTCCCGTTCGATCAAAAGGGGAGATCGCTGTCCCGGGAACCCTTCTCGTGGCATTTTCGACATGAGTTATGCAACAAGGACTTGCCAATGCGGCGAAACAGCAGGAAGACAGAAGCTAAACGACCGCGAGGGAACTGCTCGTTCGGCGGAAAGGGCGGACACTTCCGCGGTCGGCAAAGTTCACCGGGGAATCCTTACGGATTATCGCGAGCGATGCCTCGAATCCGACGCGAACATGATCCTAACCAAATTAAACTCTCGCGAGCGAACAATGCGTCTCTCTCATGTATGCGCGATGTGCACACGTAAACGCGATACAACCGCATACTCGTTGTCGCTGCATCGAACAGCGGAGTTGGCTTAATGTCGTTAGCGTTAATCGCGTTTGATAGGGGAATCAAGTCGCCCGACGACCGCATGATCGATCGACAACTCAATCGTGGTGTCGTTGACACGCAATATCGAAGACAAAGGGGAGAGAATGTCTTCGGTTCAACAGAAATGCACGAGAGCATGATGCGGATACGATCTCCGGCCGGAATTTTGGCCCTGCACGGAGAAAAACGTCCGATCTAATTAACGTGACAATGAAGAAACCCACTAACACGTTTTTGTCGAAGGGGACTGAATTTCTGGCTCTAAGGACGAAATTCCGTTCATAAGAGCCAGAGATTCTGTTGCCTTCAACAAAAACGCGTTCGTTCAATCTCACGTTAATTCAATTAAACTTTATTTCTCCGTACACGTTAAACCTTAAGTTCTGCAACACAGCAGGAACTAAGCAAGATAGGTTAAATTTCTATTCTAAGAATATAATTTACTTTTACTTTGACCACTATGATGTCTTAAATTTCCATTTTCGCTGTTTCAGCGTCTGTTTAGGTTGTTTCGCAACGTTAGTATTAAAATTAACTCTGTAGAATTAAAGTTTCAAGACACATACACACACATATAGAAGTTAAGAAGTACAGTATCATCAAAGTAACTTTTTATTAGTCTATAAGTTATTTAATTATAAGCAAACGCAAACTATCCTTAAGAGCGTCAAAGTAGCATGAAAATTCGAGTCGGGACTCGTGTTAGCTCTCGAGTATGATTTTCTCATGGACGTAACCCGCTCTTAGTCTCCGCGGTAAATAGGACAGGCTTGAGTTCCGAGAGAAAAACCGAGTGTTACGCGGGACGAAAATTCCATCTGAGCGATCATTTATATTCGAGCACGACCAAAACTGCCATCTCTCTGAGCGTTACGAGCTTCGGAGACAAAGGGCCATTTATCACGATGAAGTACTGTACAGGTTGCCTCAGATGGGTCTCAGACTTTTCCTACTCACACTTCGCACACTACAAACCAAAGTAAAACGAAGATTTTCGACATTTCGAGAAAGCTAATAACCCTTCGACCATCAATGACTGAAATCCATGACCATCAATCACGACTCTCCGACTTGAGAGCCTGAAGTCTGAGGGAAAGAAAAACAATTTGGAAAATTTCATAGTCGATCTTAGATGTATCGAATTCTAACAGATTTCGATAATTTTGGTCTCACATTTGATTTCTGAGATATAATGTGTGGTAATCTCGAGAAATATGAATTGCATTTTCGCGACGGAGAGCCGGACACGCCAAATTCATCGAAGACTCCACAGACGCCGCGACGATAGTTTCTGACGCGTCCTGTACAACCCGAACCTACGTTCGTCTCGATAGGTCGAAGGGGAGAGCCGCATAGCGAATCTCGCGGAGGGGACGCGGGTGGATTTGCATCGCCGCGTCGGAAGGATCCTCTGCACCCTCGCGCTCACTTCGTGAACGCGGGGATGCCGAATCGTTCGGTGGACCCCCGTTGCTTTCGACCACCCCTCCTCGAAGACGCGCGAATCGTTTGTTGGACGAAAAATAGCCGACGTCAGTCGCTCCCTCGTCCCGTCGCAGCGTCATTTGTCTATTAACCGGCCAAGTCGTTTCGCGAGAAGAGAGCGTAACAGCCGCGATCGCGCCGGTAATTAATCGGCTTCGAGCGGAGACAGATTGAGTTACGGCGAGCACACAGATGGGGGGCATTCATAAAACTTCGGTGTGTTCGTTAAGCATCAGTAAGCCGATGTAAATGAGAAATCTGGCGAGGATCCATGCACCCGTCAGCTGGCCCCACGTGGACGGACTCCAAACTCGAGGTTCGTCGATCGGCCAAAAGAAAAGGACCATCATACTTGAAATACGACTCGCGGCCGACGGATCGTGGACGTTAACGGTCGTGGTGAATTACAATGAATTTGCAAACTTCAACGCGCTCAACGATGATCTAACGCTTCCTTTCTCTCCCGAATACGCGAAATGCTACTCGATGAATAATAAATTTCCTCGAAGTACTCGCGAAACGCAGACTTTGCCTCGCGCATGACTCCGTCGATTGCAAGTAAAAACTCGATGACACACCGGCGTAACAGCGATAAGCAGGGCGCGTGAGGAATGCGTAATATCGAGCGCGGGACTTATCGCACGGAAAAAACTGTGTCGCACGACGATCCGCAGCGTCATCGCTAAAATATCGGCGGACCGCAGAGTCCGCGGTCGCCGGTGACCCCGGGTGAAGAAATTATCGCTCGGCGTCGACCGACCGGCGCGAACGTCGTCGAGCCTCATCCGCGTCGAAAACTGCAAAACGTGGTAAAAGTTACGGCAACCCGGTTGCGTGATAAGGCGGCATCAGAGCCCATGAATAAGACATGTCGTCCGCCCGTCCGTCCGTTCGCTCACGTACGGGATCCCCGAGAAAATCTCGAGACCGTCTCGGGAAAGAAAAAAAAAATATTTATGATGCAATTACTGTCGCGCATAAATATTTTCCCTCATGTTCCCTTTTCCATGCGCGCACGCGCACCCACTCTCGTTGTGTACACGCTCGTGGGGACGCGTGGTGTTTTTTTTTAACTCCCACGTGCGTTTATCGAGTATGTTTTTCACGCGAGTATACAATCTTTCGATACACCGGCGGCCGCCGCGGGGTGAATCGGGGGTGCTCGTGGGTTTGCGACACGAGTCGAAATTTTGACGCTACTTTCACGCTCTCACATAGTTTGCGGCTACTTAGATGTCGTGTATTCCGATTCGCAACTGTCGCCATTTTTCACCTCGCATATTACGGCGCACTCCGGAGGAATGACAATGACGAGATTGCTGAATGAGATACCGCGATTCTCCGCGCCTGCACGACGTAATTTAATTAAGAATGCCGCGCTATGTACTCGGCACATGGTGACGCGATGAACGGAGGAGATGCCTGGTAACAAAGTCGCACGCGAGTTGCGTAAACGTGAAGTGACGACGAAATGAAGGGGAAAACGGTGCGAAAGGGTGATGTCGAGAGAGCAGAACTTGGACGTCGATTTAGGACGAGAAGTCGCGACGTCGGAAGAAGACGTCTGCGCCCGGTGAGGAAGCGTAACGCTTCTATTTCGGAGACTGTTGCGTAACGCGGCTGTCGCTTGTCAAACTTTGCCGACCTGTCACTTTCAGGACGGTTAAAGTGGGCCGCGATCGACGACTCGAGAGGTGCGTCGAAAATGAGGAAAAGAGCGCCGAACGCACTCGCTCGCGACATTCAACAGGCATTGTTGCGCTCCGCTGAAAGTACCTGAATCGAAACGTTACTTTTACGTTGAGTTTAGTTGGTTCTATATTGTCTTTGAGTCTTCAAAGGGGCACTACTGTGTAAAATGGGAAATTATTGCTGTTTTCTCCATTTGAAAACTTAATACAGAATTAGAATTTCGATTCGGGAGGTCTCAACTCCTTATCGTGCTCTTTTGATGCTACAAATGGAAAGTTATTGCCGTTTTCTTCATTCGAAGACTTGATGAAGAATTAAATAGATTTACTGTAGAACTAAAATTTCGACTGGGGTAACGACAATCGGTTTTTATCGAGCCTCGGTTAACGATAAAATAAGTGAAAAATCTCCGGGCAACGAGAAACATCGCAGTGACCGGCAGAGCTGTAATTTCCTCTCAACATCAATAACGGAACAACTGCATCTGTAATAATCGCGGTTCCACTCGCCGAATAGGTTGTCACAGTTGCTGGGGAAAGTCGCGTGACAGATGTTGGGTCACGTGAGTACACGGTTCGCACGATTTTCCACCGAGCACGTTTCAACGAGCACAGGAAACACAGCGGTAAGGGACGTTCTCAAGTCTCGCACAGGTCGGCGAAAATAAAGAAATCATCGTTAAATTCAACTGCCACAACTTACCCAGTCACAAGTGTCTCCCCCAACCTGTCATATCGCGCAGCTGACTAGTTGAATAACAGTTGAACATTATAGTCAAGAGAAACTTGTGTTTCAAAAGGTCAGAGCAACTACTTCGCTCGGGTATTACACGCGCGGAAAGACTACCAGAGAGAAAAGTAAATAAAGTGCAAAAGTTGGGCGCGACGCGTACCTAACGTACTTTAAATCACGACGAGCTTATAGGCTCGGGATCTATACATAGCCGGCCGCGCGACCGGGGAAAAAATAGTATTCGGTACACGTGCATGCGGATAACGTTACAACGATTTTTAATGGCTCGTGTACACAGGGCAGAGGCAACTTTGACGCACTAATAACCACCTTGTGTTTCTATCGCGAGAGTGCAAGAGGAGCGACTTCTGCCTTCTCGCGAGGGAGGGGAGGGGAAGGGGGTAAAATCGAGATCGAGTTTCCGTATCGATCGCGTGCAAGCTCGTGCGGCACAAAGTACCGCGTTTGATTTGTTTTTACGTTAGCTCGGCATCCCACGGCTGCTTTTTTTCGTTTTGACAAGTGCGGAATCACGCTGAGACGATCGATATTCTCCAGATTTCTCGGAGTGAAATCTCATTCGAAAAGTAAAGCAACCATCGAGTCACTCGAATTCGAGTGACTTTCGCTCATTCAAGGTGAATTCTTCCACTCTGAACCGTCGAGCGAATATTTTCGTTCGGAATTGAAACGCGTGAATCTAATGTATTCCACCGTCGCAGAAACATATTCGCTCCGATCGACTGAAACATTCATACCGAGTTGAAATTTTGATGCCACTTTGGCGCTCTTGAAGATAGTTTGCGCTTATTTAGATGGTCTATAAGACAAGTACAAACCTACTTTAACGATACTAACACTTGTTAACTTCTCCATTGAATCTTTAATTCTACAGATCTCGCTTCAGAACTCCCTTGAACCACCTATCTTGACGCTAAAATAGCGAAAATGAATATTTAAGATATCATTAAGATCAAAGAATAGAAGTAAATGGGGTAACAGGGATATGGAGTCAGAATTCACTCAAAGTTCGAGTTATCTTTGAGATTTCGAAGCGACAATATTTTCATTATTATTTCGTTCATCACATAAAAATACCAATTTTTCATTTGTTTCAAAAGTGAGATTTCTCTGTATACGATTTATAGAGTAGCTATCCGCAATCTCGCACGCTTTCCTTCGCATCGATTGATCGCGCGATATCGGTCATTAAAATATATATATATAGAGGTTTTACAGTACGCTGTATAACAGGGAGTTCACGATGATCAACGTGGCACAATGACGATGTGGAGTCACCCTTAAATGATTCATAGCGCCCGTAGAGAGAGGGTGTAGAACACTATTCGGAGACAAAAGCTGCCGTTCGCTCGCTCGCACGTGGCGTATCGATCGTGGCCGCGACTTTTTGCAACTTTGAGCAAGCGGGACGTCCACTAGGAGAAAGAGATCACGAGACGCAGAGTGTTCATCGTTTCTACTTGGCGCATGGACGAGGAATAGAAAAAGTTCGGTTTAGGACACCTGCGCGCCACAGCGAAGGAATACTCGAGAGATCCGGAGGAAACGGATAGAGAGGAAACGACGGGCGCGTAACTTTTGCCGCGTGGCTTCATCGACGAGTCACCCTTAAACTTTGAATTTCGTTTTTTCTTTGTTTCCCTTTTTCGCTCCCTCTAATTTCTCGTCAATTTTTCTCGCACGCTGCCTCGTTCTCGCGCGAAGGAAAACAGCGGAACGTTCGATCAAAGTGACGTGAAATAAAGCGCACCATGTGTTTATTCAGGTCAAACCGATCCCGCCGTGTCAGCTTAGTTGTCCGAAGTCGCGGGTGGCCGGGGGTTAATACTTTACTTTCGAAATGTGAAATGTCGCGCGGTGCCGTTTGATGGTTACGGGCTCGCGTATTTGTAACTCGAGTGCGGGCGTGACTCGGGCAACATCGCGGTCTGGAAAAATATACGATATACTTCCGCGCGCACACTCGTTGCAATTTATCGAAAACGCTCAGAATTTCGTCCGAGTCAAAGTGCGCGGACTGCCGGTGGGATGAAATAGCGTCGCGCGCGCGCGCGACCGCCGTATCGGGAAACGACGCGACATGTCGACCACATGAAGAGGTCGGAGCTCGAAAACAGATCCGTCTGAGACCGAAAGTTTGTTAGTCGACGGAGGGGAATGGAGCGAATGGAGAAAACAGAGACATTCCGGGAAAGACGCGGCCCGACCGCACTCGTGTTTGTCGTGCGATATATTCTTCGCGAATACTTACGCGACGTTTCTTTACACAACGGAAAGAGGATCGACTGGTAAATCGCTTTTATGACCGGCAAGTGCTGCATAAATCAATGTCGATAATCGATCGTTGACTGGTAAATATTTTTTCCTTTCGCTTTTCTTTTTACCGAAAACACGACCGTTTGCGCCATTCGTGGCTGTAATTGGTAATTATTTGCATTAAGGGACACACCTCCGATGGGGCATTTGATCTTGACATACATTGTAGAGGTAAGAGTGCCGGTTAATGTCAACTTCTTTTTAATCAGCGATGACTTTCGAGATGTAAGTACGTAAATTTGGGATAAATTCCTGAATATTCGATGTTCGGTAAAATGTAAAATAAGTATTTATTTTCAAGAATACATCTCTGGTGATTTTCACATGATGTCAGTTGGGGCCTCGCTTTGCATGGAAAGTTGTACACCTTTGAAACATGCTATTATAGACCTCGTTTTGTGCGGAAAGCATCAGCTCATGTGTCGTAGATCTCGTTTTGCTTGAATATAGAAGTAAAACTATAAAGATATGCAAAAGAAAGCAGAATATCTTAATCTTAAAAGCGACACATGTCTCGGGGCACAGAACAACATAGATTGACATTTCTTTATTTTTATTTACGAACAACGACCGTCGGCTAAAACTTTTCGAAGGAGCCTCACTTCGGCAATTTATATTCAAGGCCATCGAGGATGTGTTTCATAATGCAACTAATTACCCCGTAATTTCATGAAACAGTCCTCTTTCCATCAGTCATTAAGCGTGATAAGGTTGATTTATATGAACGGAGAGAGATAGACGAAATGGAGAGGGGAGAGAAGAGAAGAGAGAGAGAATTGCGAGTGGAACACGGCATTCTCATTTGTGCGGCATTTCCTAGAATTTTAACCAGAACTAATTGAATCGGTATTAATTATTTGTTTCTACGTATTAGCAATAGCATGCGGGCACGCATGCCGATTACATTTCTCGCGAACGATCGACCGCAGCGTGATTATTATACCAGATACTTATATGCCGAAATGTGTCAGAAGGCGCAACCACCACGCGAGTTCACGAGACCCCCAGTGTATGTACGCGGTCGACACGGATCTGGCGGAAGCTCGCCTTTATAAACCTCAAGAGTCGCAAGTTTTAACGATCCGAGCGCGCGAAGCGCGGGACTTGCGGCGGTTACGAAGTTTCGTGCGTGCACACCTAGGTCAAGCACGAACGAGCACGTACGAATATCCCGCGAACGAGTCCGAAAAATGAGTGTGAACAAACACATTTCATTTTATATACCGACACGAGATCGAACGCGTCCTATTCTTGGTGTGGCGCCGTCCTTATTTTTCGCTCGCGGATATTGTTCATGCTCGGTCGCTCGGTCTGGATCCACCTTTATTGAATTCCAGTTCGGGGACGGGAAACGTTGTTCCGCGGGAGTACGTACGCGATCGTACATGTCGCGTACGTAATGAACGCACGAGTGGAAATCACGACGTAGGAGAGCGAATAAAAACGTGCCGGGAGGATGTTGTACGAGCGTAAACTCGCGCGCGATCGATAAGCGGGCATTGCATCGCCGTGTAAGCGGCGCTTATCCCAACGCTTTTCCGAACGGCGTATTTTACTCTGTATCTCTCTCTCTCTCCTGGTAGCGATGTTTATCTTATGCAATCCGCCCGGCTCGCACCTCGGACCGCAAATACAAACGCGATGACACATTTTATTATCCTTCGGAAGATGCGGACGCCCGAGTAGCAGGAGCTCTCTTCCGAAAAAACATTTCCCGACCCGCCGCGACATCTCCGCGGCTATTATCTGCGCAATTATCTGCCGTAAATACCTCGTTTCGCGAAATGCTAATCAGCAATGGACGGACGTATTTGCGCGAAAAATATCTTCCCGAGAAGAGGAACTCTCTCTCTCTCTCTCGTGTTTATTAGTTTATTAGTGCTATCCAAGGCGAATATCTCGTTATCTCTGCCGCCTCGTTCGCGAGAAATTGTCAAGATATATAGATAAAATATAAAGACACATACGCGATATTTCCCTCGGGGGATTCTATTATCCCTCCCTTTTCTTTATTTCTCTCCCTCTCTCTCTCTTTTTCTCTCCGTCTCACTCGGCCGGTCGATTGACTCAATCAACTATTCATAGATCCGTCCGCTCTCTGGATCATTGGCATCACGCGCGCTTCTTTCGGAACGCGAATCAGCGGGACGAGAAATCCTCTATCCCCGCCTCCCTCCCGGCTAAATCGAATTATTCACTCGCTGCACCCCTTATTACAGCGTCGTTAGGCAGAAACGCGCGGCAAATTTTCGCCTCTGCGAAATCTACCCCTCGGATGTACGACTCAGGCGAGCGACGCAAGAAAATGGAGTACTCACTCGAGCAGATGGACGCAGAACAGACCAGCGCCGGGTAGCAGGAGATCGTCGCTGCCGACCCTCCATCGTCTGCCGAATGCGATCAGACTCGGCATCCTGCGGGGACGCGGACCACGGTGACATAACCTACACGAGCGAGCGAACGAGCGAGTGAACGAGCGAGCGAGCGAGCGAATGAACGGCGACCGACCGACGGGGAGCGGGAGCGTGTACTGAAAAAGGCGAACGACCGGACCGGTCGAACCGCCGACCGACGCGCCATGCCGGCCGACGAAATTCATGTTGTGCATTAGCCTATCGGCGCGCTATCTACCAGTTTCCCCAAACACGCGACATTCGCGCGCGAACCGCATTGGGACGTCGTTTTCTCCGTTTCGCTCGCTTCGCCACCTTTCCGTGTGAGATTTCGCGATTATGACGCGAGCGCGCCGACCCGAAATTCAAATCGGGACTCGAAGGGACGCGAAGTGTGCCGGACGAAACGGACGGAACGGAACTCTGGGGTGGAAAGAAGACTTTGACTTCGCCGCGACTTCACCACGCATCTAAGTGGGAATTGAAAGCTCGAGCTGTATGGACTCATTCGGAACTGATACCTCGATCGGAATCGCTCAATTATTCCATGTAAAATACAAAGGGAAAAATCTAGGGAATAATTAAGAAATTCCCATCGGAGTCGGTTCCGAACAAATCCATAATACATACCTCGGGCTGTTATGGACATGGAATAATTCCGTTCTCCTCAGAAAACGTCGTAGAGATCCAGGGAATAAATTGAACGTTCCCGATCATGAAGAGAATAATTCACTGCGACTGGTCAATTTCTTAAGACTTGGGGCTTAAGACTTGAGGCTTAAAATACCTATTGTAAACCGACGCTTATGGAACCGTTCGGAAAGGTTTTCGATCGGAACCGTTCAGTTATTCCCTGGAAAACACAAGAAAAATCTACGGAATAATCGAGCCCTTTCAATCGGAAACTTTTCCGAACAGTTTCATAATAGGCGGCGGCCAGGCGTTTCATGATACGTGCTCAGATCGCGATGGGATTAAAGCCGCGACTCATGCGTCAAATACTCGAGCAATTCGCCCGTGGTGACGGTGTCGGGAATGAAAGGGGCCACCGCCAAGTTACCTCCCATCCGCGCGCGCTACACGTTCAGTTATTCGGCGCGATTATTTCGTCGAGGATTGTAAAGGTGGGTTCTGCATCACACCGGAACCTACGGGAATCAACGAGTTCAGCTGCTACGAACGGCGTTGGAAAAGAAATATTTACCACGCGAGTTTCGATGAGAGACCCCCCTTCCCCCATCGCATAATTATCACGCGATTATTAAATCGTCGCGGTCGCGCAATTCCCGCCTCTCGCGCGCGCGATCGATCTCATAATTGCAGAATGTTATTTTGCAGGTGGTATCTCGAAATATCTCGAGCCGCGCCACACGTTGCACCACGAGAGACAGAGAGAGAGAGAGAGAGAAGCGATTCCCGATCATCGCTAATAATAATGCACAAGAAGAGTGTTTCGCGCGCGACTGACTCATCCTGCAAAACAATGACCGTCGCACGGAAGATGCACGTGAAAAAATAATAAAAGACCAAGAGCGGTCGATTGTGAAGACATCCTGTTGCAGAGCTGACGACGATTACCGAGCGAGTCTTACGAACTCGACGTATAGCGACTTCCACGCAGTTGTCCCGTCAATCACGACGCTTCCCCCAATGCGATGAATATCTAATGTCACCGATATGTAGATTGCGGTTTATTAATGAGCGGCTTTTTGGCTTGCATCTAACGGCTGTGGAAGTTCAACAATCAACCGACCGTGACCCCGAGTCGAAATTTTCGAGTCTCTGTATTAAACCTCAAAATCTACGACACTATTTTTACAACAGTAGGAGCTAAGAGATAGAAAAATAGATTCGATATCAATTCTAATAATACAATTTACGCTCACTTATTGACTCTGATATCTGAAATTTCCGTTTTCACTGTTTCGGCTGGCGAAATGAATTGTTCAATGTAACGTTAAAATAAAATTTGAATTAAAAATTTGAGAGAGAGAGAGAGAGAGAGAGAGAGAGAGAGAAAGAGAGAGAGAGGAGCGTCGAGAAGTGAGTGATATCGTCGATAGTAGCTTTTTATTATTCTATAGAACGTCTGAAAGCAAACGCGAACTAAGAGCGTTAAAATAGCCAGTCGACATTTCAACTATCAGGATATCGGCCGGAAAGGACGCGTCGCGAAAACGCCGCGAAAACGAGACGCTTTCGACGGAGTAGGCCGGCTTCAAAGCGACGCGCGAAAGAGGATTCTTAATGTCCAAGCGTTTACACACAACAAACTCTGAAAATAACAAACCAATACCCCGTTCCAAGAATAATCAAGGCCGCGCTCTCTCTCTCTCTCTCTCTTTCTCGTGCACTCTTGAAAATGATCCCCCGTTTATTGCGGCACGCCACTATTTTCGCGCGTCGTCGCGCTAATCGCGAAAATTGCGGTTTCCATCGCGCGAGAAGCTCGACGTAAAACTGGCATTCAGCGCGCGGATTCTTCGGCCTCTCAGCATCCGAGTATATCGCGATTCGTGCGCCGAGCGACGCGTGCGATTGTTTCGGGGAAAGCAGACACGCGAATAATAATCGTCTCACGATGTTTTCAGGACACGCCGAAAATAGAAGCTCGTAATTATTATTATTATTATCTTTACTGCTCTCTGCGTGCTGTGTTCGCGCGCGCGGTTAAAATAAATCCGACGGGCGATCGGCTCGCGAATTAACTCGCGGGGGGATTAAAAATTGTCGAAAAGATATCACACGTTAGGGACAAATTCACGTCCTCCGTGTTTACTTGAACGTTGAGTTATACTGTGAAATTTTGCTTCCACCAATCTCCCTTACCGAATTCGTGCTGCGCACAGAAACGAGCTCAGGCTCATCTCACATTCGCGGATAATCTCGCAGCTCCCTAAGCGGATGCTTGCGATACATACCAATATTCGTACGATCAATTAGCAGATCGCAGAGGAAATGAATTGAACGGAATTCGCGAGAGAGTTCCTAATTGCCGGCTCTTGCATACGTAAAATCCAATGTAGGTCGAACGATGACTCGAAAATGAAATATTATGCGTTGCTAATAGGGTTATATTAATATTACAAATAGAAAGAGAGAAATAGAGATAGAGAGAGAGAAAGAGAGGAGAAGGAAGAGAGAAAATGATAAAAATATTTCAGTAAAATTGGATTCACGAGGGACGATAAATTTAGCAGAGCCAAATCCAACGTGTCCTTCCTGTACGTATGGAACACGGCAGAACCGGCGACTTTAATTGGGCAAATAATTTCAAAAGTGGAACGTTACACCGAGCCGATAGCCCCTCTTGAAAATGATTGCCGATCGCGATTAATAATTTTCCAGCCAGGTGCGGCGCATTACTGCGTTAACGCGTTATTTGTGAAGGTTACGAGCTGTGCAAATTCCGATTCGAGACAACACTGCGCACACTTGTTAACGCCCACAGATATGCACGATTAACTTATCGAATAGGCTTGCGTGAATTTAGAACGAGACAAGCGCAATTATGCTCGTACGAAAATGGACTTCAAGCGAGTGAACGCACAATAAATACAAGTCTTGACATTATTGGCGCGTCCGTAAGAATTTTTCTCCCTCAATTTTCCACTAAGACGGAAACGAAATTCCTGGTCGCCTGCTGCCCCTCCCCCTTTTCCCCGATAAACGTTCTCATTTCCTGCGTGTCTACTCCGGCTGAAAATCGGATCATCGCGATCTTCGACCTCAGAATTTATATTGCAACCTTTGCGATGTCACGCGATCACGCGATAAATTGCGAGCGATTTATGTTATGCCACGACTTTGCATCGAGGTGTCTCTTTCAGACCTCGTATCTCTTATTTCAATTTCTCGCAGTGCGGATCTCGAACCCCACGTAAAAAACTCCTCCGTTTTCTCAATATGTCATGTAATCATTATTCATTGTTACCGTATTATTATGCAGAGTTGAAAAGTAATACGTTACTTGTAACGCCGTTACCGTTACAAGTTACTTTTCTTCAATAATAGTTTCGTTACGAAGTTACATTTTTTCATCAGTAACAGTGACATAGTTATATTTTTTTTATTAACGACAACGAATATAATCGTTACTGTATACACATGAAATACATACGTATGAAACGAGCGCGAGCGAATCCTAAAAAATGGTCCCCAAAATTTTCTGAAAAAGTAACGGAAATTGTAACCACTGCTTTTTAATAATTTCTTGAGTAGCGATAACGATAACGATAACGAAAATTTGTCAATGAGTGACAAGTAAAGGTGCAACGAATAAAATTGTATTAGAAGGATTATTTCACGTTAGTAAATGGATAATAATAACAAAAGTAACGCGTTACTTTTTTCAATAGGTAACGAGTTATTTTTCAAAAGTACCTTTCCCAACCCTGTTATTACACAGAGAAAAAGATGTCTTTTGATTTAATACAATACCCTTGGTTTCTCAAACAATAAATATCTTTACGTCAAATAACATATTTCTTTTATATTTTCATCCAAACATTACAATGGTTGTCACAAGAAATAAATTATTTAAAAGAAGTTAAGTTTAACACTATGTTAAATATTATTAAAGAACTTTTTGTTTCAGTGAGACAATATTTAACATATAGTGAAATGAATTTTTCTTTACCGGAAGCCGAATATTATTTCCTCGAAGTAATTTTTGTTATCAAAACAACATGATTTATTCTAGTGAAACACGACATTTTTATTCAAGCAAAATGATGTTTGACATTAAATTACGCTGTTCAAACAAACCAAAATCGAACAAACACGTGTGTACTAAGTACAAAGAAATCTCTTTCTCTGTACCCGTAGACACGTATGATCGTCACTCACCATATAAGATGCAGGATGAACAAGAAGGCGCCGGGCACGACGAGGTCGTCGCTGCCGACGCTCCAGCGTCGTCCGAACACCACGATACCAGGCATCTCTCGTCACGCCGTGGTCGTCGTCTCCCTCGCCGCCGCCGTCGTCGTCGTCGTCGTCCTGGTCGTCGTCGTCGTCGTCGTCGACGTCGTCGTCGTCGTCGTCCTCCTCTTCCATCCAATTGGGCGAGCGGCTCGTGGACGTTGACGGCGGGTCTACTTCACACGCGAATCACCGCACGAGTCCGGCTCGGACGCAGCCGGTGGTCGCGGTAAATAATCGACGGCAACCGACGACGCCGACGCCGGCGTCGCACGGCGCGTCCAACGCACTGACAACGACGGTCACTCGTCTTCCTCTTCCTCTCGTCGCCCCGTCGGCCACACTCGTCGTCCATCCTACGGACAAGCTCGCGACGCACCAACGAGCAGCGGCGCGACGCCGCATCGCGCCGCTATCGCGGCTTCGTCGACCGGCGTCGAACAGTATCACTGGTTCACGTTGACGATGATGTATCACTGGCTAACGATCGTCGACGAGGAAACTACGCGGAGCTTTCTCCAAGAACTCTCGAGCCTGCCGCGTCGCGCAATGTCTTCCCAAGTTCCTCGGGTCTCTTCGAAATCTCCTCTGGCTCTGCGGAAAAAGAATTCGCTATGTAGGTAGGTTCACCCGAGTCGGATATTTCGGACCTGTGCGTTAAACCTTTAATTCCACAACACAGCAGGAGCTGGTTATGATTGCGAGCTTATTGAAGAAGGTCCAAAATCGAGACGTTTAGACGCGCTTATCTTGTAACATTATCGAATATTATAGATGTTACTTTGTAATTTGACTTTCTCATAATTGCACTAAACCGTGCACTGACACTTAATGACCCTTCCTTGTAATCTTATTGATTCAACGTAGGTTGTTTTTCTCAGTGGCATTCAAATTCAAAGCAAATTTGTAGAATTAGAGGTTCAAGGGAGAAGATAACTAGAGTATCGTTCAAATAAAGTTTTACTAGTCTACGGGCCATTCAAGTAGACGCGAACTGTTCTTAAGAACGTGCAAGTAATATGAGAATTTCAACTCAGCGTGATAAATGATTTGTTTGCCGAGACCACGCGGTTTCGCGAGAACGCGATTAATTATTGACGCGAGGAAGCGTGTTTGCTGGCGATACGCCGTGTTCGTCGACAGACTCGTTAGCGAACAACGTTCGATCGGACGGCGGAGTCGGAGCTATTCGAGAACTACGAAATGGCCAAGTAAATTGCTCCGACTTCGTCGAGAGGAGCGCGAGGGAGGGGACGAGAGAGAAAGAGAGAGAGAGAAAGAGAGAACTTCGGCCGCGGAAAAAAAGACGAGAGAGTTCGCGTTTAAAGAGTTTAAGTATCTCTGAATAGCGTGGGAAGAAGTTGCGCCGGATAATAGAGTGTCTCGTAAATCTCGTCGCGAAAAGCACGGTTCGTTCGAGATTCTCTCCGCTGTCACGATCGACTTTAATGAACCGCCTCTGCCTTCGGCCGCCGTAAAATGTAAAACGAATTGCGCGCACGAGGACCGTGCAAGCATTTTCCGCGCGATTATCTTTTACGACGTACAACACGGCGGAACCTACCTAATCATTTTCGCGATCCTCCGGATTTACGGCGCCGTTTTTCGCCCGACTTCTCGATCGAGCGAGGGTCATTCGCTTAAAATCGCGAGGAGATGCGGTTTTTTTCTTTTTCAATTCTGACGGGGGTAAAATGCGAGGGAACCGCGCGGCGACTCGTCGAAAATCGCGAAAAAGCTCCTTCTCTCACGTCACTTCCGCGAGATAATTCGAGATGCGACCGAGTTTCGCGCGCGAAGCGAGTAACGCGGAGAGTCGGCGGCGCGCGTGGACGCTCCGAGGGACGGGAAAATTGAAATTACTCAGTCGTCGGCACATTTCGCACCGACTTCGCGAAAAACGCGACGTGTGGAATGCGCGAAATAATTACGGCGTTTCTGGGACGTGAAGGCGAGAGGTGTTCACCGCCGAAACGACGATCTCGCGCGCGCGCACAATCTTCCGCGAGAGATTTAATCAGCGTTATAACGGAGCGGAGAATTTCGGCGTGTCCGATAATGAAAGAATGCGATAAAATCGCAACCGCGATAAACGCGCGCTCAAAGGAAATTCGTAAACGAACGATATAAGAGAATATTTGTGCAATGCGGCGAGAACATGTTTCATAAAATCACTTGTCACCGGCGATATAGACGCACAGAGAAAAAGGTTCCTTTGGGTTTAATGAAATTTCTTTGATTTGAAACTTGAAACAAGTTTGTCTCTCGGAACAAAGCGAACAAACGAACGTTTGATTCAACAAACAGGATTGTTTGGTTTCTCAAATACAATAAATGTCTTTGCGTCAAATAATGTCATTTCTTTTGTATTTTCGTCTAGAGAAACCTCTTTTCTGTGCACACGTCCGGAAACGTCTTTTGGAGAACATGAAAATTCCAAAATAGTTACCCATTAATTACTCGAATTCTATTCCGTTGAAATTGTCGATGCAGTTTAGGATTATCTCGTCTTGACCTTCGGCCACGATACGAGTTCTCCGACCCGGAGACACCCACGCGAATGATCTCGTGCAGCTGGCACCGAATTTAAATCGAACGTACCGCCGACAGTGAAAAAGAAAGGTACACGGCCCGTCTCTCTCTCTCTCTCTCTCCCTCCCTCTCTCTCTCTCGTTCTTTTTCTGTCTCCCTCTCGGCGGCGTAAATCTTTGCCAAGCCGGGTATCTGCGAATAATCGATACACCCTAATCAAATTATCGTACGTCGACGAACAATCGCGTCACGCGTGAATTATGGACTGACGAATTTATCGCGGCCAGCGATTGCTATCGCCTGCTGATACCGCACGTTCGTTCGTGTTGTCGTCTCAACAGCCAAATAAACAGAGTTTTTTTCTAGATTTCGAGGTACGAGTGATTTCGAAAAATACCAAACCGATGGTGCACCGGCAATAAATGTAAACACGCAGGAATTTGAGAATTATCGAGAACGCAAGACTGCCATTTTGAAGCGCTCGAACGCGATTGACAGGTGTCGGCTCGATGCTTTAGTTTCACCGATCTTGAAAATTGTATAGCCGTATCGGCCTGTATCTTTCGTCCGTCGAAAGCCCCAGTTATACGATTGTGCTTACAATTGATACGAAGACCGGCGTGTAGGCGGCTCAATATTCGGCGACTCGCAGCCGTAAAGCATTGCGTCTAATTATTGCGTGAAAACCATGGCAAAACTAACGATACAAAACGCCGGCCTTTGTACTAACGTTAGATCGCGCGATTGTTTTCCGCATAACTCAAGACACGGTATATTCACCTGCTCTTCACGTCGACGACGTTCTTGATCTCAACATTCTAATATCCCGCGATCGACGGTGGGCCCGATATCTTCCGCAGCGGGATCACCAGAGGCAAGGGTTTCGGAGCAGGACGCTTACCAGGCAAGAGACGCCGTCGGCGATGCCGGGA
>NW_014554309.1:2551738-2553904 GCF_001313825.1 Dinoponera quadriceps
GGGGGGGGGGGGGGGGGGCGTCGGTTCGTCGGCCGGCGTGCGTCTCTTCGCGAGCACGCTTCGTGCACGCTCCGGTTATTCCTTCGAAGAGACGACGCCGTCGGAGAGGAGCGTCGTTCACCCTCCACGTCCTTGGCCGCACGACGAGCGCGCGACGACGCGCGTCGAATCGACGGTACGACAGCGCGTCTCTCCCCCTCTCCCTCTCTCTTTTCTTTCTCCCGTTTCCGCGAGAGACAGCCTATCGAGCTGTCGAGCTTCACGACGGAGGATTCGAGGCACCCCGCTACCGGCTCCAGGATCGTCCCGGGAGGACCTCGCGTGTCCTCCACATCATAGCGTCGTCCACTTTCCGTTCTCGAGGCTTCGCAAGCACCACGTGCCGTATCACGACTCGCCACCACGAGAGCACATCCTCGGCCGAGGACGACCGTGAGAAGCGAACGGTGAGACGCGAGCCACCCCGAGAGCGACTACTGACCAAAGCCGCGTCGGCCTCGAGGTGGCATCGCGCGACCCCGACTCTTCCCCGTGGCCGCGCAACGCGACGCCGCGCGCTTGCGCCCCAAGGCGTCTCGACGACGCTTCTTGTTCTTCCTCATCTCCTCTCTCTCTCTCTCTCTCTCTCTCTCTCTCTCTCTCTCGTTTCGTTATTACTTCGTTCTGTCGCATTAAGAAAAAGATTCCTTTTCGCCGGCGGTTAGGCCGCCTTCGCGCGCGCACCCGATCGAATCTGTGATTTCGTTACTCTTCGTCGGTCTTCAGTACATCCCCTCATCGCGTCTCTACCCCGGGAAAAAAACGATTATATATGAATTTTGTCTATATATATAAACTATATATATATGTCTATATATAATCACACATAAGCATACCTGTCCTACATCGAAAAAATACTTATACGGATGTAATTGAAGTAAATGCTTACGTTTACGTCTGCCTACGATGTAAACAATTCAATCGAAATATTTCCTCCGTTTTTCATTCGACCGTTTTTTTTTTTTCGCACGAACATATGTAATTATATATGTAGCCATATAGAGACAAAATTCATATATAAATTGCATATGGTTATATATAATTATATATAATTTTATATGATTATACATAGTCCTTTTTTCCCGGATTTTCATACATAGCGCGCATTTTCATACATAGTTATCTGCACGCATTTTTTTCGTCTTAGAAAAAGGAACGTCCAAAAGAGGAGGGAAGAAAGAGGAGAAAAAGAAGGGACTCTGGGACGCGATTATCGCATTGCTACCGTAACGGAAAAATGTAGGCGTGGAGAATTTCGGTCACTACCGTCTCAGCATTCCCCTCTTATCTTATCTGTCACGTGTGCGCGACCTGCGGAAGGCACATCTGGTCTATCGGACGACGATGTTTATGTCGGTATTTATTCTGTTGTGTGTATGTGTGCGCGCGTTTGGGCGGGCATGCTGATAAACATATTAGTTTGCTAAATAATCAAGTGGGCATCGCCAAGTCACGAGGCGCATCCGAAACAATAACACGCGCACGTGCACATAAGCACACATACACATGTACGTACATATAAGAGTCAGTTACAAAGATTATAAACAATTTCCACAGAAAATAGCTTTCGATTACGGTTAACATTTAGTGATGTATAAACAGACTGTAACGAGTAAAAATAAATACTGGTGCGAAAGGAACACAGACGTCATGCAGACGGCACGCACGAAATGTGACGAAGTTTCGGCGACGCGAATAGATGAAACACAAAGTGCATCATTGTTCATTTGGTTTCAAACGTAATTAACTTTCGCGAAATTTTAATCTCGCCGGACGACCGGCAATTTTATTGAGGATTAACGGGTCACGGCAGAATAGTGTTCTATCGAATTTTTGCTTGAAAAAAAAAAAGAAAAGAAAAAAAAACAAGTGGACCGGAGTTTAATTAGAGCATACGGCCGCGAATTTCCGCAGTGATCCGTCCCACGTAAGAAAGTTAATTACGTTTGCTCAGTCAGTCAAGATCCGTTCTCCGACGGAGGACCTCGGAGAGCAGTCTTGGCGGAAGAACGGCTGTGTGCAAGAAACAATGGATCGGTTGAGGCGGTGAGAGGAGGGGAAGGGCGGGGGGGGGGGAGGGGGGAGAGACGTGTTTTTTTTCGCCAAGAGAAAACGCGGCCAACGAAA
>NW_014554309.1:2554411-2567215 GCF_001313825.1 Dinoponera quadriceps
GGGAAGGGCGGGGGGAGGGGAGGGGGGAGAGACGTGATTTATTTCGCCAAGAGAAAACGCGGCCAACGAAAAGTCTCCCTGGTATCGCCGCTCGACGACGATCCCGATAAGAGAACCATACGTGGTTATCTTCGGGCCAAATCGATCGGCCACCGCCGCTGGATATTGTCATGACATCTTTTTCTTTCCCCGTCCGACCGATTTTTTTATTTCTCCGTCTCGGCGACGTCGTCATCCGCCGGTTCATTGTTCCCAGTGCCTCACAGGTTGCTTGCGCCGACGTGGACTAATTAAAATTTCTCTCTCCGCCTTAGCTGGGATTGTAATTTACGGAGGATCGAATATCACCGGGATCGAAATTCAATGAGCGAACGCAATATATATCATTCGTTCGCTCGTCTAGCTTCGAGTCCCGCTTCGAGAAGGCGGATCGGAGAGACGCAGAAGGGATCTCAGATTTAAAACTGTTACGGGCTTTCGCATCCAACCGATATAACTGTAAACATGAGACGTACTACGACTTGAGCTGAGGAACCAATCGAGATGCCTCAGGCCTCTTCGTGCACTCTGGAAGAAGAAGTGACCGTGCAACTAAGTCTTCAACCAGTCGTATCCTAATTACTTCGGCTTACGATCAGATTTACCGTTATCTTTATTTTCTTCCAGAGAATACACAAATCTAAAACAATATCCTGATTGGTTCTTTTTAAGCTTAAGTTTCCGTCTTGTGCTTACAGTTACAGCGATTTGTTGACTCCTAGCGATACGCGCGCTTCTTCATCGATGTAACAGTCGAAATGCAAAGCGCAAAGTGATCATCCATCGGTCGGGCTTCAGCCGCGAGAATTGACCTAAAATACACTTCTCAGGAGTGCCGCGGCCCGAGCGCGAAAATAAATGCAACGGCAGGTGCTCGGCCTGGGTCTATCTTTAGGGCGCGTTCGTGGTAACGGGGGCTTAAATTTGCCGATCAATAAAAATATCTGCGTGCCGCGAATGGTTTATTTGACAGTCTGGAAATACTCGGCGTGCCGTGTTTTACCCTAGATTTACGGATCTCGATGCGGAGCCATTAAAGGTCGGAAACGGTTGGTCGAAAACGCCAGTTTGTACTGACCTACGCCTCACAGTTTCTCGGTGATGAGGAACACACGTGTCACATAGATTGTGTTTATTGCAAAAAATATAATCTCTTACAATATGAGAGAGAGTCGTACGCGCGATTAATAGTCATTCAGATAAAAGATAATCGTATCCTCGGTGTCATATTCTACCAATTTTAACAAATATTTTTCGTATTGATATATATATGTATGTGTATGTGTGTGTGTGTGTATTTGATCTTTGGCCGTTCAATTTCTCGCCTGGTCATAATTCTCTATGTACCAATCGACAGTCTCCTTAATCGCCCGTGCGAAAGGTGTAAATTGAAAGTCGGGCAAGTGCTTTCGTAATTTCACGTTACTTGCCGTTTTCTTGTACTGGCCGTCCGCTGCCGATGTATCGTACACTACTTTGCCTTTAAAGTCGAAAGCTCGCACCAGAGTCTCGGCCACCTTCGATATAGACGTTTCCTCCTCTTCGGCCACTGAAAAGTAATTCTTCTTAGCGCTTGTTCGCCTCTGTGAAATTGCGATTCACGAAATCGACAAACGACAATTATTGTCTTTGATTGATAATTGCCTATTTCACCATAGACAAGCATTGAAAAATGAAATTTAGTTGTAATTATCTTAACCGATTTTGAGTGGCCGTGCACGGTTACCTGACAATATGATTGGTTCTACGGAATTGTATTCACGAAGCACCCAGATTATTAATTTCGCCAAGTCTATGCTATAGATGAATTGTCTTAAAGGCTTGCCGGAACCCAGCACAGTGAACACCTTATCCTCTGTATTCCCTGATGAAAATATATAACAATAACATCGGATCATCCGCTCAAAATTCACCCATAAATTGTTTGCATACCGTCTTTGCACAAGTCGTAAAGCTTGCGCATCAAGCCAGGTATAATGTGACTTGAGCTAGGACAAAAGTTGTCATGTGGACCAAACACGTTGCAAGGAATCACGCTGGTATACAGCCTACCATGTTGGTCGTGGTAGCCTCTATTTGCGATATCTATGAGCCGTTTGGCGTAACTATAACCATAATTTGAAGGATGTGGTGGTCCATTGTGAACCTGAAACATAAGTCAGCTTTTATAACCATACTTATTCAAAGCAATAAATATATACCTGATTAGACATTTTTATATGTTTTATATATTACCATGGTTTCGTCGATTGGATAAGTTGTCTTATCTGGAAATATACAAGTGGAAAGGCACGAAACAACTTTGACAACATTGTGTTCGTGAGCGGTATGGAGGACATTATCATTCATATGGATATTGTTCAGCTACAAAAATCAAATCTAATATTAGCAACTACGACTAAAGCTAAATTACTTACAGTAATTATGTGTACTGACCAGAAAGTCCAAATTGTGAGACATGTTGTGGAAAAGCCCACCAACCATGGCAGCTAGGTGAACAACATGTGTCGGTTTGTGTTCATCGAACAATCTGCGAGTACTCCCCTTGTCGCTGTGACAAGCAGTAAGAGTGAATTTTCACTGAAATAAGTACCGTATCTTACACGTATCAATTGTTAATAAACTTAACTCACCACAAATCCGCATCTTTGGAGCCAATAAATATCCACTTTTCGTCTTCCCTCTTATCGCTTGCAATAACACTTTGAATGGCTTTGCCAACAAGTCCAGTACCGCCGGTCACAAGTACGACTTTCATATTGCCCAAAATACAGCTAATGGCAGATATAACGTGTTATAATAACGACAACTATTTACAGATAATGCAAGGCTTACATGAGGATGCAAAACTTTTAAAAAAAGGTAGTAGGTTCCAAATCCACACTCGAAACGTCACGTAGAAGTACAGTGTGGACGAAGTAACATTAGGTCTGTTCGTTTTTGCTTCACCGCTGAACTGGTGCAATAAGTTGAAGCGAGAAAAGTATATGTTTTCTCACTTCAACTTATTGCACTAGTTCAGCGGTGCAGCGAAAACGAACAGACCTATTTATATCATGGATTACAAATTCCTGATGGTAATTGATTCGTGAATTGGAGAGCAGTCATGTCATATAATAGTTACTCAACAGATGGTGCTCACATGCAAACTTAAATGCCCAAAGCGCTAATGGTGTCCAATTAAAAAAGTGAATATCAATCACAAAACTCTATTTTATCAATCCCTTTTTTCTATATCTTTCATGTAAACATACCTTATTGGTACTTAATGACTCTATAACCAGATATATTCCTTCGCAGCACATACATGTAGAGCATATGTGACTGTCGGTAAGAACCAATCATTTTCTCCCATTTTGGGGGACTCGAAAACAGAAGAAAATCACAGTTTTTAACGTTAAATAAATCAATTGCGATAATTGAGATAAAAGTTCAAGTTGACACATGTGAAAAATAAAAATAAAATATCTTTAGCTCGAGTGATTCGCTAGGCTGTCTTAGGTAGTTTTATTTAAATAAAACAATATTAACATACACAAGGAAGTTCAACGTGACTGATAACATTATCGGCAGAGAAGGTATAAAATAAAATTATTATTATATACTCATCATGTAACCAGTTGTTACAGTATATCATAATTTATAGATAATACTTCTTGATGATAACCTAGCGATCAATCGTTCTAGTTTTTACGCTACAATACTTTGATACAATGTAAAGACAGGCTGAATACCATGGGCATCACTATTAACACTGATATGTTTCATTAATTTATTTATATAAACAATTACATGTATATGAACACAATATAACTGATATTAATTAGTTAATTGCTTAGTTCACCCAAGTAGGAAAACATATACGTCCAAACATGCGTTTATTTATTCGATTATTGTTCGCATAATCTTTAATTTTAATTTTTTACCAATCGATGAATGTTACCACGATTTTCAATCAGTGCAAAAAAATAAGTGTAATACAATTGTTCGTGGAGTGTCTCAGATGTTTGTTTTATGAAGCATCGCTTCATTCACCCAAGACAAAGACATATCTAACTTATTATTCATGACTTAAGAGAAAGTTTCAGGAATATAGAAATCTTGACGAAGTTATTAAGAATTCTTTTATTACAGTATATTTACTAAAAATAGAAATCGATTTGTATAAGGGATAACGATAAAATAATCTATAGCTGCAATTGTCACTAAATCAAAAAGATAAACGAAAGGATAATGAAACGGTCAATCGCTACCCATGGGGAGCATGAAACCTTTATATAATTTTCATCGTTTCTTTTCCGTGTTTCTGTTTTTGAGAATTTTACTGGAATTGTCATATTCGCAGATCTTGAACAGACGAAAAATTTACTTCTTAACTATTAGATTTACTTCTTAACTATTAGACGAGAGGATAACTGGCACTCGTCGCAATACCACAATGGTTCTCTTTATTCCTCGCCATCTTGATGTAACCCTTATCTCCCCAGGTTGTACCCCAGCTATTCTTCACCAGCCAATAATCATCACCATTGTCATTTGTACCGTAACCAACGACTAATACGCCATGATCCAGATTCTCGGAAGAGCATCTAGGTTCGTAGTATACTCCTAAAAATTGCGTAACGTTTAAGATAAGCGAGAACTTAAATGAATTAAAATTTGCGCGATCAAGAAAGTTACGCCCACTTGGAGCAGATTCTTACCAATATCGGTTAATTTCGTAGTTTGACAATTTCTTAATCTCATATCTAATTTGTATCTCATATCTAATCTTTATTCTTCGACACGGATAGTCTTGCTTGCTACAGATAGTCGATTAGACAAGAGAACAAATGCGTACCTTCGCGGTAAAACTGGAAAGATTCGGCGGATGCGTCGATAGCGACTGAAACCGGTCCTATAGTGGCGACTGCAGCCTTCAGCTTCAACTCATGCCCTTCCGGAATGTCCACGTAGCCGGTATCAGTGGCGCCGCTGTTTTTAGGATTGTACCTGCAATTTCAATAATCGTTAAATCACCGGATTATATATTATAGACGGGCATTTTTGTCGTCACGTTTCATGCAAAGCGGCTAACACGTACCTGCATTTGTCATCCTCCGCTTCATACGGATAGCTAATTTCAGTGTCGAGACCATGGTTGTCTCTGACATATTGGAAGGCTTGATCCATTAGGCCACCGTTGCACCCGTTATTGCCATATCGACCGGAACAGTCGATCAGATTTTGTTCGCTCAAGGATATCAGTTTACCCGTGGACCGGAAGTGTTGGCCTTCCAAGGCACCAGTCTGCAAAAAACCAAGCTCATAATATTCATTTGTTCATATTAACAAGGAAAACTGAACAAGTTGAAGACGAAATTAATGTACGAAGTTAAAAGGAGATGGTAAGACAACGATATCACAAAATAATATCGCCATAATCGTATTTGTACGATAACAAGAAATAAAAATTCGAATTTTTGCGGCATTTTATATTCATCGGCTTCATATTGTTTATGCATCGTGAGTGTGGTTTGAAGATGGATCCAAGTATTATATCGAGAGAAAGGTGAATTAAGGTATCAGTAGCAGGGAGACATTAAAATGAATTGAAAATAAGATTAGGAAATAGATCAAACGATTGTCTGTACGTAAAATGGAGAAGAATAAGTTTACCGTGGAGAAAGACCAGCAAGATCCGCAGTGTCCTTGATCTTTAACATCCGTAACAGCACCGTGCATTCTCCAGTCTACCGTTGTCGGTAATTCGACGTTAGCGGGCTCGATGAACATGGCTCCTATTGGCTCTCTTTGAGCGCGAAGTTGCGGACTCACAGACTTATTAAAGCCATTCAAGGTGTTGACGAACTCGTGATGCAACTGTAAATGAGACATGTATATTTCACAGAAAATTCCTTGTCACGTGACTGACCACTAATTGATAAATCGCTTCCTAGAACTTACCATATCACCGTACTTGTTCATTCCCAGCTTGTAAGGAACCTCCTTCATCTCGTATTGACGGTTGTGGATAGCAATCTTGTGCCAGTTCTCCATGAAAATTTTCATCCTGAAACTCTCCTCGACCTTGGAGCCATAGAATTTCTTGTGCGTAGCCTGAAAACGGATACGGTAAAAATTTCATTTCATTTTTGATAATAATTAAATTATCGATATAAATGTCTCAGGTGTATTTTGATTTTATCGTAAAAATGATGACGACAGGCAATAAAGAGATTAATTTGTAACAGGAAACGTAAGTTAAACAGTTTTGAAATAATCTGCAACTGATAACGCCTGGCGTAAACAAGCGCATTTACGTCAATGTTATTATCAATCGCTACGAATAGAACTAGCGATTTAATATTAAGCAAATAAACGTCTATATGATGCAAATAACCTTTGACCACTATTCTAATGACCTTATACCTTAAAAGTGTTCCATTCCTCTGTTACGAGATTGAAGAATGATACAGCTTGCACTGCACCGAGTATCCCCAACAAGAAGATAACCGCAGTCTTCATGATTGCAATTTTATCTCCTTCTATATAAATTTATTTATCTGAAAGCATATATAAATCATCTCGATATTATTCCTCAGGTGAAGAATTTTAGTCGCTTATTTCCTGTACAAATTAAATCCTACTAATTCGGTTAAACCTCATCTTGAACACATTTTTATCTCGACAATTTCTCATTGAAGGAATATAACATCACTACACTGTTTGTTTTTCTCGTATTGTTGTTCTTCTTTCTTCTTCCCCTTTGTACCGCTAAGCGTCGGGGGTATTTTTCTTTGTCTCTGAATAGATGCGCTTTTTCGCTCTACGTGGGTTATTAAAAGCCCTACGGAAACTAAGCATTGGTGCGCACACAGAGATCGTACACATGCATATGGGGACCTACAAAAGTTTAACGCCGGTTGCGAACGGCAAAAGTTGGAGAGAAGTTTCTTTCTTGGCAAGAGATTACACTCCTCTCTTTTTTGGTGGTTTGCCGGGCCACCGAAGAGGAGCTACGAGCGTGTGAAAAATTTTCTGTGATTTATGCCGGGGGAGCGAACCCGGGACCTCTAGCATAGTAGACTAGTGCGCTATCTACCATACCACGCTCGCGCTCTTCTCATATTGTTAATAAATAAAATGTTCCTAAACTAGCAAAAAGACCACAACAAAGTTTCTATCTTGAACAGAACTGTCCTTGTAAACTCTTGAAAACTATAAAGACTTAACGTTCGTTAATAGGAAAACGGTGCGTCACACACGACCACCGGCGGTCATTTTCAATCACCATTATGACACACGAAACTTGGTATTCGTGCCGGAAGATTTGGTTTCCTTAATCATGGATAATTATGCAGAAAATGTGCTTCCAATAATTATCTCAGTACGACGAAAAAACCTATATTATATCGACAGCTGCCGGCGCTAATTTACCTTCCCTATCTATAGAATGTTGACGAATTCCGAAAGATAAACAATCTTCAAATGATACGATTATCCTGTCTACACGATTTACCTTCCTCATCTACAGAATGTTGACGAATTCCGAAAGATAAGCAATCTACGAATGACACGATTATCCTGTCTACGCAATGACGCTGCAATAAGACACACGTAAAAGGTTTCTTCGTTCGGACGCGTTTCCTTACGCTGCTACTTTTCTTATCAAAAAGTGATAAACTCTCCTTATTTTAATGTTAAAAATACATACGTATCTTTCTCTAAAAAACAAGAGACGAGATAAACCAGCAGCCAGCAACTTGTAGCGGCAATAATGCAGCACGATACAGCAATAATCGGTTTGATTCTAGTTAATATTAACGTTTGGTAGAAAAGTCGATAACGGGCGAAATGGGTGTGAATATGTTTAGAGATAACAAAACTAACTAACAATTTCGACCTTGCAACAACGTAATGACCAGTGAGTTTTCCGCCTGACCGGACAGGAACTATGAGTGCACGACTGCATGCATGAATGCGTTTGTAACGTTCCGCGAGAGATCCCAAATGCGACCATCACAGGGGCGTATTCTCTTATCTTCTTTCCCTCGTTTATCAGTTTTGTGAACTTTGTCCATTGTTCTGCCCGAGAAACCTAATTATCACGAGTCATTCCATTCTCCATGTACAAAAGTTGTACCAAATATTGCAGTCGCGTCTCCCTCGAGACAAATCACTTCCGCGTTAATATCATCCACAAATTCGTCAGAGAACACACGCCCCTAGAACTTGAACTCGCAGACCACTTGCGCAACGGCCTTTGTGAGAAGTAAATAAACAACGTACGTGCGCAATAACAAACAACTCTCAAAATAAAGGCACGCAGCTACGCATTTATTTTATCTGCAGTTTTTATCATCATAATTCGTCATATTCGCAATCTATAGCATTGTTCGAGATATCGCTTAAGATACAGTTAATTTAATCTATCTAATGCGACTTCTTCGAAAGATATGGTATATGATGGTGAAATTCGATACGCATTAAATGCTGATAAGAAGTCACGAGTCCGAAGAGCTTTTGACCGATATTAACCGAAGACAGATAAATTATTTATCTGCTCTAAATGCGTATTAGCGTATAGTAGATTCTTACATTCTCGGCATGACGAAGGCATGCGTCGAGAGATTGTGTTGCACAAAAATGCAACAGATCGCAAATACGACGATCACCGAGTGGAGTAGCTCGTCTTTTGTTTCGAATAACTCAGCGATAGTCAAAGAGTTAGTAATCTTTAAGTAATAACGGCTGTTTTTGGTTTTACCAAAGGAAAAGAAATTATTTATGGGCCAATAAGAGTCTAAATACGGATGCCCTAGTGCTGTCTTGAATATTAATGCAGTTATATTAATATTATTTGTGGCGTGCAAGGCCTGATTCTCCGCGTACGGTTGCCGATCAAAAGAAAAGAACGTACGTTCAGTGTGCGATTAAACACGTATCTTCCTATTAATAAATATTATAATATTATAAATAATATTAATATTAATTATATTAATATTTAAAATAGCATTAGAACATACTTAGCTTCTTACTGGCTCATAATAATATCTTAATCATCTTTGTTTTAGCGAAATAGAGCGGGTAACATTTAACTAACCGCAATTTCAAATCGTCGATTGACTTAGTCGGAGTTTGATGAATTTGTGGATATTCGCGATATATTCGCGGATTTCCTTGGAAATTACTATTAATCATTGCCAGTGCCAACGGTATTATCGCGACATCGCGATACGGAACACGATTGCCCACTGGAACAGATTCACCACTGACGGTGAATAATGGAAAAATGTGTATTCGAAAAATTGTTAATCGAAAAATTATATTGAGTTAATACATCAATAATGTATCAATGACCTTCAATGTATTTTATATATTTCAGCTGTCGACGCGCTTAGAATATAAGAAGTAGAAAGATGATGTCATTTAAGATACGAAATTACGCAAGTAATTTTCTCGTCTTTATGCCTCCAACAATGCGAATACTTTACAGAATGCAAAAAGCGAAAAATACAGCTTCAAAATTTTGCATATAAAGCCGTCACGAAGCTTACGCTGAATCATAATTATCGTGTTCTCGTGTTCCGATGTTATTCGTCGGTTGCTGGAGACAAAAGAAAACCAGGCCACCTCTCGAAACGGACCATGTAAGCTGAAGCCCGCGTTTCTACGCACTTTCATCGTTGCGATAAGACGCAATATGTTGTTCCGTAAAACTGATTTGTTCCATAAAACAACACCGATAATGGAAGATCAATCGCTAATTGCGTGATGACAATGCGCGTCCCAGACGCCGCAAATCCAAACAAAGAGACCCGTTACGCTATTGTCGATTTCTGCCCTGAATGGCATCTGACAATACAGCCTCCATTTGTCAGATAAAAAATCGGACCGTATACTTGACTACATTGCCGTGTCTGTGTCGTCAGCATTTGAGGCAAAACGGACGAGTGCTCCAAATTTATAGTAGAAAAAAAGGTAGAATAATAATTGGAGAATAAAAATAAAGACGATTGAAAAATCGACGTCTGCGTAACTCATAATCATAATAATAATCCGTCGTATTCGTCGAACGCGTAAAACGATAATTGGTATGTTGACTACTCACCGAAATTCCCCCTCTGCAGTTAACTCACAGAGTGACTACGACGAACAATACGCTAATTCTGAAGAAGCGAGCGACGATTGTCTGCTGTTAAGGCAGCAACCTTCGCCTTTTCAACCTCCCACCACCATAGATTATGTGATTCATTGGTCAGTTACGTCCAATCGCTTGTATTCGTATCTTGTTTCCTGTTTGTAGATCGCATTTCACATCATCATAATGGCTCCTGCGTATAGGGCGCGATAACCAATCACTTACTTGGATACTCTGCTACTACCTACATAATTCTGAAAGAACTTAAATCGACAGTAGAAATCGATAGAACTTAAATCGATAGTTCTCGAGAAGAAAAATCGACTGTGATTGATCGATTTCTTAAGTCTTAAGGCTTAAAATATTATTGTAGACCGAGACTAAGCCTATCTTAAGTTCATCTTCAGATACCCAATGAAATGAGCCGTAGAGCATCTGAAGATAAACTTAGGATCTTGAATACAAGATTCGACTATGAATACCGCCCTCTATATGTGCGTCCAATAATCATCGTTATCATTGAGCTTTCACGAATATTGATCTGTTTTTTTTTAGCTGCAACTGTTGTTAACTGTTGAACTGGTGCAATAAGTTAGAGTGTGACAAGTATATTTTGTCTCACTTTAACTTATTACACCAGTTCAGCAGCTAAAAAGAACAGACTATATGTCACGAAATTTGATGTTTACTAACAAGAAAGACATTTCTTTGATGTGACAGTGAATAATAGTACTGGAAAATGAAAGTTTAAGCAGGATAAACTTCAAGGAAATTAATAATAATATATAATATATAATAATATATACTATTCTAATAAGATCTTTTGCACACATATACAGGCACAGGTTATATAAAATTATAATTTGCAAAGTTTAAATCGTTTTGTAAAAATGTATGAGGTTATTGTTTTGTTTAACGGCTATTCTAAGAAGCTGAATGAAACGACAATGGATGCAAATTGTACTTGCACGTTGATAAAGGGTCCCAAATTGATTATAGTTGACACAATGACTGCTTGGGACCGTGATAAACTATTGAGTGGTACGAAAGAAATTGTATGTCAATATGTGGAATAAATTTTCTTTGTATATATTTTTCCCTTTTTCTTTAGCTCTTATGCAACACAATATCATGCCAACGGATATTGATTATGTTGTTTGTACTCATGGTCACCCGGATCATACAGGGAACAATAATTTATTCACAAATGCAGAACATATTGTAGGGCTTTCTGTTCATCGTGGTACCATTTTCTTTGAGAAGAATTTTATGTCTGGTTTGTTCAATTTATTAAATCTTGATAAATACGTAACAAGATATCAAATACATAAGTAGAATATATAAGTAAACAGCGTAAATGAAAAAGACTGATGCAAAGTTGCTGTAGCAATTGTAGATGCATGATAATTTACGTCATACATCAGAAGATGCAGATAAATAAAAAATATAAATACATTCTAGGTAGTCCATATTGAAGTCTCTTTAATCACAGGGAAATAATTACTATGCACCTACAACTGCGCTTGGGCTCTAATTCTTTTCTTATTATGATATTTAAAAAAGTTATATTTCTTTAAATATAGAGGATTATAAGCTTTGTCCAGGTGTTAAAGTTGTAGCTACTCCAGGACATACCGCGGAGGATGTTACCGTGCTAGTGGAAACGATGAAGGACGGAGAAAAAATATGCTATGCTATTACAGGTATTGATTTCAGAAATTATCAAAGTACTTCAAACATATAAACGTATCAATTTGATTACTGTATTAAATATTTGTGTTTTATTGGAAAATTATGTACAGTTGGGAAATAAACATATGAATATTTTGATCGTAATAATCTTCTAATGTAATAATTACATGTATGTAATTATATTATGTTAAATACATGCCTGATTTCACATTTTTATAGGAGACTTATTTGAGAAAGAAGAGGATATTTCGTCACCACACATCTGGAAAGCGTTGGGTGCACCAGAGTTGTTGGACAGTCAGTATATGATGCGACAGTTTATAATAAATCTTGCAGATTTTATTATACCTGGACACGGCCCAATGTTTCGTGTAACCGACAATATGAGAGAGATTATAAACAGTCAGCTGTCTCGATAAAAATCTGGGGTATTCTTTTTGTTATTTTTATAAATACTTTATTAAACCTTGCAAAGTGTGGTACATGGTATCACATTACTCATTGTATGTATACATTGCAATTACAGATTACACCGGATTCACAAACATATATATGCATATATTTATACGAAGGAGCAATATATGTTCACCAAAAGTCGCAATTTTGTTCATTGTAACGACGCAAAACCAATATGACTTATATTTAAATAAATCTTCCGCGATAATAACACGGATTTACTTTGAAGAATCGACTTGCAATTGGTATATATATATATATATATGCCGTAAATATTGTTTTATGCAGACATTCTCTTCCTTGTTCTAAGAATTTGCCCTTAAGGTATCTACCCTACATCCGCAAACAATTTTATCAAATCTTCACAGCCAACGACTAAATTAAGAATCCTTGCGCCTTCACTCGTAACTTCACATTCTTATTTCAGAATTACCTTATAATCGGTCTATGTGCCTACGATAATATCTATATAATAGAACATTGGGAGGGGGGGG